>NW_006408625.1:4856584-4884620 GCF_000296735.1 Chrysochloris asiatica
TTTTCTGATTCCAGATCTTTGCACATTTTGTTGTAATATTTGGCTTTATGTTCTTGAGTTGATCTTTGAAATTTTCTGTTCAGCTCTTGGACCTTCTCATTTCTTCCATTTGCTTTAGCATCTCTACGCTGGAGAGCAAGTCTCAGTATCTCTTCTGACATACATTTAGAACTTTTCCTTCTTTCTTGTCTTCTCAATGACATTTTGCTTTCTTCCTGTATGATGTTCTTGATGTCATCCCATAACTCTTCTGGTCTTCAGTCTTTAGTGTTTAATGTATCAAATCTGTTCTTCTGATGATCTCTAAATTCAGGTGGGATATATTCAACGTCATATTTTGGCTCTTGTGGACTTCTTTTCATTTTCTTCAGCTTCAGTTTGAATTTGCATATGCATAATTGATGGTCTGTTCCACATTCTGCCTGTGGCCTTGTTTTCACTGATAATATGGAGCTTTTCCATTGTCTCTTTCCACAGATTCAGTCAATTTGATTTCTATATTCCATCTGGTGAGGTCCATGTGTGTCTTACACTGTCTAAAGAAAGTATTTGAAATGAACAAATCATTGGTTTTTCAGAATTCTGTCATGCATTCCCCAGCATCATTTCTATCACCAAGGACATATTTTCCAATTACTGTTCCTTCCTCTTTCCTCCCAACCTTTGCTTTCCAATCACCAGTAATGATCAATATATCTTGATCGCATGCTTGATCAATTTCAGAATGAAGAAGTTGTTAGAATTCTTCTAATTCATCCTCACTGGCTTTAGTGCTTGGTGCGTAAATTTGAATAATAGTGGTATTCACTGGGCTTCCCTGTAGGTGCATGGATATTATCCTATCACAGACAGCATTGTACCTCATGACTGATCTTGATATATTCATTTTGACAATGAATGCAACACCATTCTTCTTCAATTTGTTATTCCCGGCATAGTAAACCATGTGGTTATCAGATTCAAAATGACCAATACCAGTCCATTTCAGCTCACTATTGCCTAACATATAGATGTTTAGGCATTCCATTTCATTTTTGACAACTTCCAATTTTCCCAGATTTATATTTCGTACATTCCATGTTCTGATTTTCAATGGATGTTTACAGCCATTTCTCGTCATTTTGACCCATTAGCAAATAAAAGTCCTGTGAGCTTTTCTCCCACGGGCTTTACTCCATTTGCGTCATCACAGTCAACTCTACTTTGAGGAGGCAGCTCTTCCCCAGTTGCATTTTGAGTGCCTTCCAACCTGAGGGGCTCATTTTCCGGCACTATATCTGACAGTGTTTCTCTGCTGCTGTTCATAAGGTTTTCAGTGACTAAATATTCAGAAGTAGTTTGTCACTCTTTCTTCCTAGTCTGTCTTCATCTGGAAGCTCATCTGAAACCTGTCCACCATGGTTGACCCTTATGGTATTTAAAATACAGGTGGCATAGCTTTTAGAATCACACAACTCACAAGCCACCACAGTAGTCAAAGTGACAGACGAGTGGTGGCCGTGTGGTTAAGCGGAAACTGTCACTTTAAAATTCGAGGAGATCTCTGTGCATGCGTAGTTGAATCCTCCAGGGGTGGGGGTGGGGTGTCCATTCACTCAGTCATTCCCTTTAGTCACCAGAATGGAGGTGCGCAGACAGCAAGAGACCAATGAACAGATACCAAAAAATGAATGTCCACACCTGCATCTCTGCAGTTTTGTCAGGCGTTTGTAGCTGTTCTGATCCTTCCTCCGCTTGGTCTTTCCCAAGATCGTGGCTCAGGAAGCAGCTGAGCATCTTGAATTAGAAAGCAATGAATTTCTTGATTCTGCTACAAATTCCCCCAGCTGTAAGACTTCCAAGCTTCTAAATATGCCTTTACTCAAGGAGAATTTTGTTCCTTGTCTGATCTGCTTTGCCTCCTTCTCAGTCCTCTTGGTGGTTCTGTCTGTATCAGGCTTGATTGTGGATCCTTGTTAGTCAGAATCAAGTGAATGGGTAGAATGAAATGGAAGAGTTGTGCTTAAAGAGGGAAGAATGATTTTTCCTAGATTAGTTCCTGGGCCTCACCATTATAAAGAATCCTGATAGCAGACTAGCAGACGATACAGAAAAGATAAGAGCCACTAAGTCATTACACATAACAAGAGACAAGCAGGATGCAGGGGCCAATTTATGTCTGGTCAAAAGGATGCCTATGACTGGTTTCTTTGACCTGGGGACCAGACCTTTAACTCCAGTCTCAGTGAGTTGTCTTTTTCTTCCCATCCAAGCTCTTGCTAGGCTGCAGCAGTCACAGTAAATAATGATACATTCCCCAGAGTCAGGAACATTCAATTTGAGCCAACACCGTATTTAAGAATTGACTTAATGTTCCAGCAGGTGCTGGGACAAGCCCAGAATGGTTCCTTTTCAACATCTCCTCTAGCATTAGGTAAATGCTAATGATATTTGTATAGGGGATCATGTCCTATATTTAGACTAACACACACATTCATGCTTGCACACACAGTCTCCCAGGAAGAAAAAAGAAAAAAAACTTCTACTCTAAATTCAAATTTAGGAGAAGAACAAAATTATTTAAATCTACAATGACTTCTTGTTGTTGTTGTTGTTGTTGTTGTGCTATAGAGTTGGTTCTGACTCACAGCAACTCTATATCGGGTTTCTGAGCAGTGGCTGCTGGGTTTGAGCCACCAACCTTAGAGTTAGCAGTCCAGTGCTTATCCTACAGTGCCACTCCAAGATTATACAATGGTATAATCCTATTAAAAATATACCCAAATACTAAACCAAACAACAACATCTCAGTATGAAACATCTAAATTCAGATTCCCATCTTAAACATTTCCTTAACATTGATGTGTAGTTACTTGTTTTGTCCCTGTGATGCACAAATGGTTAAGCATCAACTATTAGTTGACAGGTTGGTAGTTCACACATACCCAGAGGTACTTCAGAGGTTAGGTCTGGCATCTGCTTCCGAAAGCTGACAACTTTAAAAACACCACAGAACACAGTTCCATGAGAGCACACAGGGTCACCATGAGTCGGAATAAATAGCAACTGGCAACAAGAACTTGTTTTGCATACGTATCCAAGGGTCTATTCCAGTCATTTCACTTAAGTCAAATTTACCCAACAGATAAAAATATGTCTCTCAGCTACAAACAGAAAGCTGCTATCAAATTATATTTTTAAGGTACTGATTTTTAAAATGCATAAGATTATAAAGAAAAATATAAAATTGACTTGTAATTTCACCACCCAGATAACTTTTGGGTTTTCTTAAAAAATAGTACATATATATGAAATAAAATCTTAAGCAATACAGAAGACACTTTTTAATGAAAAGAAAGAGAAAGCCTCTCTCATTCGTTGCTTTCTTTCCACCAAAGTAACCACTGTTTATCTTTCTCTTTTTAAGCCCTCATAAATACTATATATATATATAAATTTTCATTAGCATATTTAGTAGACTGCTCTGTTTACTGAGTCAAAGCATTTATTGCTGTTGTTAGATACTGTCCAATTGGTACCGACTCATAGCAATCCTATGTACAACAGAATGAAATACTGCCCTCCTCACAATTGTTGCTACACTTGAGCCCTCTTCCTGCAATTCTGATGCCATGCTCTTCTTCATATCATCCACTTTCTAAGATTATTTGCTCAACATACAGACTGGGTAAGTCTGGTGAAAGAATACAGCCGTCACTCACACATTTCCATAGTTTATCATGATCCACATAGTCAAATGCCTTTGCATAGTCAATAAAGTACAAGTAAACAGCTGTGTATTATTCTCTGCTTTCAGCCCAAATCCATCTAATGTTAGCAATGATAGCCGTAGTAGTTCCATGTCCTCTTCTGAACTCAGCTAGATTTTCTGGCAGTTCTCTGTTGATACACTGTTGAAGCCATATTTTCAATTACCTTCAACAAAATTTTTAATTTCATGTGATAGTAATGATATTTTTCAATGATCTCTGTATTCTGTTGGTTCACCTGTCTTTTGTAATAGATACAAATATGTATCTGTTAGCCACGTAATTGTCTTCCAAGTTTCTTGGCACAAATGAGTGTGTGCCTCAAGTGCTACTTCAATTTGTTGAAGTATAAAACTCAAATATCGTTGAAAGAAATTAATTATCTAATATGTTAGAAAACTGGCTTGTCCTCTAACCTCTGCTTCTTTGGACTTGAGTCAGTGACCTGCTTTATTTCTGTCTGCTTGCCTGCCTGACTTGTCTGCCTGCCTGCCAGATATGCTTGTCTGCCTGCTGCTTGTGGTCTTGGTTCATCTGATCCCGATTTGGGACGTTTCCACCTCTACAATTGTGATCCATTTCCTTGATATAAACTTCTCTTTATACTTATACATATGTAAGTTTCATTGTTTTTTCTTCTCTAGAGGATCCAGCCTAAGACACCAGCATAGTAAACTATTTGATTGTCAGATTCAAAATGGCAAATGCCAGTCCATTTCAGCTAATTAATCAATGCCTAAGATCTCAATGTTCAGGTGTTTCATTTCATTTTTTGAGAACTTTCAATTTTTCTAGATTCATACTATGTATATTCCATGTTCTGATTATGAATGGCTCTTTGTAACTGTTTCTCTTAATTTTGAGTTGTACCCCTCAGCAAATGAAGGTCTCTAAAGCTTTACTCCATTCACACCATCATGGTCAATACTACTTTGAGGAAGCAGCTCTTCTCCAGTCATATTTTGAGTTCCTTCCAACCTGACAATATTCTGGGCTCATCTTCTGGCACTATATGTGACAATACTGGAGCTATTCATACTGTTGTTATCTTCTGGCACTACATTTGATAGTGTTCTGCTGCTATTCATAAGATTTTCAATGGCTAAACATTAGAATTAGTCTGCCTCTCCTTCTCCCTATCTGTCTTAGTCTGGAAGTTCAGCTGAAATCTGTCCACCATGGCCAACCCTGATGGTATTTGAAATACCAGTGGTATAGCTTTCTGCATCGCAGCAACAAATCCCTACAGAACAATAAACTAACAGATCAGAGGGGGTCAAATCATGCAGAATGTCAAAATTTAAAAAACAATGAGTAAAACATCGACTCTTGCCACTTCTAATGAACATTGTACTGGAGGTTTACCCAAGGTCATTGTCATTGTTGTTAGGTGCCATTGAGTTGCTATTGACCCACGGCAACCTTATGCACAGCAGAAGGAAACACTGCCCGATCCTGGGCCAACCTCATTATTGTTGCCATGCTTGAGTCATTGTTAGGCACCATCAATTCCATTCTGATTCGTAGCAACCCTTTGCACAACAGAACTGCCCATTCCTGCATCAACCTCACAATCATTGTTATGCTTTAGCCCATGGCTGCTGCCACTGTGCCAATCCAGCTCATTGGGCGTCAGCCTCTTTTTATTGATCCTCCACTTTACCAATTAAGATGTCCTTCCCCAGGAATGGTCCATCCTGATAACATGTCAGAAGTATGAGAGACAACGTCTCACTATCCCTATGTCTAAGGAGTACTCTGACTATACTTCTTCCAACACAAATTTGTTTTTTCTTATGGAAGTCCATGATACTTTTAATATTCTTCTACATCAAAGCCATTAAGCAGGAAAATTAAATAATTTTGGAAAGGTAGATATGAACTTATCTCTATGAAGGTGGCATGGATTCTAAGGGATCCAAAACACTATTAGATCTTATGGACAAGTTCCCCAAGGAACTGCAGGATACAAAAACAAATAGCACTTTCATACACTTAACCATACACAATACAAAAAGATTTAAATACTTAGGAATAAATCTATCAAAAGAAGTGCAAAACTTATACTTTGAGAACTGCAAACATTGTTGAAATAAATTAATTACCTAATATGTTAGAAAACTTCATATTAAGATAAGTACTTCCCCAATTAATCTAAAAATTCAATACAAGCATTACTGTTGTTGTTGTTGCTACGTGCCATCGAGTCGGTTCCGACCCATAGCGACCCTGTATAGGGTTTCCGAGGGTGTAAATCTTTACGGGAGTAGAAAGCCTCATCGTTCTCCCACGTAGCAACTGGTAGTTTCGAACCGCTGACCTTAAGGTTTGCAGCCCGATTCGTAACCACTACGCTTCCAGAGCTCCTTAAGCATTATTATTAAGATGGAAATATTCCCTAAATTAATCTACAGATTCAATACAATCCCTTTAGAATTCCACCTTAAATCTTGGTTGAAATTGACAAACTCCTCCTAAAATTCATTCAGAAACACAAAGAATTCAGAGTAGTCAAAAAGATCTTGAGAAAGAAAAATGAAGTTAGAGAATGCATACTTCCTGATTTCAAAACTTACTACAATGCAATAGGAATCAAGACAGTGTGAGACTGATATATACAGAGATACATCAAGAGAACTAGATTCATAGTCCAAAAATAAACCCATGTTTACCAATTGATTTCAACAAAGGTGCCAAGTCCATTCAAAGGGGAAGGAATCTTTTTTTTTTTTTTTTTCAAGAACTAATGCTGGGGTAACTGGATAACCACATGCCAAATAACATCATTAGATCCTTACCTCATACCTTATACAGAGATCATTTCAAAGATGAAAATTTCAAAGACCAAAACTATAAAACTCATAAAAGGAAACATGGGGGTAAATATTAATAACTTTGGATTTAGCAATGGGTTCTTAGATAAGACCACAAGAAGCATAAGCAGAAAAAGAAAAATTTTGCATCACAAATTTTGTTCTTCAAAGGACTCTAACAAAAACTGAAAAGATCCTACAGAATGGTAGAAAACATCTGCAAGTCATATAATTAATATGGCATTTCTATCTAGAACATATGATGAACACTTCTAACTCAATAATAAAGAGACAATAGGCCCTATGCAAATATGGACAAAGAATCTGCATAAAATTTCTCCAAAGATATAGAAATGGCCAATAAGTACATATAAACATGCTCAAAATCATTATCCACCCAGAAAATGCAAATGGAAGCCACAATAACTATTACTTCATACACAGGACAGCTCTAACAAAAAGCCAGATAATAACAAGGGTTTGTGAGGATATGGAGAAATTGGAACTCTCATCCATTGCTAACAGGAATATAAAATGGTGCAGCTGCTGTGGAAAATAGTTTGCTAGTTCCTCAAAAAGTCCAACAAAGAGTTGTCATTTGATCCAGAAATTCCATTCCTAGGAATATACCCAAGAGAAATAAAAAACATGTCTCCACACAAGAAGATATGCATGAATGTTCACAGAATTCACAATAGTGAAAATGTGGAAATAACACAAATGTCCATCAGTTGATGGATGGATATCCATATAATGGAATATCATTCAACCATAAAAGAAATGAAGTAATGATACTTGCTAGGGCAGGCATGAACCTTGAAAATTCTCAATGAAAGAAGCCAGTCACACGAGACCACATGCTCCATGATTCCATTTGTATGAATTACCATTTAAAAGGTATGAGTTTTTGGTATTCCCTTTTGTGTGTGTGTGTAGTGATGAAAAATCTTCTAAATTTTAACTATGCAGATGATTGAACAATTCAGGGAATCTTGTATAAACCATTCAATTGGACAATTTAAGTAAGCGAATTATCACTCAATAAACGTGTTACCAAAACTTATATTCTTCATTGAATATTCAATTTTGTAAATGATTTTAAATGCCTACATTTAAATTTGTTTAGAAAAGGATTGCCTAAAAAGATAAAAGGTTCTGACAAATGTCCTCCAGGAGGACTGCAAAGATGATACTCATTTCCATCCCGCCCATCAGTGTATGAGGCTGTTTGTCCCTAGACTGGCACACACAAAGACCTTTTGGTGCTTTGTAACTAGCATCAGCTAGGATTGGTTGGTGTTTAGGTGATATTGGTTTGTTGAACTATTTTGAGGATGACATCTCCCTGTTCCCTGAATTTCAACCTATCTGGAGTATCACCAACCTTTTGATATTTTTACAAAATTGGTAAATTGAAAGTGACTTAACTGAATTTCTTTCATTAGGAGTGAAATTGAGTATGATTTCAAAGTTTTGAAACTTTCTTTTTGTCATAATAATACATACAAGGCTCTATTTAATAGTTCAAATAATGAAAAATGAAAATCCTCAGCCTCTTGCATCTTGTAACGTACTCTGATTTTTAGATCTTCAGACAGTTTCAAATACAACGAATCTTCTTTTTCTAGGCACCTTCCTCCCAAACACCTACCTCCCCCAGACTGATGATTTTCTAGATATACTGTGCAGCTGTACTCTGGATCTTCCCTTTTTCATTCTGTAGGTTAAATTCCCCATGTCCAGTCTTAGTATTGCTTTCTTTATACATCCACTTGATTTACTGGCACTCAGTTTCAAGTATAACTGCCTGAGAGAGACTATATGAATGCTAATATCTTTCATCTGTCTTCACACTTGATTTATAATTAAGATGGGTATAAGATTTTCAGATGATAATATTAGAATGTTTTATATGCAAGTGTCAGAAAGCTTAGTTTAAAAATGAAAAGGTACAGAATTTCTGGTTGGAATAGTCAAAAAATTCAAAATTGAGGTGTGGTTTGATCTAGAACTTTATCTGAACTTTGACTCTGTTTTCCTCAGTTTAATCAAAGAATGTGATCTGCAGTTTTTAATACTTTTTGACATTTGCTGAGGTTTATGTGGCCTAATAGAGCCCTGGTGGCATAGTAGGTTGCATGTTGGGCTACTAACTTCAAAGTCAACAGTTCAAAATCATGAGCCCTCCGAGGTAGAAAGATGAGACATGCTACTCACATAAAGATTTACAGCCTCAGAAACCCTATACAGGGTCACAATTAATTGAAAACAACTCAACGGTACATAACAACAACACTGTGAGCTAATATGAAAGGGACTTCAAAATGTCCACCAAAAAAAAATGGAATTAAAACATGATGGAATTGTTCTATGAACTTTTTGAAGCCCCCTTGCATATGATTAATTTTACAAATTCTTTTTGGAGTTTTGGGAAAGTTCATAATTTTTGCTATAACAAAGAAGTTATTTTTTTCATATTTTATAAATACTCATTTTTATATTTTATTTCAAACTTCCAGTGTTCTTTCATTAGTATTTGTCTGGTATATCTTTGTCCCTTTATTTACTGTTTCCTTTCAGAATACTGTTTAGTCCAGTTGCTGCTATGAAAATCATTTTAAACCAAAGCATTACATGGACTAGTCATATTGTAAAACTCTTTGTATCTTTGTTTGGTATTATTGTTGTTTGCAGCCGAGTTGGACCCTGACACATAAAGACCCCATGCAGGATTTGAAAACCATTGTGTTCCACAGGGTTTTCATTAGCTGATTTTTGGAACTAGATAACCAGGCCTTTCTTTCTAGTCTGGTTTGTGTGAAGGGTTTTCTGAAACCTGTTCAACGTCATAGTAACACACAACTTCTCTTGACAGATGAGTGGTGGCAGAGAATTGAAATCAGGTCTCTAGCATGGAAGGCAAAAATTCTACCACTGAGCACACCCTGCCCCCTCTATATGTCTAGCTAGAAGGATGTCGTGTATTGTGTTCAAGAGTAATTGTTAAAACACACCCTCTTTCAGCCAAGCAGTAGATAAGTATATAGGTTGAACGCAATATTAGTAAGATATGCTCATTATGCATAGTCAATCATCCAAAATCAAAGGGACAATATGTAACTAAGGATAATGGTGAGAAGGGATAGGAAGGTGAGTGGAAGGGAAATAGGAGCCACAGGGGGAAAGTGGGATAACTATTTTGAATGGAAAATATTGCAATCATTTAGATAAAACAAAGTGTATAATTTGTTGACTGTAAAACTGATGATCTTGTCCATAAACTTTCACTCAATTCACAATAAAAAGTAAAATAAACAAATAGAATTTAAAAAAGTAATTGTTCAAAAAAATAAATGAATAGAAATACTAAGTAATATAGTTCAATTCTATTCTACTTCATATGAATCACCTCATATTTCTGCAATTTTCTATTTGGTTTATTTTTTATTCCTGATTATCTACTTAATTAGAAATA
Organism: Chrysochloris asiatica; assembly: GCF_000296735.1. NCBI lineage: Eukaryota > Metazoa > Chordata > Mammalia > Afrosoricida > Chrysochloridae > Chrysochloris > Chrysochloris asiatica. Next base: position 4,866,622 of record NW_006408625.1, read on the forward strand.
GTTAAATTTTCCATTGGAATTTCTTAGAGGCAGAAATACATCATTGACCATATCTTTTTATTTCTTTTTTTGTCCACTAAGTATTTAATTATAATTACTTAGTACATGTTGTTGTTAAGTGCTGTGGAATTGGTTCCAATTCATAACAACCCATTATAAGGTTTCTGAGGAGTGACTGTGAGCTTGAACTGCCGACCTTGTAGTTCAAACTAGGACTCCACTTAGTATATAAAACCCATGAAAACATGTGTTTGATTCACATAAATGAAAGGAACTCTCAACAGTGTCAGTTTTTTCAAACTCCCAGAAATGTTCAAAGAAAATTGCACAGACAAGTCGGGCTTGCCTCAGCTAACATGGCATCTCTTCCACATCACTCCCATTGACTCCTCTGGGGCACCTGAGGATGGGGAGTGGGACTATAGTCAGACTCAGTGGTCTCTTCTCTTGGCAACATCACCAAATGGTCTGGCACTGTGGAAATTTGCCTGGTTTGATTTATAGAGTGAATCTAGCTTTGCCAAGATGTTTTCTTTTCTCTAAAATTAAACTTCTATTCAGACTTATATCAGCTCTGTGTGCTTTTTAAGGACACAGTTCCATTCAGCCTCCCCCCACCCAACTCAAATGACTTAAGAAATCATTTGAATCTGTCATATGGTGCTGATATACAGAAGGTTTGGTCTGGCTGCTAATACTGGCAAATGGAGTTGAGAGTTTCCCAAAAGGATGAACGTTCTGCATTTAATGAAAGCAAGATTCTAAAAATTGGCTTCTATTCTATAACATTTAGGCCTTGTAAAATTATAGATGACTTGGGGGCCACTTAGATGATATACAGACTGAGTTATTTTATTCAAAGAAATCTTCAGTCATTACAGTTACGGTCTAGGTTCAATAGCATCACATAAATCTTACCTGAAAGAGACTGAAGTAGATATTTCTTTCAATCAGCATTTTTGTTTTTGGATAGGTTTGTGTCTCTCTTGACAATATCATTTAATTGCAAAGATTTGATCAGGTATCAATAGTTTTTAAGTAATCATATTTCATAACAAACACTTTCCATGACCCACTGAACAGGAGGTCCTACACATTTCATAGCTTCTTTTGTGTTATTAATGAGGTGGTGGTGGTGGTGATGACTGTGTGCCACTGAATCGGTTCTGACTCATAGTGATCCTGTGTAGGGTTTCTGAGGCTGCAAATCTTTACAGGAGCAGAAATCCTCATCTTTCTTCCAAGGAGTAGCTGGTGTATTTGAACTGCTAATGCTGAGGTTAGCAGCCCGACTGGTAATCCACTATGCTACCAGGGTTCTTGTCAATGAGGAGACCATGCTTATAGACCTGATTCTAAGTGCCTCTTCTAGATAAAAGCAGTTTCCATGGAGTCAGTTCCAACTCCCTATGACCCCCAAAATAAATAGTAGAACTGTGCTCCATAGAGTTTTCAATGACTGATTTGATTTCAGAAGTATGTCACCAGGACTTTCTTCCAAGGCACCTCTGAGTGGACTCAAATGTCCAATTTTTTTATTAGTGGGTGAGTGTGTTAACTGTATTTGTTGTGTAGTTGTTAAGTGTTGTGTCAGTTCCAACTCATAGCGACCCTGTCTAAGGTTTCCAAGGAGCAGCTGGTGAGTTTCAACCACCAACCTTGTGGTTCAAACCAACCTTGCAGCCCAGTGCTTTATCCCACAACACTACTCCAAGACTCCAAAATTGTTGCTGCCGTTGTTAAGTGCTGCTGAGTTGGTTCCAACTCATAGCAAATAGGGTTTCTGAGAAGCGGTTGGTGGGATTGAACCATCGTCTTTGCAGTTTAAACTGACCTTACGGCCCAGTGCTTTATCCTACAGCATTACACCATGACTGCTTATACCACCCTCAAACTCCTTATTCAAGATAAATGCCTCCATATCTAAATTTGAAATAAATAAAAGCAGCTGGCGCTGGGTATCTGTCACAAATGTTTTACTGGTTTTTTGTTTTTTTTTTCTTTTCAACCTAAGTAAAATTAGAAAGTTTCTCTCTCTCTCTCTCTCTCTCGCTCAGTTTTGGAGAGCTTGATTACAATATGTCTTGATGATTTTCTTTTGGGGTCTATCCTTCCTGGGGTTCATTGAGCTTTTTGAATGTTTTTCTTTTCACTTTTCAGGATGTTAGAGAAATTTTCTTCAGCTGTTCTTCAATTATTTCCTCTGTGGACTTCAGTGATTCTTCTTGTTCTGGAATGCCAATAATTCTTAAGTTATTCCTAGTCATATTGTCCAACATGAATCTTAGACCTTCTTTAGATATTTTATCCTTTTTTCTGCTTGTTCTTCTATTTTAGTGGTATTGAGAGATTTGTCTTCCAACTCACTAGGTCTGCCTTCTATCTCTTCTAATCTGCTACTTTGCACTTTCAGTGTATTTTGTATATCTAATATTCTATTATTTTTCATTTGGACCTCTTTCTGTAGGTTTTGAATTGCTTCCAATGCTGTATCTATCTTATTTGATTGTTCCTGTTGCACTTTCCTGACTTCCTCTTTATATTCTCAACTCTACTGTAAAGTGTTTTGAAACATTTTATAATCATTTTTCTGAACTCCTTCTCAGGCATTTCCAAGGCCTGCCTTCCTTCCAGAATGGAGTCCAGGTCTACCTCTAGGTCATTTGTCTCAGACATTTTATCTTGTTTGCGGACATGTGCTGATATAGTCATCTTCTTTTGCTTCTTGGACATGTTTAGTGTTTATTTGTGGCCTTAATACTTAATTGAGTATGTGTTTTGGTGTTTTTTATGGTTTCTGATTGCTTCCAGGTAGATGTGATCAGGATGTGGGCTTCTCTTTTCTCTCTTCTTATTGCTTAACTCAGAGTAACTTTCACAGGTGTTGTCTGTTTCCCTGGTATATGGCAGTTGATATTGGTTCTTCCCTGGATTTTGGTGTTTTATAGAGTGTGATTGTAGTTTGACTATATGGCAGCAGTTGCTGTTTCTTCTTGGGTAATATAGGGAGAAAATGAATCCTCCAAATCTAGATGGGAGAGCATAAAACAGCAAAACAGCAACAGCAAAACAAAACAAACAAACAAACAAAAAACCCCACCAAAAGAACAACAACACAAACCTAGACTGGATACTATAGTCTATAATTATAGAAAAGGGAGAGGAGGGAGAGGAAAAAAAAAAAAAAAAATCTGTAGCTTAATATGAGTATGACTTTAATGTCCTGTTTCTGCTTCTTGCCTTCAAAACTGATAGATTTCAAGATGCTACTGTTGGTTGTTATGCTATACCTCAGGATTTAATTTAATTTTTGGCCTGTTGTGTTTTTAAACTCTTCTTTTCCTGTCCAAACCCATTCTTCTGGCTTCTTCTGTATTTAAAAAAAAAAAAAAAAACTGTTCAGGGCCGGCTCTTGGGCTGAGAGTATCTGTGCACATGCGTGGCAGATGAACCCACCAGTAGTGAGTGTGGTGAGTGTGGGAGGTGTCCACTCACTAAGGCACCCCCTCTAGTCACCAAATGGAGGTGCACAAACAATGGGGGGCCAATGAACAAATACCAAAAGAAAAGAAAATCAGAACAAAACAAAATGGACAGTGTATCGTCCACCTTTGCTCCGAGGTTCCCGCAGTGTTTTTCCGAGGTGTGTCTGCTCCCATGCTTGGTCTTTCCATTTGGTCACATCCAAGCTGTCAGCTCTGGGTTGCCAAGCCAGGCAGATTCAAAAGTATGTAATTTCTTACTTCCACTTCAAGTCCCACTAGCTATAAGCCTTCATACTTTTAAAATATTCCTGCTTATGTGGTTCCGAACCTTGGAGCTCTGCTCTGAATCTGCTTTGCCTGGTATTCTGTGGTATTGCTGACAGAGAACCTCACTGCACCCCTACCCTAGCCACCATCAAGCCCACCTCCCTCTTTAAGTATTTTTTTTTAATGTTACTTTGGGACACTAAGGTTTACCTGACCCAAGCCATGGTATTTCCAATTGCCTCATACACATGTAAAACCTGGATAATGGATAAAGAAAATTGAAGAAGAACTGATGCATTTTTAATTATAGTACTGGAGATGATTATTGAATATACCGTGGATTGCCAGAAGAAGAAGAAATCTGTCTTACAGGTGCAGACATGCTCCTTAGAGCATGGTGAAACTTCATCTCACTTACTTTGGACATTTTTTTAGAAGGGTCCAGTCCCTGGAAAAGTATATCATGTTTAGCAATGTAGAGGGTTAGCAAAAAAGAAGACCCTCAACAAGATGAATCAACCCAGTGGTTGCAGCAATGGGTTCAAACATAGTAATGCTTGTGAGGATGTAGAAGGACTGAGCTATGATTGGTTTTGTTGTAAAAAGGATTGCTATGAGTCAGAACTGACTTGACAGCACCTAACAACAGGAATTTAACAAACCAATATACTATCAAAAAAGCCAAAATACAAGGAAAAGGATCTTTACTCAAACTTTATTTATTTATTTTTCCTAATTGAAAGAAATCTAGAAACTACTTAAATGTCAACCAATAAAGGGCAATATATCATAAACTATAGCTCTGGTAGCGTAGTGGTTACGAATCGTGCTGCGAACCTTAAGGTCAGCGGTTCGAAACTACCAGCCGCTCCGCGGGAGAAAGATGAGGCTTTCTACTCCCGTAAGGATTTACACCCTCGGAAACCCTGTACAGGGTCGCTATGGGTCGGAACCGACTCGACGGCACTTAACAACAACAACAACATATTGGAGATATACTGTTTCGCTGTTAAAAAGAATGAGATCAGTGTTCAAGATATTTTATTATGTGAAAATAAACCAAATGAGGCAGTATGGGGATTGATTTAAAAATCCACTCTATGAAAAAAATTGAAAGATAGCTAGGTTATTAGACGCATAGTAGGAGTATTTTAGTATATGAGCAAAAAGGTTGGAGTCCTGATGTGGTGCTAAGGGATAACGCACTGCATTACAAGGTCAGTTTGGATCACAAGGTCAGAGTATCAAACCCACTAGTCACTCCTCAGAAACCCCATACTGGGTTGATATTGAGTACGAACAGACTTGACAGCATTTAATCACAACAACAAACCAAAATGTGTTTTAAAGGAAATATAAGAAACCACTATAAATAAGGGTTAGTGACCACAGGAGGTTAAGGAGATAGAAGTTTCATTTTACAGCTTTTTGTATTGCTTGAATTTTTTTCTTTATGTTCATGAGTTCATTTTTAGAAACACATTAGCAGATCTTAACTTGGGGCAGGATTACTGGACATTACTATCTTCCTTATGATTGTTGATAGCTGTTGAGCAGTGTTGTTGAATTATTTCCTACTCATAATGACTCTGTAAAGGATTTCTGAGGAGCAGCTTGTGGGTTTGAACTGCTGACCTTGTGGTTCACAGGCCAGTGCTGATTCTACAGCACAACACCAGGAGTCCTAAAGGAACACTAGTAAATGCTATTTTTAAATGTCCTGTGTGTGAAAATATAGTTCTAATAGCAACAGCTACAGAGGTTACATTTCAAAGTTTGTTTCTTTAAAATAACCACTTAACAAATTACAAACTCAAGTTCTTCTAGTGTAGCATATGATGTTTGGATAAGAAAACTTTGATCTCTATATAAACTAGACTCACTATGAATTAAGTTGAGTTTAAGTACAGAGAGTTATATATGAGTGTGATAAATTAGAATTAGAGTTTAAAATGATTAGAGAGAAATTTTTGAAAAATATTAATGTAGAATGATTTCAGTAGAAATTATATAAAATATGTACGCTATAGACAAAATGCATTTACCAGTGTTTTTTCTTGGGTTGCACACATATTTTTTTTAGAAAGTCTGTTAGTTTTGGATGAAGATTTAATTAAAAGAATTATAATTTCCCACATTTTAAAAAAGAATGGTCCCCAAATGAGTACATTTAAAGGTGCAAAGTTATGAACATGTATTGAGTGGATGGTTTCTTTTCATGAAGCAGTTGCTTAAGTCATTCACGTTTCCTTACCTCTATCTGATAGTTTCAATTCTTTAATTAAAATTACTTGAATACCGCCCTGACTATTCAGTTATCATAGAGTGACATTTTGTTCTCCTAGAACCTTGTGAAGCACTACAGATAACACAAATCACCCATACTCCACACATACTTGTTGATGAACTGTGTTGACTGATTGATTATCAGGTTGAATACAAGTTGATTCTGGTATATATCACTTCCATATAATTAATGATTACCTTAAAAGTGGTTCTCATCTACGTTCACCAGGGTCTGGGAAATAACAAGCTTGAGGTTTTTCTCTGATTAAAAATAGACTTTTCTATTTTCAATGAAGTTGAATTTCAAAGGCAAGTTGCTGTGATTTCTCAGTAAGAGAAAAGTGAGTCCTATTTTGCATTTGTGATTTATGAAGAATTTTAGTGCCTGGTGGGGAAAGGAAAGGAGGAAGTGGGAGGTGCTTGGGATGGGGATATGAGGCCAAGGGTTCTGTACATTTTTTTCAGAGTTCTAAGATATTTGAAAGTAATCTCTTCTTAGCAAATGATGCCTCAGAGATGGGCCATGTACCACCATGTTTATTTGGAAATCTCAATATGACTTATCAAATTTGGGACAAAACCATATGTTACTTCTAGGGAGAATGTTTTAATAATTTTAGAGGAGTTGACCTCTGCCACAAATGCATTTCAATTAAATAGACCCAAGTATTTGCTGAGGTCATATTTGTTCAGGGTATAGTTGCTGTTGTTGTTGTTGTTAAGTGCCGTCGAGTCAATTCCGACCCATAGCAACCCTGTATTGGGTTTCTGAAGAGCAGCTGGTGAACTTGAACCACCAACCATGCAGTCGGCATATTTTATTTCATTCACTGTTACAAAGAAGCCCTGTTGATACAAAGGTTAAGAGCTTGACTGCTAACCAGAAGGTTGGTGGTTCAAACCCACCCAGAAATTCTGCCAATAAATCAATTCTGACTCCTAGATTTCAGCCTAGACAATCCTCTGGGGGCAATTCTACTTTGTTGCATGAAGTTATTATGAGTTAAAATCAACTCAATGACACCTAACAAGAAGTATCAGTCAGTTTAATGTTCTCTTTACTACATGACAGTGGAAACTCATATGTGTTTTATAAATTTTGTAAAAAATGTTTCCCCCTATTATTTTTGATTGGTTAGCATCTCCTTGGAACTTGCTCCCTCTCCTCACTACTAACTCAATTCCAATTTCAGATCAGATTTGGCTGAAGTGCTGCTTCTAGCTTTGCCTATTTGGATTGTGATGGACCTTAATGTATTTCATTTGAATCAGTTCTTGCCCCTAGTCCTATTTTTATCTGCCACAAAATGTTGTGAATCTGTATCCAAAGTGAGAGCCTCTTTGGTCCAATTGTGCTTCTTTAAAAGCCCTGAAAATTGGTGTGTTTATTGTCCTTTGATTTTGAAGATTCCAGACTTGAGTACCTCCCATGACCTTTTGTCCCTGTATATTTTTTAACGTAAACAGTTCTGCAGCAGCTAACCTCCAGTTCTAGAGAACCTTGGCAAGAGAGAATGAAAAATGGTTTTCAGAGTGAAATCTCTTTCTGAATACATTTGCTCCTTGTCTCCTGACCCCAAAGGGACTGTTGTTAGCACCAGACAGACATGCAGACAGACATGTCATTTTTCAACCACAGTGATCTTTTTTTTTTTTCTGGTGTGGCACTGTCGAATCAGCACTGGACTGTGAACCACAAGTTCAGCAGTTCAAACCCACCAGCTGCTCCTTGGAAACCCTATACAGGGTCACTATGAGCCAGAATCAGCTCGACTGCACTTAGAAACCACAACAAGAACTTCAAATGTCTTCCATTCCTGAGCGTGACACCTTCTTAGTTTCTCACATCACTAAGCGTGACACCTTATTTTCTCTCATCTTTGGGGACATATCGCTGTGTTTAGCCACCTTTCAGGAAAAAAAGGTGTTCTTGTTCAACTGGACTTTCATCTCTCTGTTCTCCCAAGAGGCAGTGGTGTGTCAGTGGTAGAATTCTGTCTTTCCATGTAGGAGGTGTGAGTTCCATTCTGTGCCAGAGCACCCCATGCATAGCCACCACCTAATTGTCAGCATAGGCTTATATGTTGTTATGATACTCAACAGATTTCAATGGGGTTTGCAGATTAAGATGAATTAAGAGCAAAGTCCTGGTGATATACTTTTGAAAAATCAGCCAATGCAAACCCTATGGACCACAAGAGTCCGATCCCCAAGAATCATGGGAATGGTGCAGGACCAGACAGCCTTTCAGTGTTGTGCGTAGGATCACCATGAGTCAGGGTGGGCTCCGCTGAAAGGAAAGGCCTACTGATATCCACTCTTTGCACCTGTGCTCTCTAACTCCTATTCCCACAGCTGCCTGGGAAGCAAATATCTGAGCAGAGGGTTCATGCATAGAGCCCAGGAGAGAAGAGCTATTATTCAGGGTCAGTGCAAGACCCCAAATGACACATTTCAGGAAGGTGCTGTCTCACCGTCTAAATGTGAATTTCTCAGGGGGTTCCCTTTGCCCAGAGAGACACAAATAGTGCTTCTCTTCTGGTCCATTAAAATTTTTGTCTTCCTAAGGGGCAAGATGTTGCTCACTAATTACTTAGAGGCTAGGAGTTGCAAATACAGATCAACTATATACCTGTTTTACTAGCACAATTTTTTAAAAAAGTCCTACAAATTCTAATGCCTTTAGATGAAATACACATTCCTGGTGTCAGCAGTTCTAAATTACCAGATGTTCCACATGAGAAAGATTTATGGGCTCAGAAGCCCTATGCAGGGTTTCTATGAGTCAGAACCCACTCCATGGCACATAGGTACCACCACCTACCAAAGAAGGAGCACTGGTGGCACAATGATTAAATTCTCAGATGCTAACTAAAAAGGTCAGCAGTTCATACACACCCAGCACTCCATGGGAGAAAGATCTGGTGATCTGCTTCTATAAAGATTACAGCCTAGGAAATCTTATGGAGAAATTCTGCCCTGTCATATAGGATTGCTATGAATCAGAATTGATTCAACAGCACATAGCAGCAACCAAAATCTATTTAATTTACAACCTTTTAGACTTTGCAACATGTATGAGGACGTATTGAGTTCATAGATCTGTGCTAGGTTCTGTGCAAGTATGCCATAGGCAGATGAGGAAAAGCTGCAGCGTATAGTCTAGTAAATTTTCAATTTATGTACCAACCACTAAAGTCAGTGATGATGAAATTGAAGAATTCTGCCAACTTCTTCAGTCTGCAATTGATGAAACATGCAATCAACATGCATTAATAATTATTGGTTATTGGGATGCAAAAGTTGGAAACAAAGAGGAAGGATCAGTAGTTTTAAAATATGGTGTTAGTGATAGAAATGATGCTGGAGATCACACGATAGAATTTTCAAGATCAATGGCTTATTCATTTCAGCTATCTTTTATCAAAGGAACTCTGGTAGCATAGTAGATTACAAATTGGGCTTCTAACTGCATGGTCAGTTGTTAGAATCTACCAGTTGCTCCAAGGGAGTAAGATGAGACTTTTGGCTCCTGTAAAGGCGTACAGTCTCAGAAACACTCTACAGTGTCCTATGACTTAGCCAATCCATGGTACACAATCAACAACATAAAAGGTGACTATACACATGTTACTGTTGTCATTATGTGCCGTGGAGTCAGTTCCAACTCATAGCGACCCTGTACAGGGTTTCCGAGACTGTAAATTTTCACAGGAGCAGAAAGCCTCATCTTTCTCCTGTGGAACAGCTGGTAGTTTTGAACTGCTGACTGTGAGATTAGCAGCCCAATTCGTAACCACTACACTACCAGAGCTCCTTGACTATACACATGGACCTCACCAAATGGAATACATAGGAATCAAATTGAGTACATCTGTGGAAAGAGATGATGGAAATTTTTTTTTTAATGGCAAAACAATTCCAGGTGGTGCCAACTGTGGAACAGAGCATCAATTGTTCATGTGCAAGTTAAGGCTGAAGCTGAAGAAAATTAAAAGAAAACCATGAGAGCAAAAATATGATCTTAAGTATCACTGGTAAGTACTGTCAAATTGGTTTCAATTCATAGCAACCCTGTGTAGGGTTTCTGAGGGGCAGCTGGTGGGTTTGAACTACTGACCTTGTGGTTTGCACCAGGAGTCCTTACATATATCAGAACTGAATTTAGAGACCATCTGAAGAACAGATTTGATGCATTCAACACTAATAGCCAAAGATCACAAGAATTATGGAATGACAACAAGAACATCATACAGGAAGAAAGCAAAAGGTCATTAAAAAGACAGGGAAATGGGTTCTGGTTTTGGCAGGCAGCTGAGACAGCCAGGTAGGAAAGGCTCCTTGGAGGAGGGATTGAAAACCCAGCGAAGCTACACTCATGGAACACCACAAGAGCTCTGGATCTAGAATAAGGCACAGGGCGTCAGTTTCCCCCATTTATAAGTGGAAAAATCATGATTTAAAGGAAAATATTGCAAGTTAGGAATTCCTCGAGATGGGACTCCCTCTGTGACCACCCCACCCTGGCAGAGTTCAGAGGGTGGGACTACAGCCAGACCAGCACCGGGAACCTGAGCTAAAAGCAGGGTAGTGACATTTGCAAAAGGAGGTGCAGGGGATTCTGTACATTTTTCCTCCTCTTCCCTGTCACGCCTTCTTTGCCCAGCCTGGACACCTTAAGGCAGGTGGGTATGCACCACCTCCCCCCAAAAAGTCCAACGCTGAACCCATGGTTTTCCCACGGCACAGAGAGAAAGAGCTTATGATGTCAGCCTAGGGGTCACAACCCTAAAATTAACTTGTGCAGAACTCTGGCCTATCTAGCAAGAAAAATTCAGGTCTGTCATGCCAGACAGACAAACCATATGAACAATCTGAAAAACCCCCAACATAAAAGGACACAACTCTCTCGAGAATTATGCTGTGCACACACAGACACCTAACTGACCTTCAGAGACAAAAATTGTAGACAATCTTTCTCCCATTAACTTCTCAATATCTCTCAGAACACCTATACGGTGGTGACTAGGGGAGGGGCCTGAGCGAGCAGACACCCCCAACCACTGCTGGTGGCTTCTATGGTGCACACACACTGCCTGTGTAACAGGGTGACTAGACCATCAGCCACAGTTTTATATTTGTTTCAATGTGGTGGTTTTTATCTCTGCTTTTGGTCCTTTTGATGACAAATTTTTTCCTGGAGGTGGGATCATTTTCTCCCTATGTTATCCAAGAAGAGACAGAAGTCTGGTGGCAATATAGCCAAGCTACAAGCATACCCCATAATATTCCACCATTGAGACAAGAGCCAATAATAGCTGCTAAGCATTATATGTGAAAAGGGAAGCCTATCTCCTGGTTATATCCAGAAACACCCAGTAAGCTTAATAACACAACGACAAACACCCATTTAAGCATTTTAAAAAACCCCACATAACCACTGGAAATGACAAACAAAAAACAACAAAAGATCTCAAAACATGTCCCAAAACAGAAAAGAGTAACTGGGATAAATGAACTGGAGACAGACATAGGCTGCCCAGAAGAGGAAGTGCAGGTTTTGGATTTGCCTGAGAAGGAATTCAGAAGAATGATATGGAAACAAATTCAAATGCTCCGAAAAGAGGTGGAGGAAAACAAGAAGTCAGGGAAGTACTACAAGAGCAATCAAACAAGATCGATATAGCATTGGAAACAATTCAAAACCTGCAAAAACAGGTCCAAATGATTAATAATAAAATATCAGAAATGGACACTACCAGATCTCCTTTTAGATAGATGCAAATCAAAACAACAATGAGATACCATCTCACACCAGCAATAGCAGCAAAGTAAGCGACAATAAGTTCTGGCGAGGATGTGGAGAGAGTGGGATGCTCCTGCATTGCTGGTGGGATTGCAAAATGGTCCAACCTCTCTGGAAAGCAATATGGAGCTTCCTCAGAATGTTATGATCCAGCAATTGCTCTACTTGGTATTTACCCACAAGAAATACAAAGCATAACACGAGTACATATATGCACACCAATGTTCATAGCATCACTATTTACAATAGCAAAAAGATGGAGACAGCCTAAGTGCCCATCAATTGAAGAATGGATAAACAAACTGTGGTACATACACACAACGGAATATTATGCTACCTTGAAGAACAACAAGGAAGCTACAAGCCACCACATAACATGGATGAACCTTGAAGACATTGTGCTGAGTGCAATTAGTCACAAAAGGAGAAATACTGCATAGGACCATTATTGTAAAATAGTAAGTAAATGAACCCACACTAAAAGGGAGAGAAAGTATATATATATATATATTTGCTGATCACCAGGATGTATGGGATGAGAGGAGTGGAGGGAGGAAGGGGAAGACAGAGCACAGGGTAGGGAATAGACACAGGATAGCTTGGGTGCTAGGGGGTGTGGGGGACAATATACAAGATGGGGAAGGGGAATGGAAGAACAAGGCTGATGGGAGAACAGTTAGGCAGGTTCGCATGGGCTAAGTGGGACACAACCTTGGAACAACAGAGCTCTGGGATACAGGGATTGAGGCATGGTTTGAAGGGGTAAAAGAAAAGAATAATGTTAAGATACTTGGCTGTCTTTTGAATCTTGGTTTCCCTTGCCTACCATTGTAAAATACACACTTGAAGAGTGGAGAAAGGAATAGCCAGAATCATCACTACAGAAAGCTTGTAAGTCCGTCTTCAGCCTATAACTGATTGGAATATCTTAAAGGGAGCTAGAAGTTGCCCAGGAAAAGAGGCTTCCTGTGGAGCCTTTACATTGCACAAGACCATAGGTGGAATCCAGAGCCCCATCCAGAACTGACTGAGGTAGGAAATTTCCACTGGAAAGGATGAGTAGTCCAGCCTGGAGTGGCTAGAAGAGAAGATACTTCATGAAACAAAGACCGGCAGGAAAAATGTGAAACAGTAACGGCAGTCTGATTGATTACTACAATAACAAGTAAGCTGTCTGCCTGGGGGGGCATCAAGGCAAGTGGTCAGGACCCCTCAGAGCAAACCCCCTTCCAAGACTGAGACTCAAGGGGAATGAATACATGAGTAGGCATGTGGTATGTCTGGTGACCATGTTGGTCACCGATAAAGGGAAGAGGGAAAAAAACAGCAATGAAGTTTTGAGCTAAGCCCAACCACATTCAGTAGACCCCTGTGAACCCGGCTGGAGACCTGGATGGCCAACAATATGGTAAGACCCAGGAATTGCTGGGCCCAGAGGCATTGATATGGCCACAGAGGACTAGAATGGAGAGTGAAGCATCCAGCTTATATGAAGTGAGGGGAGTTGCACAAGAACATCCATACTTGCAGATAGTATCCACTTGACCTGGCTTTGATTGCTGGATGGTCAGAACTCAAGTAGAAGGAGAAAGAAGAGTTGGAAAAGAAAAAGAAAAAAAGAGTAACCTGCTACAATTAGATGAACTTTACCTATATTTATGGATATAGTAGCTCAAAAAAAGGAACAAATCTTTACAGAAAGAATCACTCTTACCCCCTCGGTACATAGAGTTGAGAGGGATGGGCAACTTAGACATTGGCTACCCAAAATGGGGTGGGGGGGAGCTATAAAGGCACATCAAGGACTTCATTCTTTTTGGATCAACTATCAGCACTCACAGAAGTAGCAGTCAAGAAATCAAACGACGTATTGCATTAGTTAAATCTGCTGCACAAGACCTTTTTAAAGTGTTGAAGAGCAAAAATGTCAGCTTGAAGACTAAGGTGCACCTGACCCAAGCCATGGTATTTTCAGTAACCTCGTATGCATGTGAGTAAGCTAGACGGTGAGTAAGGAAGACCGTAGAAGAACTGATGCTTTTGAGTTATGGTGTTGAAGGAGAATATTGAAAGTGCCATGGGCTGCCAAAAGAATAAATAGATCTGTGTTGGAAGAAGTGCAGCCAGAGTGCTCCTTGGAGGCCAGGAAGGCCAAACTTTTTCTCTCATACTTCAGACATATTGTCAGGAGGGACTAGTCACTGGAGAAGGATATCATGTTTGGTAAGGTGGAGGGTGAGAAAAAGAGGAAGACCCCCAACGAGATGGATTGGCCAAGTGGCAGCATCAATGGACTCAAGTGAGGCAACAGTAGTGAGGTTGGCCCAGGATCGGGCAGTGTTTCATTTTGCTGTGCATAAGGAGCTCTGGTAGCATAGTGGTTACGAATCGGGCGGCGAACCTAAAGGTCAGCGGTTCGAAACTACCAGCTGCTCCGCGGGAGAAAGATGAGGCTTTCTACTCCCGTAAGGATTTACACCCTCGGAAACCCTGTACAGGGTCGCTATGGGTCGGAACCGACTCGACGGCACACAACAACAACAACAACAACAAGGTCACTATGAGTCGGTGCTGACTCAATGGCAGATTCTTCTACGATCTTCCTTACAACATAAAGGCAAGAAGTTACTGGCTTACAAGCTTTCAAGAGGGAGCTTAGATCCAGATGGGGTGGGGGAAGGTAGAATCACCACTGTATGATTTCCAATCTGTTGGGACCAGGCTGGTGAAAGTAAATGGGGAAAAGACTCTTGTGGTACAATAGTGAATAATTGCCATCTGGACTGACTATGAGGGTAGGAAATATAGAGGTAGATGTTTTTTGACAAAAGGAGGAGAGTGATTGATTTTGCAGCCCAGGAGTGGAGGTCCCTGGGACCATCAAGTGAGAAGAACGGAGAGTGGGACTCTACCCAGAAAGGCAGTGATGCAGCACTGGAGGCACTCACTCATTTTTGCCAAGAAATTTGGAAGACCAACTGCTTGGAATAGACCCATATCTGTGCACATTCCAAAGGCAGGTGACCCAACAGAATGTGGAAATCATTGGACAGTATCATTAATATCACATGCAAATAAAATTTTGCTAAAGAAAACTAAAAAATGGCTGCAACAATACATTGACAAGGAATTACCAAAAGTTCAAGCTGAATTCAGACAACAGTATGGAATGAGGTACCTCATTGCTGATGTCAGATGGATCTAGACTGAAAGCAAAGAATACCATAAAGATGTTTATTTGTGCTTTATTGAATGTGCAAAGGCATTTAACTGTGCAGATCAAAATAAACTATGGATACCATTGTGAAGAATGGGTATTCCAGAACACTTAATTGTACTTATGAGGAAGCTGTACAAAGACCAAGAACAGAACAAAGAGATACTGAATGGTTTAAAATCAGAAAAGGTGTGTTCCAGGGTAGTATCCTTTCAGAGTTGTATACTTATTCAATCTATGCTGAGCAAATAATCTGAGAAACTGAATTATACGAAGAAGAACATGACATCAGGATTAGAAAAAGAGTCATTACAACCTGCACTGTGCAGATGACAACCTTTTTGGCTGACAGTGAAGAGAAATTGAAGTACTTACTGATGAAGATTGAAGACTACAGCCTTCAGTAAGGATTGCACCTCAATGTAAAGAAAACAAAAATCCTCACCACTGTACCAATGTACCAATAAAGGGAGAAAGATTGAAGTTGTCAAAGACTCAATTTGCTTGAATCCACAATCAATGCTCATGGAAACAGCAGCCAAGAAATCAAGTGAAGTATTACATTAGGAAAATCTGCTGCAAAAGACTTCTTTAAAGTGTTAAAGACCAATGCTGTCAGTTTGAGGACTAAAATGTGCCTGACTCAAGCCATATGTATGTGGAAGCCTCATATGCATGTGAAAGTTTGGCAAGTAAATGAGGAAGACTAGTAACATCTATGTATTTGAATTATGCTGTTGGTGAAGAGTGCTGGAATACCATGGACTTACAGAGTAACAAGTCTGTCTTGGAAGTACAGCTAAAATTCTTCCTAGAAGCCAGCCTGGCGAGATTTCATCTGTATCTCACAATTTGGACATGTTGTCAGGAGGGACCAGTCCCTGGAGAAGGTTGTCATGCTTGGAAAAGTGGAGGGTCAGTAAACGTGAGGAAGAGTATCAAGGAAATGAATTTACTAAGTGGTACAAAATGAGTTCAGACATGAAAACAATTGTGAGGTTGGCATAGACCAGTCTCTGGAGAATGACACCAAGCTTGGAAAAGTAGAGGGTTAATGAAAAAGAGGAAGACCCCCCTCCCCAACAAAATGAATTGGCACAGTGGCAACAACAATGGACTCAAACAAGTGAGGGTGGTATAGAACCCAGAAGTCTTTCACTGTGTTGTGTTTAGGGCTGCTGTGAATTGGAACCTAACAATTGATTTCACCTAACAATAACAACAGGTTTGCTGACTCAAGGAGCTAGAGCCACGTGCTTTCAGGCTGAGGCTTATAGTGGAGGGATGTGCCCTGTGGGCATTTATTAGCAGCTCTAAACTCTTTATAGCATTGTGGGAGCAGGGCAGAGGCCAGGATATGGTCAGAGGGTTAGATAGAGTCCTAAACAGGGGCGCAGTAGAGAACTGTGTCCTGAATATTTCTGACCCTGAATTGTAACCTGCTAACTTTCTTAAGCCATTTAATTTGAGGATGGTATGTGAGTTTTGTGTGGCCATTACAATGAAATTATTGAGCCCAGCTAAGTAGAGAGTACTGTGGGAGGGATGGTTGTTGCCTTTTTTTTTTTTACAGCTTCTAAAAATCAGTCAAAGAAAACCCCGTGGATCACTATACTCTAATCCACAGATGATCATGAGGAACGTGTAAGATTGAGTTGTGTTTCTTTCCATTGTCTGTGGGGTTATCTGCCATTCAGTTTGGAGCCAACTGAATGGCAGATAAGAACAACAGGTAAGTAATGTCTACATTCCCTCCTCTACACTAGGATCTGAGGAAGTCTCAACCAAATTCTGCCACATGCACATAAACATACATTGGCACGTAAGCACAAAAACAGTCATATAACAATGTCCTGTGTGTTTAGTTAAGCCTTCCTTCTCTGTCTTTTTAGGATTTCTGACAAACACCTTGAAGGTAATATTCATTTTGATGCGGTCATGATAAAATTTTGACATCGGTATCAGATTTCTCTCCATAGATCATCACCCTAAAGGTGACCAGCTGCTGAACTTCCCAGATAAAGAGAGAAGATGTCAATAGGTCTTCTCAGTCAACTACATGCCTTAAATGCCACTCATTACCTCAATGAAAAATTATTTTTAATGTCTCCTGTGGGTTAGGCATTGGGCTGGTAACTGCAACCTACCAGCTACCCTGTGGGGGAATGATAAGGCTCCTGTAAAGATTGACAGTCTCAGAAATCACTGACTCATAATAAACTTGATGGCAGTGGGTTGTGGTTTATGATCACTCAGAACCCTCTAGAGCAAATTGAGATAGGACGAGTTGAAATATTTGCCTGGTCACTTCTAGAGCCTCGTTTTCTGATTGTTGTTGTTGTTAAGTGCTGTTGAGTCGGATCTGACCCAATGGCAACCCTGTATAGGGTTTTTGAGGAACAGCTAGTGGGTTTGAACTGCTTTCCTTTTGGTTCGCTGTCCAGTGTATACCCTACAGTGCCACACCAGGGGTCCTTGAAATGTTAACTAGTCACTCTGAGGCATGGATAAAAGTGAAATATAAACAAAGTTATCATCTGGTTTAGGTCCCCCTCCATTTAAACTCCAACAGCTGTCCCAAAGTCACCTTGTTGTTGTTGTTAAGTGCCATCGAGTCAGTACCAACTCATAGCAACCTCATGCACAGCAAAACGAAACATTGCCTGATCCTGGGCCAACCTCACTACTGTTGACATGCTTGAGTCCATTGATTCTGCCACTTGGTCAATCCATCTCATTGGGGGTCTTCCTCTTTTTTTCTGACCTTACCAAACATGATATCCTTCTCCAGTGACTGGTCCC
Source organism: Chrysochloris asiatica (assembly GCF_000296735.1). NCBI lineage: Eukaryota > Metazoa > Chordata > Mammalia > Afrosoricida > Chrysochloridae > Chrysochloris > Chrysochloris asiatica. The sequence continues at coordinate 4,884,485 of NW_006408625.1, forward strand.
TCCTGACAATATGTCCGAAGTATGAGAGATGAAGTTTGCCCATCTTGGCCTCCAAGGAGCACTCTGGCTGCACTTCTTCCAAAATGGATCTATTGGTTCTTTTGGCAGCCGTGGCACTTTCAATATTCTCCTCCAA
>NW_006408625.1:4885144-4905947 GCF_000296735.1 Chrysochloris asiatica
ATACAGGTTGAATAAGTATGGTGAAAGAATACGACCTTGTCGCACACCTTTCTTAATTTTAAGTCTTTCATTGTTCCCATAAAATCTAAATGCTTGCTCTATACGTGCAGCTTCCAGACAAATCCCCTAGCAATGTTCAACTTCTCATATTCCTAATGACATTACCACCATAGAATTTCCCATCTAAGGAAATACAAGAGCCACCACTTCTGGAATCCATGTTCAAGTGATTGACTTCACAGAGCCCCAGAGACAAGCATATTGATAGATGCTATGAAGCATTGCTCAAATCCTCCATCAGGAATGAAAGAATTATTCCCTGAGTTGCTGCAAGTGCTGCTACAGGCAGGCCTCACTTGTCAGCCACCCCACTAGGAAATATCTAGTCTAAAGACAGCTACTTTATCCAAGGTTACACCAAAGATTGCAAATGAAGTTTGCATCCAATGACTCATCAGTCTGGGTGTATGAAGATCTGGCTCCCTTACCACAATATCTCCAAAGGTCCATCACAGTTCTAGAACTCTCAGCTTCTCCACCTACCCAATCATGTTGCCTTCCCTTTGCCCACAGGTATTCATCCTGAGAGCACTCCCCAGCCAACCATCTCAGAGTCTGCTTCAAACACTTGTTTGGAATAATTTATTCTAAATGCATAGGCTTGTGAAGCTACACATGCCTTCTTGTAGCATAAATAGTACACCCAGATCAGAAAATGAGCTTATCAGATCCTGAAATGAAGGGACTTAAGGAATGGTATCAAATGGGTGTGGATAGTCTGGGGGCTCCACACCTCTGTCTGTTCTAGGAATATTTATTTACATTCTACTCAGAACCAGTTTTACTAGGTTTTGATCACTTATTCAGTTGTTCAAAAGATGATAACTTTAAGTACCAAATCTTAAATAAAGTTTTAATTTGCATAAAAGTTACACAAGTACCTAGTTTTAGAAAATCAGATAATTCTACAAAGTTTTTTGACAAAGAGTGCTGGTTGAGCATGACAACAGTGGTCACCTTTTTAAATAACAGCACTCCTGAGTTACAGCTGAACACATGACTAACTACTAGAAATTACATCTCCTACCCTCCTTTGCAGCTTGGAAAGGCCATCTGGTTGTTTGGATGTTTGCCACTCCTGGAGCCTCTGATTAGTATAACAAGAACTAAAACGCTGCCTTACTTTCAAAGATGGAAGCCACATGTGGAAAGTTGCAAAACTGACCTTCCAACCCTAACCTCCAGACCATATCAAATGACAGAAATCATATATACCTGTGTTGCTGTTGTTGTTAGATGTCATTGAGTCACTACCGACTCATAGTGATCCTATGCACAACAGAACAAAATGCTGCCTGGTCCTGGGCCAACCTCACAATCATTACCTGAGCCCATTGCTCCCGCCACTTTGCCAGTCCCTCTCATTGGGGGTTTCTCTCTTTTTCTCTGACCCTCCACTTTGCCAAACATGATGTCCTTCTCCAGGGACTGGTCCCTCCTGATAATATGCCTGAAGAATGAGAGACTAAGTCTGACCATCCTGGCTTCTAAGGAGCAATCTGGCTGTAATTCTTCCAACAAAGGTGTTTGTTCTTTTGGTACTTTCAATATTTTCCTTCAACATCATAACTGAAATGCATCAATTCTTCTGCTGTCTTCCTTATTCACTGTCTAACTTTTATATGCATATGAGATTATTTAAGATACCATGGCTTAGGTCAGGAACACTTTAATCCGCAAACTGACATCTTTGCTCTCGGACACTTTAGAGAGGTCTTGTGCTGCAGATTTTCCTACTGCAGTACATTGTTTTATTTCTTGACTGCTGCTTTCATGAGTGTTGATGGCTTCTCCAAGCAAAATGACAACTTCAATCTTTTATCCATTTATATGGATGTTGTTTATTGAGCCAGTGGTGAGGACTTTTGTTTACATTGAGATGCAACTCATACCAAAGGCTATGGTCTTTGATCTTCATCAGTAATTCTTCTAAGTCCTCACTTTCAGCAAGCAAGGTTGTTATCATCTGCATATCACAGGTTGTTAAAGAGTCTTCCTCCAATCCTGATGTCACCTTTTTTTTTCCCATATAATCCAGATTCTCAGATTATTGCTCAGTGTACAGATTAAATAAGTATGATGGAAAAATACAACCCTGTCTCACACCTTTCAGAATTTTAAACCATTTGGTATTCCCATGTTCTGTTGGAACAACTGCCTCTTGGTCTACGTACAGATTCCTCATGAGCACAATTAAGTGTTCTGGAATACTCATTCTTCACAATGTTATTCATAGCTTGTCATGATCCACAAAATCAAAAGCCCTTTTGTAGTCAATAAAGCTTAGGTAAACATCTTTCTGCTATTCTTTGCTTTTACCCAAGATCCATCTGGTGTCAGCAATGATATCCCTAATCCCAATTCATCTTCTGAGTCCTGCTTGAGCCTCTGGAAGTTCTCTGTCAATGTATGATTGCAGCTGTTTTTGTATTATCTTTAGTAAAACTTAGCTCGCATGGGATAGCAATGATATTGTCCGATGATTTCTGCATTCCGTTGGGTCACCTCTCTTTGAAATAGGTACAAATACAGATCTCTTCCAATCAGTTGACCAGGTAATTTGTCTTCCAAATTTCTTGGCAGATGAGTGAGTAACTCCAGTGCTGCATTGGTTTGTTGAAAGATTTCAATTTCTATTCCATCTATTTCAGGTGCCTTGTTCTTTGCAAATGCCTTCAGTGCACCTTGGATTTCTTCCTTCGGTATCATTAGCTCTTTAAATGGTTGAACATTGACAATTTCTTTTTGGTACAGTGTCTCTGTGTACTCCTTCCATCTTCTTTTGATGCTTTCTGCATCATTTCATATTTTGCCCATAGCATCCTTCAATATTTCAAGTCAAGGCTGGAATTTTTTCTTTAGTTCCCTTAGCTTGAAATATGCTAAGTGTGTTCTTCCCTTTTGGTTTTTGAATTCCATGTCTTTACACATTTCATTATAATATTTCATTTTGTCTTCTCAAGTTGACCTTTGAAATTTTCTGTTCCATTCTTGTACCTCCTCACTTTTTCCATTTGCTTTAGCATCTCTATATTGGAGAGGAACTTTCAGAGTCTCTTCTGATATCCATTTGGTCTTTTCCTTCTTTCTTGTCTTCTTAATGTTTCTTCCTGTATGATGTTCTTGATGTCATCCCACAACTCTTCTGTTCTTTGGTCTTTAGTGTCTAATGCATCAAATCTGTTATTTAGTTGATCTCTAAATTCAGGTGGTTATGTTTGGGCTCTCATGGACTTGTTTTCATTTTCTTCAGCTTCATCCTGAATTTGCATATGAGCAATTGATGGGCTGTTCAACAGTTTACTCCTGGCCTTGATTTGGCTGTTGATATGGAGCTTTTCCACTATCTCTTTCCATAGAGGTAGTCAATTTGATTTCTGTGTATTCCATCTGGTGAGAGTCATGTGTATAAAAGTCTTTTATGTGGTTTAAAAAAAGGTATCTGCAATGAAGAAGTCACTGATCTTGCAAAATTTTATCATGTGATCTCTAGCATCGTTTCTATCACTGTGGCCTTATTTTCCAACTACTGATCCTTCCTTTGTTTCCAACATTTGCATTCGAATTGCCAGTAATTATCAATACATGTTGATTGTATGTTCAACATACCTCAAGAATGGTGAGACTTAGTCTCACATATTTTAGACACGCTATCAAACTCCTGGTGTGACACTGTAGGGTAAGCACTGGACTGTGAGCCATAAGGTCAGTGGTTCAACCAACCCACCAGTTGCTTCTCAGAAACCCTTTATAGGGTCACTACAAGTCAGAACTGACTTGATGGCACTTAACAACAACAATCAGTAGAAACAAGTCCCTGGAGAAAGACATCATGCTTGGTAAAGTAGAGGGTCAGCAAAAACAAGGGAGACCCTCAGTGAGACGGACTGACAGAGTGGTGCAATGATGGGCTCAGATATAGCAACAATTCTGAGGATGGTGCAGGACCAGCAGTGTTTCATATGAATCGGAACCTACTCAACAGCACATACCATAGCAATATCCTGTTTAATCCTCTGTATTTTGGGGTCTTTTCATTAAGCAGGCTTAACTTGTTTTCTTAAAAACATAGTTCCCCTCCCTCGATCACTCTCTTTTCCATTCTCCAGAAACAACACCATATGTCTAAATAGCATGCTTTTTATAACTCTTCAAGGGTAGTGGTGGTTCTGTGGTACAGTTCTTCCCTTCCCTGTGAGAGACCCAAGTTCAGTCCCCAGTCAGTGAACCTTATGCACAATCACCAGGGGAGGCTTGTGTGTTGCTATGATGTTGAACAGGTTTCTGCAGAGCTTCCAAACTTACACAACCTATAAATAAAGACCTGGTGATCTACTGCTGAAAACCAGCCTCTAAAAAGCTTGGATCACAATGGTCCAGTTTGTAACCTCTCATAGGGATGACACAAGACCAGGCAGTGTTCCATTCCTTTGTACAAGGGGTTACCATGAGTCAGGACTCCATAGCAGCTAAAAACAAGTAACTCAAACCAAGCCAGTTCTTGTTGAGTAGACTTTAACTCATGACAATCCCAAATCTGATTTTTCAGATTGGAGCATTACCTATTGGGTGTCCAATTTGGAAGATGACTATTACAATCTTTTCTTAATTCTCTCCCACTCTCATCAATGTATGCACACTTCCTACTCACCCCTCCATTTGTGTAGATAGATATTTAGTGTTTATATAAATGTAACATTACATGTTCTTCTTGTTGTGAGGTGTCCTCAAGTCATAATGACCCTATGTATAACAGAACAAAACACTGTCCATATCTGCCCCATCATCACAATCATTGCTATACTTGAACCCATTGTTGCAGCCTTTGTGTCAGTCCATCTCATGGAAGATCATTATCCCTTTTGTAGACCCTCTGCTTTACTAAGCATGATGGTCTTCTCCCTAAATTTGTCTCTCCTGATAATAGGTCCAAAGTATATGAGACAAAGTCTCACTATCCTAGCTTCTAAGGAGCATTCTGCTTGTACTTCTTTCAAGATAGATTTGTACATTCTTCTGGCAGTCCATAGTATATTTAATATTCTTCATCAACACCATAATTCAAATGCATTGATTCTTCTTAGGTCTTCTTTGCTCATTGCGCAGCTTTTGCATACATATGAGGTGATTGAAAATACAAAGTCTTGGATCAGGCACATTTAGTCCTCAAAGTTACATTGCTGCCTTTTATCACTTTAAAGAGGTCTTTTGCAACAGATTTACCCAATGAACTAGGTCATTGGCTTTCTTGACTGCTGCTTTCACAAACATTCATTATAGATCCAAGTAATATTAAATTCTTGGCCTTTTTTTCTCCATTTATCATGATGTTGCTTATTGGTCCAGTTGTGAGTATTTTTGTTTTCTTTACATTAAGGTCTTTGTTATTCATCAATGTTGTTGTTGTTGTTGTTAAGTGCCGTGGAGTGAGTCGGTTCAGACCCATAGCGACCCTGTACAGGGTTTCCAAGGGTGTAAAGTGCTTCAAACTCTCTTTGTTTTCAGAAAGCAAGGTTGTGTCATTTGTTATTCGCAAGATGTTAATGAGTCTTCCTCCCATCCTGAAGCCACATTGTTTTTCACATAGCTAGCTTCTTGGATTATGTGCTTAGCATACCAATTGACTAAGTGTGGTGAAAGGATACAACATTGACACACAGCATTCCCAATTCTACATCGTTCCCAATTGTATACCACGTAGTACCTCCTTGTTCTTTACAAATTACTGCCTCTTGTGCTTTGAACAGATTCCACCTGAGCACAATGAAGTGTTCTGGAATTCCTATTATTTGCAATATTATCCATAATTTGTCATGATCCACATAGTTGAATGCCTTCGCATACTTAATAAAGCACAAGAATTCAGGGAACTCCCAGAAATTCAAGCCAGATTCAAAAGAAGATATGGAACAAGGGATAACATGACTGGTATCAGATGGATTGTAGTTTAGAGCACAGAATGCCAGAAGGATGACACTGCATATGATATATTAAGTTGGGCTCTGCAGTGTACATTGAATGTATTTCCAATATCGGATAACATCTTGTTTTCCCCCTCCATTTGATTAATTTTACATTGACTTATCACTATGGTGCAAGCAGTTTGAGATCGGCTGCTAAATGAAAGTAGATCATTTGGACCTACAGAAGCTCTGTAGAAGAAAAGGCCTGGTGGCTTGCTTCCATGAAAACTGTTGCCATTGTTGTGAAGTGTCGTTGAGTAAGTTCCAACTCATAGCCATCCTGTATAGGGTTCCTGAGGAGCAGCCGGTAGGTTTGAACTGCCAATCTTGTGGTTCAGAGTCTGTAAAAACTACAGCCAAGAAAACATTTATAGAGTAGTTCTATACTGTAACACATGGGTTTCCCATGAGTTAGGGGCTGACTCATTGGAAGCTAATAACAATAGTATCATTAGTTCAACCCTAACCATTCCCCTAGTTTTGCGATCCATTGAGTGATATGTTCAAACACATTTGGTATGCAATCAATTTCATCTATTTGAAGAACTCTTCTCCAGAATATTCTGACTTGCTTCATCTGGACTGATTGTACTCTGAGCTTGATGTGCGTGTTTGACCTGCCATTTCTAAATGGATATCAGTTCCAGTTCTATGTCTTTTGATTGCAGTGCAAATATTGCTCCCCTTCAATGGGGTGCAAGGACTACTGTGGCCATATAGAATAGCATGCTTTTCCCATCTAACTTTGAGAGGGCTCCCTGTGTAAATGTTCTCCTTGGTGTACATTTTCTCCATAGAAGATTAGCAACTTTTGGCACAATGAAGACTGGAAATCTCCAAGAAGGATAGCCTTCTTCCTTCTTGGAGCTCAGACTTCCAGTTTGCATATTCAGCAGAAAAGTGAGCACCATTTAGCAGCTTCCTCAGAAACACTATCTCAGGCATTGCTGTTTAGTTCCTTTAAATTCAGTATTGTTCAGGCTGCTCCAGTACATGGATACTGTTCAATCTTTAGTTTGACAGAATCCCAAAATATTTTGGGTATGGTACTAATGCATAATATTCTGGTCTTTGTCCAAGTACAGGTTTAGGTATAACTCTTACCAAGAATGCTTGGAATCTAAACAGCCAAGTTTGGAGCTTAAACAAAGCCCCTTCCTCAGTGTCTTTTACTGCCAACATAACCAGAGTTCTGTCTCTACCTCCTAAGAAACCGCCAAGTAATTCTGGGAAGACAACTCGCCTAGGTATTTTATTACAAAATTAAATGGTGCTGTCACAAGGAGAATGCAATAGGACTGACGACGGAGAGAAAACTAGTTAGCCATTGTCCATCTCATTCTGTTTTCAGTTACCTTTTTTAAAGTCCAGTTTGAATTTGGATGCTTGGTCCATCAATGTAGGTTGATGAGTACTATTAGCAGAGAGTAGCCAAGACAATGGAAGTGAAAACGACAATTTCCCACTAGGGATTCATGTGAAGCTAAATCATTAAGCCCAGCTCTTTAAAGACATACACAACAACAGCAACAATGAGAATGACAACAACAATATTCTAATTCAATGCTTGATCATTATAATCTGAACATTGATATATCAAAATTTAATTAATGGAAATAGTTATGAGTTGAATTCCTGTAGCTGAAGAAGGAATTTCTAAAAGGTAATGCCTTTGAAATTTGTGCGTTTATATTTTCAATTATCATCACACATTTCTAAATATCTTCTACATAAGCTGTACCAGATGCGGGCTGCCACAAGCAGAAATGACTAATGACAAAGCAAGGTAGAACATTCAATGACTGTAACATCTAGCAAATACTGCAAGAGTTCAGAGAAAGGAGGACATGAGAAGGTGGAAAGATAGAGAGGTGGTACTTCATCCACTTCTCCAGAAACGAGTTGAATTTATGTCAGTAAAAGGGGAGGACACCCAGTCTTTGCAAAGGAAACAGCATGAGTGTGGGTTGACCTGAATCTGGAACTTTCTGAGAGTAATGAGTTTGCCCAGAGTACAGGATTCAATCGTAGGAGAAATAAAAAGCCACTGTGGAAAGGGTACAATTGATTCTAAAATGTGGTCCACCTTAAGTTCCAACTTCAGGGATTTGGACATTTTGAGAGCATTGGAAAACCATAAACAATTTCTATTGTTGTTTAGGGCTATGAATTAGGTTAAAGAGGAGAAGACATGTGATGTATGCAGCACACTGCTTTGAGCTGATCCATTTGAACTTGATTGGAGTAGAGACAGATGGAGGTGTGGGCATGGTAGGGATTGCTGTAGACTCGGTGTAGAGATGAGTCTATTTGGCCTAAGGCTTGTTGTTGTTTAGTGCTATCAAGTCAGTTCTGACTTATAGAGACCTATATGGGGTTTCTGAGGAGCACCTGGTAGATTTTGAACCACCGACTTCATGGTTCAAACCAACCTTGTGGTCCAGTGTTTATCTTACAGTGTCGCACCAGGATTCCAATCACTAAACACCTAGGTGGCAGCAGACACTGAATCTGTTTCATAAGTGATCTCAATTAATTATCACAGTACTCTTTGAAGTAGGTATCCATCAGCCCCATTTTACAAATCAGGAAGCTAAGGCCCTGAGAGGCTGAATGTTGCATAATGAGTAAATGACAGACAGGAATTGAATTCATATTTTTCTGCCTCCAAAGAACAAATTCTTTCTGTTACAATACATGAGCCTCTTGCTTTTCACAGTGGTTAATAACAGCAATTCCCAGAATTTGGAAGGGGACTCTCTTTAGACCAGGGTTATCTTTGCAGTCACAGCATCCTTATATTATTGTACTCCAATTGCATGAGTAATTCAATCTCTTATTATTTCCCACATGGGATTTTGGTAGTAAAAACCACTCGGTGCTACAAGAGCCTCAGTAAGTGTTAAGTCCTGTGATTGTGGTGAGATGGAAAGTAAGTAGCGAAACATGTTACAGGTTTATGGGAAATTGCAAAGGACAAGACAGAAATCATAAAGGTGCAATTGAATTACGTTGTGCCGTGGCCCCTGGGATAACAGCTGTTTTCCAGGTCTACAATAGTTCTCATTAAGAAATTAAAAATGTGAAGCTCCCCATCCCCAGCCTTGTGCTGCTCCAGCTACGTGGTGACAGGAAGCCCTGTGTTTGTACAGGTGGAGGAGCCAGCAGCCTTGCAAAGTGGGTGGCTGGAAGCCCTGCCCAGAACACAGGTGGGATATCCGAGGTGGAGAAGGGAAATCAGGAAGAAGCGAGGTGGAGAAGGGAAATCAGGAAGAAGCGTGTGTGTTCTGGCGCTGTCAGTTCCCCTCCCCAGAGGGCGGAGCAGCAAAGAAGAAATCATCCACAGTGGAGGGACATCATCTCAGGGCCAGATGTGCAGAATGGTTTGAGGACTCTCTCTCTGCAACACCTAAAGAAGGACTCGGTACCAACAGAAGGTCATTACTTCTTTCTGAACAAGTTCCAAAAGATCACAGGATGGGCTATGTATGCAGCATACAACATGATATCTTTGTGTTTATCACTAAAAGCAACCCAAACAAAGCAATATGCTTTCTGAGAACACACATAAAGAAATGCCATGTATTTTTCAAGGTATCTTTTAAAGAGTAATAGAATAAGCAACACGAGATTCAGGCGAGGGAGCCAGAAGGCCAGGATGGGTAAAACCACATAGCAATGTTGCCAGTGTTCTATTTCATTTCTGAGTTGGCAAACGAGTTTATAGCAATTTGAAAAATAACAAACAAATGTATATAAACCATAGAGGGACATGTGTAGACCAATGATGAGAATATGTCAAGAACCAAAAGTTATGATTAATCTATTTCTGTTTACTTGCTGAACAAAGGAGTCCTGGTGACATTGTGGGTTTGGCATTGGACTGCTAAACTGCAGTCAGCAGTTCAAACCCACTAGCCACTCCTCTGGAGAAAGATGAGGCTGGCTGCTCCTATAAAGACTTGCAGTCTCAGAAACCCTGTATGAGGTGGTTATGAGTCAGAATTGACTGGATGGAGGTGGGTTGGGTGGTTTGGTTTTGTTTGAGGGGTAAAAGGTAACAGGAAGCAAGAGAGAGTGAAGCTGTCAAGTTTGATCAAGGACACCTGCATTTGCTTTCTACCTTTCCGAAGGGCCAGGAGTGTATCTTGATGTCTGGAACCTGCCTTTTGCTGCCTGCTTGATGTATAGTGCCATTGACATGCATGTGTAAGGCCTCATTAGAAGATTGTCATGTAAGCGATGGTAGAAATGTTCATTTAAAATGCACATCAAGAATAAAATAATACTAGACAATACTGGAAACTTAAATGTCAGTGACCATATTTTCAGGCCTTTGAGTTGAACTGCTGACCTTGCAGTTAGTCCAGTGCTTATCCTACAGTGCCACCAGGACAGAGAGGCGGGAAATGAGGTCTGCAAAGTACTCAGTCTTGTGGCTTATTGTTGAGACCTGTGTACTCAGCCTGGTGGCTTATTGTTGAGACCTTGGCACTTACTCCGAGCAAGAGCAATAGGAAATCCTTAGCAAGTTCTGAGTAGGGGTGTACATGGTGTAACATGCTTCTAGCAGGATCTCTGATTTCTGCTTGGAGATAAGCCTTCAGAGTGCTGGGGTGACCACAGGGAGCCAGGAAAAGGTTAGTGCAAGATAATAACAATTACGGTGAGTAAAGCAATATCTGAAGACTGCTAGCACTTCCAATAAAGAAAGAAATCACACAGCCTGGTGCTGTATTGTCAGAACCAATACATTCCTGTCTTCACTGCACCACCCCTGTCCCCACCCCACCCCACCCCCACGTCTGCACACATTCTATGTGTTCTTTGTTGTCCCTGGTGGTTCAGGCAGTTAAACATTCAGCTGCTAACCAAAAGTTGGTGGTTCTGGTCCACCCAAATGTGTCTCAAGAAAGGTCTGGTGATCTCATTTTGAAAAATCAGATGCTGAAAACCCTCTACTCTGACACACTCATGTGGTCACCATGAGTCAAAACCACAAGTGTGTTTTGTTTTTTTGGCTCTGGCGATGTATGAAACTGCTCTGGCTAAGTGTTAAAAGAACTTTGGCAAAAGGAGAAACTAAAGCTGAGTATGCCCTTGGCATTCCCAGGATGTCCTGACCTAGACTGGCTTGACACCAGGTGTGAAAGTGAAGTAGTAAGAACAGAAACACATACATCAGAAGAATTCTCTTCTGTACATCCTTGATCTGGAATTTCATTTCACTTTCTCTAAAGGAAAAGGAAATTCCTTAGGGCTTAAGGAATGTCTGTAAATGTCTCCTACAGGTGTCACATGAGAGGAGATGCAGGGTCCTAACAGAGCCAGAAGGGTGGGGGGAACACAGGCTGTCAGGCCTGGTCCACTAGGCGGCCTCTATAAGGTAGCACTTCAGGGGATGTCCCACCATTTCCTTCCTCAGACATTCAGGGGGGCCTGGGAGACTCCACTTCTGAACAAGGGTTTCAAAACAAGTTAGGATGGGATTGTGAGAGGGAGAATGAGAACACTCTTGCCTGAAAAGGGAGAGGGAGGGCTAAGGTTGTTCAAAAAAATAAGAAGAGAAATTAGAATTAGCCAACTATTTATGAACCACAGATGCACTTTAAAACAAATTTGTGCCTATTCATGACAAGCTTATGTTTATGGTTTGCTTTTGTATGGCAAAGGAAGCTGAGCCACAGAGAGGTCAAATAATCTACATAAGGTCATTCATTTAAAAAGTCAAGAATCAGGATTCAAAGGCAAGCTCACTCCCCACCCCACACCCATACCCACCTATCTTGCCTATCTTTCCAAAATCATAATAATGGTTGTTTTTTAAAATAGCCACATAGCCTTTGGAAATCTGCTCACTGACCTCCCCACTTAACTCTGTATGGGTAGAAGTGATGCTATAGACCTCTTTACAGTGTTCAAGAACAAAGATATCCATTTGAAGACTAAGGTACACCTGACCCAAGACATGACATTTCAATAAATGCATATGCATGTGAAAGTTGGGCAGTGACTAGGAAGACCATGGAGGAACTGATGTATTTGAGTTATGGTGTTGAAGAAGAATACTGAGAGTACCACAAACTGCCAGAAGAACAAACAAATCTGTGTTAGAAGAAATATAGACAGAGTTCTCCTTAGACATCAGGAGAGCAAGACTTTGTCTCTCACACTTCAGACATATCAGGATGGACCAGTCCCTGGAGAAGGGTATCATGTTTGGTAAAGCAGAGGGCCAGCAGAAAAGAGGAAGACCTCCAATGAGATGGATTGGCACAGTGGCAGCAGTAATGGGCTCAAGCACAAAAATTCTGAGGATGATGCGGGGTCAGGCAGTATTTTATTCTGTTGTGCATGGGATCACTATCAGTCAGAAACAACGTGACGGCACCTAACTACTACAGCAATGCTCTATGGGAGTCCTAGTGTGACACTGTAGGATAAGCACTAGACTTCTAACCACAAGGTGGTAGTTCAAGCCTATTGGCTGTTCCTCAGAAACCTTATACAGGGTTTCTAGGAGACATAACTGACTCTAGAGTATTTAACAACAGCAATGCTATATAATTTCCAAGGTTAGGTTAGAAATACTGGCTTTCTTGGGACCCTTGTCATTGGGATGTCTGTTCTTAGAATGTTTCCTCTCAGGGTACTCCCTCTTGGAACCTAACCACCATGGTGTGAGAGACACAAACCACATGCGGAGGCCACAAGTAGGTACTCTGATCAACAGTCCCAGGGAGCCCAGGCTTCTTGCATCCCAGCGCAGGGGCCAGACAGGTAGATAAAGAAGCCAACTAGGAAATGAATCCTCCAATCCCAACTATCCCAGCCCCCAGCAGATTGAATCTTCCCAGCTGTGACTTCACGTATCATGAATCAGACAAGACATCTTACAGTGGTCTTTCTAAATTCTTGACTTACAGAATCTGTTAGCATAATTAAATGGTTGTCATTTAACTATCCCAAACCACTAAATTTGGGATAGTTTGTGATACAGCAATATGTCGACAATCAGAGTAATAATTTTGTCTGGAGCTGAGTTAATGGTATGTTGTTGTTGTTAAGTGCCGTCAAGTCGGTTCTGACCCACAGCGACCCTGTATAGGGTTTCCAAGGAGCAGTTGGTGAGCTTGAACCACCGACCTTACTCCATATAAATGGGTGTAAACTCACATTTAACAGGAATGGAGAATATATGCCATAGAATTAAAATACATTGACTATAGATACAACAATGAATCCTCTATTTGTTATCAACACTGTTGAATTTTATAGAAATGTCTTATATTCTCTTAAACTCTGCTACTTAAATAAAAGGTTCTTAGACCAAACCAAATACATCTTCCATATAAAACTGAACTACATCTTTGTGGCTTATGTAAGATCACCAGAAGCTCCTTTTGACACAATTATTCCATGCTCTGGAATCTGTAAAGTCATTTAGAATGACATGGCAAATAACATTTTTAAATCAATTACTGGTGGAAATAATTTTTTTTTTTTTTTTGAATTGTGATTTGGGTGAGACTTTACAGAACAAATTGGTTTTTCCATTCAACAGTCGATATACATTTTACCATGTGACATTGATTGTAATCTCCACAATGTAAACAGCATTCTTCCCATTTCCTCCCTGTGCTTCACATTTCCATTTGTCCTTTTTTCCTATTCTTTCCTGCCTTCTTAGTTTTTATTCCTGGGCAATTGCTACCCTTTTGCTCTCATGTGGTGAATTGTCCTAAGGAGTGCATACTCACTGATATCATTGGGCATCTTATAAACCTGTCTATAGTTTGGCTGAAAGTTGAGCCATAGTGGTGAACCTTGCAGACTTGAAGACTGTCTAAGGGCCATAGTTGTGGAGGTTTCAAGTTTCAATCCAACCAGTAAGCCTGGTATTTTAAATGATTTTTATTTTTTTCCCATATTTTTCTTCTGCTCTATCCAGGCACTCTTATGAAAATTCCCTTCAGAGTGATCAGCAGTGGCACCTGGACACCATCTAGTCCTTTAGGTCTCAAGATCATGAAGGCTGGGGTTCATATGGTCCATTAGTACTTTGAACTCATTATTTCTTTATGTCTTTTATTTTCTTCACTCTTATTTACTCTGGGTTTGGAGAAATCAATTGTTGCATATTAAATGGCAATCCAGAAGCTTTTAAGACCCTGTAGCTGCTTACCCATGTAAGCTGTAGAATATAGTCTTTATGGAATATGTTATATCACTTGACCTTGATGTGCCTAGACCCAGTGACTCATTTACTCAAGAAATTTGTTTGTGTTAGTTTGGATTGGTAGTGTGTTTCTGCAAAGTTTCTAGAAAGCTTTCAAATATGTGGGCATACTGTTCTTCATAATATCATGCTATTATGCTTTTAATTTCAGTTTGTTCTGTTGTGATGTTGTCTATTTCATTTTTTATTCATGCTATTTGGATCTTCTCATTTCCTTTGTTAAATTTGAAGTTTGGCAATTTGATTAATCCTTTCAAAGAGCTAATTTCTAGTCTTATTGACTATTGTTTTTCTGTTTTCAGTTTCATTTATTTCTGCTCTAATCTTTATTATTTCCTTTCTTCTGGTGACTGTAGGCTTTTGTTTTTGCTGTTTTTATTCTACTTATGGGAGGTGTTGGGTTAATATACTGATTTTTGACCTATGTGTTTTTTGCTATATATTATCCTTTGATAACTGCTTTTGCTGTATTCCAGAGATTTTGCTATGCTGTGTTTTCATTTTCATTTAATTCAAGGATGTTTTGTATTTTGATTTTTATTTCTTCTATCATCCATTAGTTCCTTTGCTTCTTTAAAGCAGTTTTTAAGCAAGGTGTTACTCATTTTTATGTATTAGGTTGTTTTTCTTTATCTTCCTGTTATTGATTTCTAATTTTATTTTATTTTTTCAAGCTTTTCATTGTGATTTGGGTGAAGGTTTACAGACAAGATCGCCAGCTCTACAGACAATTAATCATATAGCTTGTTTCATCTCATTGATCACAATCCCCTCCCTGCAACAACAGTTATCCTTCTTCCTCCCTGTGGTTCCCAATTTATTTATTATAGTTCACAAATTAACACAGCTTACATGAAAAACAAAAATATATAATCATTTAAATGTTCAAAGGGCACATTCTGCAAGCCAGCCTGCCTACAGGCACACAACCTTGCTCAGTCCATGGGCCTAGAGTCCATAGCTGCTCTTGTCTCTCCATTCAACTGCCTCTGTCATCGACTCTCCTGTTGATGTTTTCTAGGTAGTGATCTCTGCTCCTCTCATGCTTTTCCTTATTGATGGTCTTGGGATCATCTTCTCCTGAAATTAAAGATTAACCATTCCTCCCTTTTAGCTACACATCTTCTGCAATTACAGTTTTGATAATCACAATTAATCCTGCTAACAGTTACTAACATTGAATAAAAATCCTACCACCATCATCCCCCATCCCCTTTTACCAGATCCATATGGAAAAGAAGAAAATTATTCAGTGGGGATTCTACCTTACCCTCCTAATTATGAAACTAATTACACCCATGAAAGCTTGTAAGTCAGCCACTTAATGTCTTTATATCCCAGCCCACACACATATTTTTGATAACCAATGTCTAAATTGCCCCTCCATATAAGCAGGGACCAAGGAGTCCTGGTAGCATAGTGGTTACGAATCGGGCTGTGAACCGCAAGATCAGCAGTTCAAAACTACCAGCTGCTCCGCGGGAGAAAGATGAGGCTTTCTGCTCCCGTAAAGATTTACAGCCTCGGAAACCCTGTGCAGGGTCGCTATGGGTCGGGACCGATTCCACGGCACTTAACAACAACAACAACATAAGCAGGGACCAGTCACTGGAGAAGGATATCATGTTTGGTAAGGTGGAGGGTCAGAGAAAAAGAGGAAGACCCCCAACGACATGGATTGGCCAAGTGGCAGCATTGATGGACTCAAGCATGGCAACAGTAGTGAGGTTGGCCCAGGATCGGGCAGTGTTTCGTTCTGCTGTGCATAAGGTCGCTATGAGTTGGTACCAATTTGATGGCACCTAACAACAACAACATAAGAAGCTCTGGTAGCATAGTGGTTACAAATCGGGCTATGAACCTCTAGGTGAGCAGTTCGAAACTACCAGCTGTTCCGGAGAAGAAAAATGAGGCTTTCTGCTCCCATAAAGATTTACAGCCTTGGAAACCCTGTACAGGGTTGCTATGAGTCGGGACCGATGCCACAGCACATAACCACCACCCCCATAAGCACTGAACTACAGGGTAAATTTGAACCACAAGGCCAGTGTGGTGCAAACTCGCTAGCCATTCCTTGGAAACCCTATACAGGGTAACTATTAGCCAGAACCAACTCAACAGCACTTAACAACAACAACAACAATCAACCCAGTACACAAAGGAGACAAGGATGTTCCTTGATCTGAAGAATCTTTCATTCTAGTTGGAATTTTGAGCAACTGCACTCATAAGAAAAAGTTCAGTTCATAGGCTTATAGAAATTTACATTTGCTCACAGTATCAAACATCTTTATCTTGATCTGGTCAAGTTCTTATCAGCTCAGACCTAGCAATCCAACCTAGGTCAAAAGGGGACCAGTTGCAAGTTTGGGAGTTCACACACAACTTCCTGCACTTCAGACAAGCTGAACACTTCACTTTCAGCCCTAGTCCCCAGGGGCTAAGTTAGTGCCCATGGGCTCAAACATTTACATATCTCCCTAAACTTCAGACCAGCCAGCCCTTTCTCTACTTGAGATTACTCAAGGTCAACAGGTGTCAATGAAACATGTCCAAGTTTAGTCCATGTCTTCATTGCTGCATTTCTCCCACTTCCACTCACAAGTAGACCCAGGTGACCACAAGAGAGAATACTAGACTGCTTGAAGTTTCCCTTTAACTTTCAGTTCTAGAAGGGGACTTTCCCTTGATGCCTCCAAAGCAAACGTCTTGCTTGAAACCCAAATAGCCAGTCTGATTTTTTCTGCAGGTCTTTCTTTCAATAAGAATCTTGTGTTCTCTCAGCAGTTCTGGGTTGCTCTGCATGTCTTTCCTAATGCAAATGTCTGAACTAAGAAGGTTCTGGGTGGGGCTCAGGATTCCACTTAAGGCCCCATACTCTACAAAGGCTAAACAAGAAGGCTATTTCATTAGACAAATTCTAACTACCCTTTTAGCAAAACCAGTCAGTTTTAGGTTAAAGGTGGGCTTACAAGCTTTCTGTCATCGTAATTCCCAATATTCATTTGTATCACACATAAATGTCTATTTTACAAAAAAAAATTCTATTTTACAATAGTAGTTAGGGGAAACCATTATCCACAAGGCAGCCACACACATAAATCTTTTCTTACCCTCCTTTACCCATCAGCCTATGTCTCAATCCATGTATCTACTCACAGAATTCTGTTGTTTCAAAATTGTGTATAAATCACTATTTACCTCTGTACCATTTAGCCCATGCATACATCCCTAAGTCTTCCCCTACCTTCATTTTTCATCTGCCACTCTCCCTTTTCTTGTTTATTGCCCTTCCCCTTCTTGTATATTGCTCTCCCCATCACCTGCACTAACGTGTGACGACCCTCTAGTAAGTGAATTATTCTCCCCTTCCTCTCACCCCTAGTAGCCATCAAAGAATGTTTCTTTTAGTATTGAAACCTTTACTTAAGCTTTTAGAATAATGGTATCATGCAATACTTGTCCTTTTGTGATTGACTAATTTCACTTAGCATATTAATCTTCCAGGTTCATCCATGTTATGATGAGTTTTGCAGATTCATCATTATTTTTCAAGATTGCAAAGTATTCCATTGTGTGTATGTACCAAAGTTTATTTATCCATTCTTTCATTGATGGACACTTAGGTTGTCACCATCTTTTTGCTATTGTGAATAGTACTGAGATGAACATTGCTGTGCATATATCTACTCATGTCCTGGCTTGTATCGTGTGGCTATATACCAAGTAGAGGGATTGCTGGGTGATAAGATATTTCTGTTTCCAATTTTATGAGGAAGCACCATACTGTTTTCCAGAGTGCTTGAGCCATTTTTATAGTCCCACCAGCAATGTAGGAGGGTTCCAGTCTCTCCACACCCTCACCAGCATTTATTGTTTTCTGTTTATTTGAACTTTGCTGTTATTGCTGGTGTGAGATGATATCTCATTGTTGTTTTGATTTGCATCTCTTTAATGACTAATGATCATGAATATTTCTTCATGGTTGTTGGCTGCATGAATGTTGTTCTTGGTAAAGTATCTGTTCATGTCCTGGGTTACTTGTCTTTTTCTTGTAGAGCTAGGAAAGTAGAAGGGGAAAAAAGTAAAGCAAGAAAATGGGGTGGGTAGAGAGAAAAACTAAAGATAAAGGAAAAAAGAAAGATAAAAATGAAAAATAAAGTAAGGGAAAAAATAGGCACTGGCAGTAGGGGTGTTTGACTAGCCAACAGGTGGGTGGAGTCAAGCAAGCTGTACTGTTACTGGGAGGTTGTGCAAAGCAAAAGTCACAATCACACCTCTTTGACTGTCCATCACTAATGTAGGTGCTTTTGTAGTACTGGGCAAGCATAGCTGGTTTTCTGTTCCTACTCTGTTCAGAATGATTCTTAAAATAACTCAAAATAGTTATGCTATGTTGGTGGGCAGTTTACCACTCCTTATTTGCTATTTTCATTTAGTATCTTCCTCTCATTGTATTTGATATACTCCTTTATCCTTTCCCGTGGGTTTCAGGATTCTCATCAGATCCACTTCACTTGGTTTCTCATCTTTATGGTAGAGGATTTAGATAGTTTAGCTGCCTTGCCCACCATCTTGGATCCAGTGGACGCAATTTTAAATTAAAGCATTTGAGTAACTTCCATTAAAAAAAAAAAAAAAAAGTTTTAGGCCAGATTTCTTACATAAGAAGCCTTGATAAAACTTACATTTATTCAGATACCCAAGCCATATCTAGATTACATTTCTTTGAGAGGTCTGTGTATTATTCAGTTGTTTTTGACATGTCTTTCTTTTATTCCTTTCCTTTTCTCTTTCTGTTCTTCCTTCCTTCCTTTTATTCTTTATTTCTTTTCCTTTCTCTCTTTCTTCCTTTCCTTTTTAAGATACAGTTTTCTTCTGAACTCCCTATTCAAACTAAAAATATATTGTACTGAAAATAAAATGGGTGCACAATCATGCAAATTCAATTCTCTGTAGTGTTTTGCAAACATTCATTAACATGCAGATTGAGCTGTTATACATGATTTCAGGCAAGACTGAAGTTTTAAAAATTGAGGAAGCTACCCTAGTGCATGGAAGTCAGGCTGCACATTTAAGCCTTTCTTCCCAG
Organism: Chrysochloris asiatica; assembly: GCF_000296735.1. Taxonomy (NCBI): domain Eukaryota; kingdom Metazoa; phylum Chordata; class Mammalia; order Afrosoricida; family Chrysochloridae; genus Chrysochloris; species Chrysochloris asiatica. The sequence continues at coordinate 4,904,499 of NW_006408625.1, forward strand.
ATCTTCAAAGATTTAATGTGGGACCCAATTCAGGATTTTGAGGGTGGGGGGGAGAATAATTCTTAAGGATCAACTTTTTGAAGGAGAAACAGATTTTTCAGGTAAAGTTTGAGAAAATATCTGGGGCAGAACTAGAAGAAAGGAGAATGGAGTGTCTGGTAGGATGAAGAAGTGTTTGATAGGATAAAGTATGAGCCTTTAAGGGCATTCATGTTTCAATGGTAGAATTCTTACCCTTTATATAAGAGATCTGGGTTCAATTCCCCTCCGATGCACCTCATGCACAGCTACCACCTACCTATTTCTCAGTGTTGGCTTGTGTGTTGTTATGCTGCTGAACAGTTTCAGCAGAACTCTCAGACTACAATGGATGAGGAAGAAAGGGATGGCAAAGTGTTGTTGCAGGACCAGACGGCATTTCCTTGCATTGCGTGTGGGATCACCAGAATTCAGGAGCAAACTCCATGGCAGCTAACAACAGGAAGGATAAGCACAAGGAAAAGGGGAAATACTGGGAGCAAAGCAATCAATGATTGCAAAATAACATCAAGAACTCAGAATAGTCTTGTCATCCACTGTGAATCAAAATCTCTATGACAAAGGTTTCGAGATTCTACTGTTGTTGTTGTTGCTTGCCATCAAGTTGGTTCTAACACATAGCAAGCAACCCTATATGGAGTTTCTGAAAATGACTGGTGGGTTTGAACTGCTGATTTTGTGGTTAGCAGTCCAGTGCTTATCCTACAGCACCACATCAGGACTCAAGATTCTACTGGGAACATTTAAAGAGTCTTTTTTTTATTATTATTACACAGATTCATGTTCATGACACTATGTCATACCCATGGACTTCAAATTCCTTATGTATGTGTGCACAAAGGGTTGTGGCAGAAACCCACATGAAAGCCTTGGATTACTCCAGTGATAGATCTTCTGGAAGATTAACTGGCTGTGATGGCTTCCATGCTGCCATCTGGACTGTGGTCATTTTGAAAATTAACGCTTTACTGGTTTTAATTGGCATGGGCAGCATTGCTTGTGTTATTAGTTGAAAAATAAAGCACAGAACCCTCACCCCACTACCACAAACCTCACAGTCTTAATACACATAGAAATTTCCTTTGTGAGCTTGTCAGGAATGAATCATCAAACTACTTAAAGCCAGAGGTACCAGTAAATCTAAATGTTTGATAATGCTTATTTTTATTTAATTTCATGAAAGAAGGCTAAAGAGCTAAGCTTAATGCCATGCATAAGGTATGCTGAAGCAGCTTTTTATAAAAACAGAAGGATTGTCTTCAAGGTTCCAAGTTGTTGTTAGGTGCCAACAAATTGGTTCCAACTCATAGTGACCCTGTGTACAACAGAACAAAACACTACCTGGTCCTGTGCCTTCCTCACAATTGTTGCTATTTTGAGCCCTTTGTAGCCACTGTGTCAATTCATTTT
>NW_006408625.1:4910865-4917085 GCF_000296735.1 Chrysochloris asiatica
AACAGTCGCTGGAGAAGGATGTCATGCTGGGTAAGATGGAGGGTCAGAGAAAAAGAGGAAGACCCCCAACAAGATGGGTCAGCCAGGTGGCATCATTGATAGCGTGAAGTGTGGCAGTGGTAGTGAGGTTGGCCCAGGATCTGACATTGTTTTGTTCTGCTGTGCATGGGGTTGCTATGAGTTGGTTCTGACTCGATGGCACCTCACAACAACAACAACAAATGGCCCACACCTATCAGCCCAGTACTCTGAGGAGACAAGCATGTTCTTTTATGTGGAAATTCTTGAATCTCATGAGAACTTCAAGCATTTGCATCCACAAGGAAGTCTAGTCCACAGCAAGTCACCAAAATTGGAGTAATTTACACACTTCACAGCATCAAAACTCTTTCTCCTTATTTGTTTGAATTCTGGGTCATTCAGCCATAGTCATCCTAGCTAGATCAAATGGATACCAGCTGAAAGCATGGTAGTCCACATGTACCTCCCTGCACTTCAGACCAGCTGGCCCCCATCTTTCTCTCTCAGCTTTAGACCCCATAGGCTAGGTCAGTGCCTGTAAGCTGAGGAGTCCACACAACTCCCTAAACTTCAGCCTAGCCAATCTGTCTCTTCATTGATGCATTCTCCACTTCCATTGGTCAAGTGGACACAGGTGATCACCAGTGAGCATACCAGGCTGCCTGTTCAGCGATTCCCTTTAACTTTCAGATTTTTTTCTGATGAGCACAAAGTGTTTCTGCCTTGATGCATCCACTGCAAACTGTTGCTTGAAATTCAAAATACCACCATCATATTCAGCACTCTTCAGGTCTTTCCTTTAAACAGAAATTTCCTGTTCTCTCAACAGTTATGGGTGAGGATCAGATTTCTACCTAAGCCTCATGCTGTATAAGCTTGTTGTTGTTAAGTGCTGTTGAGTTGGTTCTGACTTGTAATGACCCCGTATAGAGTTTCCAAGGAGTGACTCATGGGTTTGAACCACCAACCTTACAGTTCAAACTGACCTTGCAGTCCAGTACTTATCCTTTAACACCACACTAAGACTTCATACATAGAATGTTGTTGTTGTATTTGTTAGGTGCCGTCAAATCAGTTCTGACTCATAGTGACCCTTTGCCCAACAGGATGAAACACTGCCTAGTCCTGTGCCATCCTCACAATCTTTGTTAAGCATATTGTTGTTGTTGTTGTTGTTAAGTGCCCTCAAATTGGCTCAAACTGGATTCAGATAAGGATGTGTAGTGAGGGATATCAAAGCTGACATCTGATGGATCTTGGCTGAAAGCAGAGAATACCAGAAAGATGTTTACCTGTGCTTTATTGACTATGAAAAGGTTTTCAACTACATACATCATGGCAAGCTATGGGTAACATTGTGAAGAATGGGTATTCCAGAACACTTAATCGTGCTTATGAGGAACCTGTACATAGACCAAAAGGCATGTATAAGTGGGCCATTGCAGTTCGAATCCGTTTTGTTTAAGGGTCAATTGTACATACATATAAATGTTTGCATTTTTAAGTTTTTTTAAGTGTACAATTTAATGGCATTAACTTCATTCACAATATTGTGCAACCATACAATGGAATATTACTCTTTCAAAATAGAAATGAGATACTGATACAGCTATGGTATGGATAATCCTTGAAAACTTTATGCTAAGGGAAATGTCAGACACAAAAGGATTTATACTATATGTTTCCAGACCTGGTGTGGCACAGTAGGATGAGCACTGGACTTCTAACTGCAAGGTTGGCCTTCAAATCTACCAGTCACTCCTCAGAAACCCTACACAGGGTCACTGTGAGTCGGAACCGACTCAATGGCACTTGACAACAATTACTCCTATTAGTAGTCCATTTGTCTTTATGACAGTAATATTCCATTGTATGAATGCTCCATTATGTGTTTTCACTCATACCAAAGGGATTTATCTAGGAAATGTGTTGTTGTTAAGTGCCACATAGCAACCCTGTATAGGAATTACGAGGAATGGCTGGTGGGTTTTAACACTGACCTTGTGGTTAGTAGTCCAGTATTTATTCTAATATAGTTCAGCTTGTTGTTGTTGTTGTTGTTGTTGTTGTTTTTCCTTCATACTCCCCCCCCCCCGACTTTCCACTGCATTTAGGATTAAATCCCAATTCCTCACCATCACCTACAGAGTTGAACATGAGTTGACCCGTGCCTACCTCTCTGGTCTGACTGCCTGCCATAAACTGATAGATCAAAGGCAGAGTGGTGATTAGTGGGGATGAGTAGTAAGCCCTAAGTACGAGCAGTAAGGGGGTGCATTGTCCCCAGAAAATTAAAAGATACAAATGAAACCAACTTAGTCTGCTTTTCACTGTCATCATGACCCAGCAATTCTAAAGAATCACAGCAATTAAATATACCTTCCCTGAAGAAAATAAAGCAAAAACATTTGTTGGTATGAGTTATAAACAATTGTAGCAATTATGAGTAGAGCTTTAATAAGATATAGAGGTAAGCTTTAAATTATCACTTTTTATTACTTATCTTTTAATAAACATTTTATTCTATGAGGAAGTTAATTTACAAAACCTCTTAAAAACACATTCTGCCTGGACACAGATCAACTCAGCTATATTCATTGACTTCAAGAGTGAATTTGTAGGGAAACTGGATACTGGTGATGGTTGTTGTTGCTGTTCGGTGCCATCGACAGTGTTCTGACCCATAGTGACCCTATGTACAACAGAACAAAGCACTGTCTGGTCCTGCGCCAGACTCACAATTGTTGCTACACTTGAGACAATTGCTGCGCCACTGTGCCAATCCATCTTGTCAGGGGTTCCCCTGTTTTTCGCTGACCCTCCACTTAAACAAGCATGATGCTCTTCTATAGGACTGGTCCCTCCTGATAATATGTCTGAAGTATAAGAGATGAAGTCTGACTATCCTGGCTTCTAAGGAGCATTCTGGTTGTAATTCTTCCAACACAGATTTGTTTCGTCTTCTGGCAGTCCATGGCACCTTTAATATTCTTCTCCAACACCATAACTTAAATGCATCTTCTATGGTCTTTCTTATTCATTGTCCATCTTTCACATGCATGTGAGGTTATTGAAAATACCATGACTAGGGTCAAGCATACCTTAGTCCTCAAACTGACATCTTTGCTCTTCAACACTTTTAAAAAGTCTTATGCAGCAGATTTAACTAATGCAATACATCATTTGATTTCTTGACTACTGCTTGCGTTAGTGTTGATGGTGGATCCAAGCAAAATGAAGTTTTTGACAACATCAATCTTTTCTTGACTTACATTTTCCTAAATGGAGGGCTATCCAGCTTCTTCATCGAAATAGACTTGTAAACACTCATTCTTTATTCACTTATTCAAACAATTGATACTGTTGACCAAATAAATATGACAGACACTCAGGAAACAGTGAGCTAAGGACAGACTAGTAGAAATGGAGGGCAAAGGGACAGCCAGGGGCTTGAACTATGTTCAGCCCTGTTAACCATCATAAGAACAGCATGTGGATTATTTTGGAGTTTTAAACAGAAGAGTTACATGATCTGACTTATACTTTAAAAGGATAGCTTTGGCTATTACAAAGAAAATAGACAGAAGAGGGTCAAGAGAGGAAGACAGAAGTGTCACAGAATCCAGGCAAGGATATGTAATGGAGATGGCAAGGTGTGGAGAGATTCAGACCACACTAGGAAGGTAGACAGACAGGTGTTTGCTGAAAGGAAGAGAGAAGTCAAGAATAACAGGTGCTCACATTTGCTGTAATGGGAAGACTGGTGGGAAGGACAAGTTCAGGCAGGCAGGAAAAGAGTCCTGTGGTAAATATGTTAAGTCTACTATGCCTACTGGAAATCTCCAGTGGGCAGTTAAGATCAAAGGACAGCTTTGTATCTGCTTAAATGCTCAGATTTCAGTACTGTAGAATACCAAAGAGAAGACTGTCTAGAATTTGCAGGAAAATTATTCTTAATTGCATATCATTGCATACCTTGTACATTAAAAACATAACTATATTCTTTTCTGGAGTCCTGGTGTGGCTCTGTGGGTTAATGCAACATACTGCAAAGTCATTTGAACTGCAAGGTCAGTGGTTCAAACTCACTAGCTACTCCTTGGAAACCCTATACAGGGTCACTGTGGGACAGAATCAACTCGACATCACTTAACAACAACAATAATATATTCTTTTCTACTATACAATATCTGTTTTTAAGCAAATTAATAGTCTGTTGGAATTGAACTCACCACTATCCCCAAAATTGACCTACTCATTGGAATTATTTGCATTTCCCATCTGTATTAGAAAGTCACTGTATTACCAATAATAGTTCCTGTTTTTATGTTGAGCATTTTCCCCAATAACAAGTATCCAGCAGATTCATTGTTTCTCATGGTAATGTCTGAATGATGGTTAAAACCATGGCATCAGCATGTGGCATCATCACAGATTTAAGTTTAACAGAAAAGAAAGCTAAGACACTGTTCTATTTTATACCATTTAAAATTTGAATCTGAATTTTATTCACACTGCTTCTCCTAGTGAAATAAATAACCATGTAGACTTTGACAGAACAGTCATGTTCTAGAGTCTATTCCGAGATCATTAGCCTATGGCATCACATTAATATGTGCTGAGAAATATTTCAACAGTTTTCCCAGTAATAAAAAGCCAAGTATAGAAAAGGGCTGTAGGAAACTGTTGTACTTGTTGTTACATGCAGTTGAGTCAATTTCAACTCACAGTGGACTATGTACAACAGAAGGAAACACTGCCCAACCATACACCAGCCTCCCAGTTATTGGTATATTTGAGTTCATTGGTGCAGCCACTGTGTCAATTTATTTCACAGAGGGTCTTCCTCTTTTTTGCTGACCCTCCACTTTACCAAGCATGATGTCCTTCTCCAGAGACTGGCCCCTCCTGATAACATGTGCAAAGCACATAAGACAAAGTCTCACCATCCTTGCTTCTAAGGAACATGAAACTGCTCAAGCCTCATACAAAATGTTAGGGAGGTCTGTGGCTTGTTAAGAGCAAATACTGATTGGTCTGTGATTGAGTGAGAGGAGAGTAGCTCTTCTGATTGTCTGTGAATCAACCCTGCAGGACTGATAATGTTATTATTAGCTGCTGTCAAGTCTGCTCCAATGGTGACTTATGTACAATAAAACAAAAGATTGCCCGGTCCTTCGTCATCTTCACAATCACAAATCCAGGGAGCTCATCTTCCAGCTCTGTTGTGATCCATAGCATTTTTGTTGGCTAAATTTGGGGAGTAGACTTCCAGGCCTATCTTCTCATTCTTAGTTTGTAAGCTCTGCTAAAACTTGTCTACCATGGGTGGCCCTACTAATATTTTAAATACTGATGACATAGCCACCACAGTACAACAAACTGACAGATAAGAGGTGGGAAGTAGTGATACCTACCCTTTAAACATGGTAACTAAGTATTGAAGACCTAGATTCACGGCAGGATTGAAACATCTCTGAGGGCATAACTGGCTCCACTAAGTGTACTTGTTCAAATTACTACTAGTAACTATTTAAATATTTGTAGCATACTGAGCATGGGTAGAAGAAAGCAGTACCAGTTACCAGTTTCCAACTGTGAAACATTGATTCTCACACTCGATTCCTGTTGTTATTGTTGTTGTTAGGTGCCATCAAGTTGGTACCGACCCATAGTGACCTTATGCACAGCAGAACAAAACACTGCCTGATCCTGGACCAATCTCACTACTGTTGCCATGCTTGAGTCCATCGATGCTGTCACTTGGCCAATCCATCTCGTTCGGGGTCTTCCTCTTTTTCTCTGATCCTCCAACTTACCAAACATGATATCCTTCTCCAGTGACTGGACCCTCCCGACAATATGTCCAAAGTATGAGAGATGAAGTTTGGCCATTCTGGCCTCCAAGGAGCGCTCTGGCTGCACTTCTTCCAAAATCAATCTATTGGTTCTTTTGGAAGCCCATGGCACTTTCAATATTCTCCTCTAACACCATAAATCAAAAGCATCAATTCTTATCTGATCTACCTTATTCAATGTCCAGCTTTCACATGCATATGAAGTTATTGAAAATACCATGGCTTGGGTCAGGTGCACCTTAGTCCTCAAGCTGACATTTTTGTTCTTCAACACTTTAAAAAGGTCTTGTGCAGCACATTTGCCTAATGCAATACGTTGTTTGATTTCTTGACTGCTGCTT
>NW_006408625.1:4917185-4919210 GCF_000296735.1 Chrysochloris asiatica
CTTTCTCTTTTTCAATGACCTTTACGTATTACAGTATGACATCTTTCACCAGGGAGTGGTCCCTCCTGATAATGTATCCAAATTACATGAGACAAAGACTCTCCATCCACACTTCTAAGGAGCCTTCTGGTTGTACTTTTTCCAAGACAGCTCTGTACATTCTCCTGTCAGACCATATTCCATTCTCTTCTCCAATGCCATAATTCAAATGAATCCTTTAATTATGAAAGGGTCAATGGCAACAGGAATCCAGGGTGACCAGCAGTGATTTGATTCTCATTTTCACTTGGGAAAAGCCAGAGGAAGTCAGATGACATCCTTTCATACCCTTTTCACCATTTTTCACTCTAAAAATGGTTTGGGGAAGACATCTGACCTCCTTGTACTTCTTCAGATGGAAGGAGAATCAACATCAGCATTAATCCAAAACTGATTCCTATGGTGCTGAGGTCAGACATGCTTCTAGCATTTTACCTTCTCTACCAAATCTGACACCAATCATCCCCCACACAGCACTCTCTACTTCTCAGCTGGGTTCGATAGTTCATTGCAATGGCCACACAGGATTCAAAGAATACTCATGATTGTGGAGTTTATTAGGGAAATGATCAGGTTATGATGTAGGATCAGAAAATGCTCAGGATACAGGTCTTTGGTCATGACAGCCTCTTCTCTGAAGGGCTCACAGGCAGGTCTATGGCCCTCAGAGCCTTAGTCTGGTCTCAGCCCTACTCAGGCATTGTTACAAAGATCTTTTCGGGCTGCTGATAAATGCCTAAAGGACACTCCAGTCTGCTATATGCCTAAGCCCAAAGGCATTTGGCTTGTGCTCTGTGGGTCAGCAAACCTTGCTCCCCCAGTTAAATGTCTGGAAGTAACCCACTTCAAAAGTGGGCATCTTACTCCAAAGCACTCAATTTACTTGCTCCATGGACTGGAAATCCCACCACTCTATCTAGTGTTTTGGCTCTTGGCTTTGCTGTTGCTGTTCTTCTGCAACTCCTTTGGTGTCACAGGTTTCAGTCCCTGGGTCAAGGAGGTTCTATGTGCAGAGATCTTGGGTCCAAAGGACACACTCCACTCTTGGCTATTCTTCCTTGATGGTAGTGAGATCTCCCTCTTTGCTTCTGAGATGGCTCATTTTATACCCACATATAATTATTAGCATCTTCTACCTTCTCTTATCTAGACCCATTAGGAAAAAAAAAAAAGTCATTTGGCAGAAGTTACCAAAACTATGAGTAGAAGAGCCATATGAAGTAATTCATTGAACAGCAGGCCACTCCCAGACTCTTCTAGTCATTGGCTATTTCATACTTGAATGATTAATTTTCCCCATAACAATCATTAAAAACGAGCACACCCTCTAAACTTTGAAAGTCAGCCACTTCATACCTTTATCACTTCTCATTTTAAATATTCAATTCCTAAACCAATGCGATCTTCGAAACAGCGAGATCTTCGAAGCAGCGAGGTCTAACCACTACACTACCAGGCCTTGTTCCTTCAAGATGGCGGATCGGGTAGAAGTGTAGTGAGGAGCTCGGTCAACAACAACACAGAAAACCGGGCCAAGAGGGCTCACGAGATAGTGTTGGAACTCTGAAACAAATATAAAGGTATGTTTGGAGGATCGGAGGGTTTACAGCTGCGGAATTTGAAGGGAATCCAGAAATCCATTGTTTTCTGGATCAAGACATTCAGCTGTTCCAGGAGCCGCCATCTTAGGAGAGAACATCTTGATTGTATCAGGATTGATAGTATCAGGAGAGAACATCTTGATTGTATCTTGATTATTTCAGGATTGTATCAGGATTGACATCGAAATTTAAAGTGACAGTATCAACATAAAACCAAACGGCCACCACTCGTCTGTCTGTCGTGCAGTGGTGACTTGAGTTGCTGTGATTCTGAGGGCTATGCCACCAGTATTTTAAATAACTGGCAGGGTCACCCATGGTGGACAGGTTTCAGATGAGCTTCTAGACGAAGACAGACTAGGAAGAAAGAGTGACAAACTACTTC
>NW_006408625.1:4929142-4933635 GCF_000296735.1 Chrysochloris asiatica
AATCCATACTGAAGGCTGTGCTCTTTGATCTTCATCAGAAGATGTTTTAAGTCCTCTTAACTTTCAGCAAGCAAGATTGTATCATCTGCATATTGCAGGTTGTTAATGAGTCTTCCTCCAATCCTGATGCCACGTTTTTCTTCATATAACTAGTATACCCCCAAATCTTCATGTAACAACTAGTTTATATGTGACTATGTCTCCCCCTGAGACTTATTGTAGTTCTATGGAGTCCTGGTGTGGTGCTGTGGGTTAATGCGCCAGACTGCAAAGCCATTTGAACTGCAAGGTCAGCGGTTCAAGCTCACCAGTCATTCCTCGGAAACTCTATACAGGGTCTCTATGGGTTGGAACCGACTTGACAGCACTTCACAACAACCACAATATTTTAAATGGAGTCCTGCTGTGGCACTGTGGGTTAATGTGCCAGACTGCAAAACCATTTGAACTGTAAGGTCAGCAGTTTAAGCTCACCAGCTGCTCCTCTATACAGGGTCGCTGTGGGTCAGAATCGACTTGATAGCACTTCACAACAACATAAAATATTTTAAATAACAGTTTCTTCTCAAAATTAAGCGGACTTTGGTTGATTTTTTTAGTTTTAACTAAGATACTAACTTTCTAATTTGCCAGACTATCTGTTCTAGTTTCTATTAAGTCAAGAGATGGAATTGCCAAACATGAATACTCACAACTTGTTTCAAACTTATATTAAACTCTCTATTAATGTGGCTTGCAAGGAAGTTGCTCCCCACAAAACAACTGACTCAAAGCTCATGAGCTCTTGGTTTCACCAAATAAGTTTTATGAACTGATGGCAGCCTTACTTTATTTCAGTCAAATTAACCCTTGTATTTATTTTACATAATACCATTAGTTAGAATTAAGAACCTCAATGCTCAGGGAATGATCATTTTTCAGCCCAGTTTATGGGCTAATTATAAGTAAGCCCCACATCCAATCTCATTATAAGGAATGACGACAGAGGTCTCCTGGCGCTGCTCTATCAATGAACACTATTACACTGTGATTGCTGCTGTTCAGTCAGCCCAGAATAGCAGCTCCATGCAGCGCTGGCCTGCACCATTCCCAGGACCAACATCCACATCAGCATCCAGGGTTTCCATTGGCTGGTTTCTCAGAAGTAGATAACCAGGTCTTTCTTTCTAGTCCGTCTTAGTATGGAAGCTCCACTCAAACCTGTTCAACATGGTAATGTTTAAAGTTCCACTAACATAGAAGGGGTGGGAATTGAACTTGAGTGTCTTTCACAGAAGGAAAGAATTCTGCCAGGAAGCCACCACTCTTCTCACGTGTTGTGATTATCATTGAGTTTGGACAAGAGTTTTCTTCTCTTAATCCTCTTTTGATTTCTAAAGAAACCTATTTTCTCAATTTAGATTATTTATTGGTAGAACTTTAGTACAACCAGTGTCCAAGTTAGTAAAGTTTTAGAAGATGGTTTTCCCAAAATGCCTCTGGCCTGACATGTTTCAGAATAATATTTCTGAATTTTGTTTTGCTTAAGTCCAAGAGGGCACAGCGATGGAAAAAGTCACTAATTTTAAATTATGAATTAAGGATATGTTAACAGTGATGTTATACAAATCCACTAAGTACCCTGCAGTTGCTATTCAGGGAGAAGGTAAGATTACTTTTTTTTTTTTTTTCCTTTGAGGTTTATTATCATTTTCAGTTTTTATCTTTTAGTTTTACTGTAGGAGTTAGGTAAGAAAAGTAGTGTCTCCAGTGAAGATAAGGGAAGATTAAACATTTCTCTTTACTTGAGAAAAGCCCACAGTTTTATTTTCCTAGAAAATCCCAGGTCTGAGGAATCATAATTGATAAAATAACAGAAAAATATTTGCCAAGGAAACTCTAGTTAGCATTTTAGTTTTATTCAGAATTATAAAGTAAGAGAGTTTTGTCTTCACCAGGCTCTCTTATTTCCTTCCATCTCCAAATGTGTTGTCTATGATGTCTGTAGGTAAAGACAAAATTCTGCTGTAAAGATAGTCATTAGCAGATGCTTGACCCAAGACTCAACTCACCGGAGGATAGCCAGCATTAAACTAGAAAGGCCACACTCAGGCCATTCCTTGATCCACATCTTGATCAACCCGCAGGCCTTTTCTGATTAGAACAGTGAATGCTGAATGCCACAGATGCGTTTTTATTGGTGAAAACAGTGACCTGTTGACTGTCATGTCAATGCGCTCTACAGGTATTCAAGATTCATAGATTAGCTAAAAGTTGGTTGTTGTTCTCCCCCCCTTGAATAAAAAGGATGTGAGAATTCAAGTCTATATAGCTTGCACCCTTTGACACAGCACCCAAGGTTTGATCCCTAACATGTCTAACCCCTGGTTAAGAGGATTCCTGCTTGTCTGAAGAGTGTCTTAGTAAGGCTAACATAGTTCTGCTTCTGGAATGTCTTTCTCAAGTGAACCTTTTGTATAATGTAGTGTTTGTTGTTGTTGTTGTTGTTGCTGCTGCTGCTGCTGCTGTGTGCCATCAAGTCAATTCTAACTCACAGTGACAATATATAGGGTTTCCAAGACTATAAATCTTTACGGGGGCAGAAAGGCTCATCTTTCTCCTGCCTGTGGTGTGTCTGGTGGATTTGAACTGCTGAACTTGTGGTTAGTAGCCTAATGTGTAATCTACTCCATCACCAAGGCATCTAATGTAGTGTTTAGAGAAATTAAAAGGGCAGAAAGTTGGTACTTGGTGGGAGGTTATAAAAAATAAATAAATAACAAGAAGTACTTTGAGCTTCCTTGCTGGTGAACACATATCTAATAAATGTCTGTAGGCTGGGAGAATTCAGTAAGAATTCTTTTCATTATAACTTGATAGTGAGACTATGGGGGAGCGATGAAAAAAATCTTCTTCAGCTGCCATTTTTATCTAGGACCACAGTGAACCTAAAACCGGTGCATGGCCAAATTGGCTTAGGTTATTTGGCACTACACACCCAAGGCTAGCTTCTCTTCTTCCTAGTGAGCTTCCTTTTTTTATTTTCAACTTTTAATTCTGAATTAGGTGAAGGTTTACAGAGCAGAGGATCCATTTTACATGAGACAATGCACATACATTTGGTTTCATCTCATTGATTGCAAACTCCTCAGTGTAGCACCATTTACCCACTTCCTCTCTGTTTTCCATTTCCAGTCTTCTTCTTTCCTAACCCAGCTTAACTTTGGCCTTTGAAAAATGCTGCCCTTTTGATCTCAAATGGTTGATTATTCTAAGATGTGCATACCTCACTAGTATTATTGTTCATCGGATAGTTCTAACTGTTTGACTGAAACTTGAGCCACAGGGGTGAGTTCAGCTCCAGAACTGAAGGGTAACTAAGGGTCAGGGTCTCAGGGTTCTTCCAGTCTCTATCCAACCAGTAAGCCTGGTTTTGTTTTGTTTTTTGTTTTTTTGGTTTTTGGTTCTGTTCCACATTTTTCATCCATTCTATCTAAGGCCTTCTAAAGTGATCCCTTGCAGAACAATTATTAGTGGTGGATGGACACCATCTTGTTCTGTGGTCTCAGGGTTATGGAAGCTGATGTTCACTTGGTCCACTAGTCCATTGACCTAATTATTACCATGTGTCTTCAATTTTTATTGATCTTCTTTGCTCCAGACAGGGAGAGACCAATAGATACACATTAGGTGGACACTCATAAGCTTTTCAGACCTTAATTAATATTCACCAAAATAAGAAGTAGAACATTGTCCTTGTGGACTTCGCTGTGCCAGTTGACCTTGGTATCTCCTGAGACTATGGTCCTGAACACCCAGGCATAGCAACTCGTTCCTTTGAGGTGGTTGTAAAGATTTACAGCCTCAGAAACCCTGTACAGGGTCGCTATGAGTCCGAACTGATTCCATGGCACACAGCCATGCTCTAACACACACGGGCATATTTTCAGCAAAGATAAATGCACGTATAGATACCCTCTGTCAAACCAGCATATATTTGAGGGTATACTCCTTGTACGCTTTCCCACACCCATTCAGCCTGAGTATGTACCTCTGCTATTGTTGCTATTAAGTACCATTGAATCCATTCCAATGCATAGTGACCCTGTATAGGGTTTCCAAGGAGAAGCTGGTGCATTTGAACAGCTGATCTTGTGGTTCAAACTGACCTTGCAGTCCAGTGTTTTATTTGACAGTGCCACACCAAAACTACCATGTTGTTGATTTTGATAGGTGCCACAGAATTGGTACATAGCAACCCTATGTACAACAAAATGAAATACTGCCCAGTCCTGTGTCAACCACACAGTCATTACTATGTATGAGTTGATTGCTGCTGCCACTGTGCCAATTCATCTCGTTGGTGTTGTTGTTGTTAGGTGCAATCGAATCAGTACCGACCCATAGCAAACAGCAGAACCAAATAATGCCCGTTCCTGGGCTAACCTCACTACTGTTGCCACACTTGAGTTCATCGATGCTGCCAATTGGCCAATCCATCTTTTTTTTTTTTT
>NW_006408625.1:4954270-4957002 GCF_000296735.1 Chrysochloris asiatica
GGACCCTACCCAGAGAAACAGAGATGCCTGAGATGGAGACAGAGATGATGACGTGGAGTGATGAAGCAACTGGGGACTTTGGACCCAAAGAGGGAAAGGGACTGTGGGCCGAAAACTGGGGGGATGAGGGGGAAGTGTAGGGGGCGGTTTTCTGGAATATACCCTTTGGGTGGTCGATGATGTATGGAGGGGATTGGAACCATGGCAGTGAGATGATATACGATGGAATGAATGTAAAACTAAAGTTCTCCCATGTAAACTATCATATAATTTTCAATAAAACATTAAAAAAACAAAACAAAAAACCATAGTATGGGTTAGGTGCACCTTAGTCCTCAAGCTGACATCTGCTCTACAGCACTTTAAAAAGGTCTTGTGCAGCAGATTTGCTGAATGCAATACGTTGTCTGATTTCTTTCTTCTTTTTTTTAATTTTTTTTATTGTGAATTATGTGATAGTTTATATGGGAGAACATTGCTTTTACACTGATCCTATCATATATTGTTTCATTGTCATGGTTACAATCCCCTCCATGCATCATCAACCAACCAAAGGGTATACCCTGCAAGGCTGTCCCCTGGTCCTCAGCACACAGCCCCTCTCCCTCCTTGGGTCTAAAGTCCCCAGCTGCTCCATCTCTCCATGTCATCATCTGTGCCCCCATCTCTGGTGTCACTGCATCTCTGGGTAGGGTCCCGCTCTCCATTCTTCTCCCTTGATGGTCCCAGGAACCTCTGCTCCTAGATTGAAAAGTTAATCAAACCCTCCTTGCTACAGAATGTCTACATTTACATTTCCAATCCTCACAATCAGTCCTGATGACAATTATTCACTATTGTATCACAAGACACCCATCCGCATTTCCTTTAATCATCCCTGCCTAGACAGATTGGATACTACTCAGTGGAGATTCCACCTTCTTCCATGCCTCTGGATCTAGGTTCCCTCTTGAAAGCTTGTAAGGCAGTTAGTTACTTCTTACCTTTGTAGCCCCCACACTTTGGGTAGCCAATGTCCAAGTTGCCCATCCCTGTCTATTCTGTGTGTGGAGGGGGTGGGAATGATCCATGCTGTAAAGATTTGTTCCCTCTTTTGAGCTACTGCATCCATAGGTGTAGGTAAAGTTCATCACATTGTATCAGATTACTCTTTTTTTCCTCTTCTTTATTCTTCTAGTTGAGCTCTGATCATCCAGTCATTGAAGCCAAGTCAAGTGGGTATTATTTTCAAGTGTGGGTGTTCTTGTGCATATGCATGCTCTTCTTATCAGCTGGATGCTTCACTCTCCACTCTAGTCCTCTGTGGCTATGTCACTGACTGTGGGCTGAAGAGTCCCCAGGTCTTGCCACACTGCTGGCCAACCAGGTCTCCATCTGAGTTCACAGGAATCTATTGAACATTGTAGGGCTTAGCTCGCAGCTTCTTTGCTGTTTTTCCACACTTCCCATTATCAGTGACAAACGTGGTCACCAATCAGAGCATGTGTAACCATTGAAGGGGGTTTGTTCTGAGGGGACCCAACCACTTGCCTTGATCTCCTGGGAGAGCAACTTGCTTGTTCTTGTAGTAATCAATCAGTCTGCCTATATTGTTTTGTGTTTTTTCTGTCGGTCTTTCTTTCAAGAAGTATCTTCTGTTCTTCTAGCCACTCCAGGCTGGTCTGCCCATACTTTCAAGAGGAAATTTCCCACCTCAGATGATTCTAGATGCTGTTCAGGATTCTACCTATAGTCATATGTAATGCAGAGGCTCCACAGGAAGCCTCATTCACTGGACACATTGTAGCCCCATTTTAGATATTCCAATCAGTTATAGGCAGAAGACAGACTTCCAAGCTTTCTATGGTGATATTTCTGGCTATTTCTTTCCCTCCCCCTCCAGTGTCTATTTTATAATGGTATGCAAGGGAAACCAAGATTCAAAAGACAGCCAAATATTTTAACATTATATCCCCGCTTTTCCCCATTCCAACCATGTCTCAATCCCTGTAAACTATATCCCTGTTGTTCCAAGGTTGTGCATACATCAATATTTAACTCTGTCCCACTTAGCCCATGCAAACCTGCCTAATTGTTCTCCCATCTGCTTTGTTCTTCCATTCCCCATCCCCTTCTTGTACATTGCCACCCTCCCCATCCTGTGTCTGTGTGCTCCACCATACCCTCCCTACACTCACCCCACTCCCCACATCCCAGCAACCAGCAAAGAATCCTCCGCCCCTTTAATATGGGTTCTTTTACTTAGTCTTTTACAATACTGGGCCTATGCAGTATTTCTCTTTTTGTGACTGACTAATTTCACTCAACATAATGCCCTCAAGGTTCATCCATGCTATGTGGTGGCTTGCAGCTTCCTTGTTATTCTTCAAGGTAGCATAATACTCCATTGTGTGTATGTACCACAGTGTTTTTTTTTTTTTTTATCCATTCTTTAGTTGATGGGAACTTCAGCTGTTTCCATCTTTTTGCTATTGTAGATAGTGCTGCTATGAACATTGGTGTGCATATATCTACTCGTGTTATGGCTCGTATTTCTTTTCGTCAAATACCAAGTAGAGGAATTGCCAGATCATTAGGTATTTCTATTTCCAACCTTCTGAGGAAGCGCCATATTGCTTTCCAGAGAGGTTGGACCATTTTGCTGTCCCATCAGCAGTGCAGGAGTGTTCCAGTCTCTCCACATCCCAGCTAGCATTTATTTTCCTCTACTTTTTTGATCTTTGCTGTTATTG
>NW_006408625.1:4957273-4957736 GCF_000296735.1 Chrysochloris asiatica
ATTTTGTCTACTTTTGTTTGTGTAGTTTTCAAAATGTTTGGTGGTCTATGTATTTCCTGTATTAGTGTCCTCATATTTGTCCCTATTTTTTCATTGATGGCCTTCATAATTCTGGAATTCACATTTAGTTCTTTAATCCATGATGAGTTGGTTTTTGTATAAGGTGTGAAGTGAAGGTCTTGTTTCAATCTTTTGCATATAGCTTTCCAATTCTACCAGCACCATCTGTTGAAGAGACTATCACCTCCTCATGTGATATATTTAGGTACTTTGTAAAAAATAAGTTGGCTGTATGTAGTAGTGTTTTGTAGTTTTCTTTGTATAAGTCCTTTGTTTCTCTGGATACATTGATTCCTAGATATTTCATCCTTTGGGTGGCTATTGTAAATGATATTGCTTTCCTAAAGTCCTTTTCAACACTGTCATTTTTCGTATAGAGGAATCCAACTGATTTTTATATGTT
>NW_006408625.1:4958556-4981481 GCF_000296735.1 Chrysochloris asiatica
CAACTTGAATCTTAGACATGCTTCAGATTTTTTTTATCCTTTTTTGTGTTTGTTCTTCTATCATAGTGGTATTGAGAGATTTGTCTTCCAGCTCACTGGTTCTGCCTTCCATCTCTTCTATTCTACTCCTTTGCCCTTTCAGAGTATTGTCTATTTCTGATATTCTATTATTGATCGTTTGGACCTCGTTCTGTAGGTTTTGAATCGTTTCCAATGCTATCTCTATCTTATTTGATTGTTTTTGTAATGCTTTCCTGACTTCTTCCTGATTTTTCTCAACTCCATTGTAAAGTGTTTTGAAACATTCTATAATCATTTTTCTGAATTCCTTCTCAGGCATTTCCAAGGCCTGTCCTCCTTCCAGAATGGAGTCCAGATCTACCTCTAGGTCATTTGTCTCAGACATTTTATCTTGTGTGTAGAAATGTGTTGATATGGTCATCTGCTTTTGCTTTGTGGACATGTTTAGTGTTTATCTGTGGACTTAATTGAGTACACGTTTTGGTATTTGTTATGCTTCTGATTGCTTCCAGGTAGATGTGATCAGGATGTGGGCTTCCCTTTTCTCTCTCATATTGCTTAACTCAGAGTAACTTTCACAGGTGTTTCTTCTGCCTCCCTGGTATACGGCAGTTCGTATTGATTCTTGCCTGGATTTTGATGTTTTATAGAGTGTGATTGTAGCTTGACTATATGGCAGCAGTTGCTGTCTCTCCTTGGGTAATATAGGGAGAGAAACAGTCCCCCAAAAGTAGAAGGGGGAGCATAAAACAGCAAAACAGCACCAGCAGAGAAAAAACACAAACCAAAAAACAACAATGAAAACTAGACTGTATACTGCAGTCAATATTCACAGAAAAGGAGAGGAGGGAGAGAAGAAAAAAAAAAAAAAAAAGTCTTTAACCTAATATGAGTATGACTTTAATGTTTTCTCTTCAGCTTCTTGCTTTCAAAGCTGTCTGAGAGATTTCAGGATGCCAGTGTTGGTTGTTATGCTATACCTCAGGGTTTAATTTAATTTTTGGCCTGTTTTGTTTTTAAACTCTCTTTCCCTCTCTATACAGCCCTGTCCTGGCCTTTTCCGTATAAAACAACAACAACAACAACAACAAAAACATTCAGGGCTTGCTCTTGGTCTGAGTATCTGTGCGCATGTGTGGCAGAAGAACCCACCAGTGGTGAGTGTGGGTGGTGTCCACTTGCTCAGGCACCCCCTCTAGTCACCAGAATGAAAGTGCACAAACAGTGGGAGGGCCAATGACCCAGATTCCAAAAAAAAAAAAAAAATCAGAACAAAGCAAAACTGAAAAAGTGTATTGTCTACCTTTGCTCCAAGGTTCCTGTGGCTTTTTTTCTGTCGTGTTTCTGTTACCCTGCTTGGTATTGCCATTTGGTCTGGCACAAGATATTAGCTCCAGGCCTCCAAGCCTGGAAGATTCAAAAGTACATGATTTCTTACTTCAGCTTCAAGTTCCAATAGCTATAAACATTCAAACTTAAAACATTCCTAGCTATGTGGCTCCATGTTGGAGCTCTGACCGGGATCTGCTTTGCCTGGTATGGCTGACAGTGAACTTCACTGCACCTCTACCCTAGCTTCCATCAAGCCCCGCCTCCTCCTGCTTGTGTTTTATTGCAGTTAGCTTGGTATATTTTTTCCATCCTTTAACTTTTAGTCTGTTTTTGTCTTTGTGTGTAAGGTGTGTCTCTTGCAGGCAGCATATTGAAGGGTCTTGTTTTTTTAATCTTTTCAGCCACTCTCTGTCTCTTCACTGGTGCTTTTAATCCATTGACATTCAGTGTAATTATCGATAGTTGCTGTCATTATGTTCATTTTTTTGTGGTGCTGTTTATTCCTTTGTTCTGCGTGCCTTCTTCTACTAAATTTATGTTTTTTGTGCTATTTCTTGTCAGTTTCTTCTTAGTTTTAATGTTTCCTTGTTCTGCTTATATGTTCATTTTCATAGTAAGTTGTGAAGTATTAACTTTCTTTGGTGATACCCTATAATCTATTAACTTTTCCCTCCATTTAAGACAGTCTATTGTATCCTGCAATCTACCAGACTTCCTCACTACCTGGATCTTTGTGGCTATATTTTTCCCTTCTTTGACATTGTTATTATTTTGATCTTTGGTTGACCTCCCAGCTCCTTTGAATTTGTTGTTGTAATTCTGTTCTGTTCTGGACTCTGCTGTTATCTGAGTTCTGGATGGTGTTGCCACATCTGTCAATCTCTGGTTGTTGTCTGTTCTTGTTGGTTTTCACTCCAAAGAACTCCCTTTAGGATGTTTTGAAGCACTGGAGAGGCTTTGACAAAATCTCTTAGATTCTGTTTATCCTGGAATGTTTTGATTGCACCATTGTATTTAATTGACAGTTTTGCTGGATAGATGATTCTTGGTTGGCAGCTTTTTTTCTTTTAGGGTTTTATATATGTCTCCCCATTTCCTTCTTCTTGCATGGTTTCTGCAAAGAAGTCAGAGCTTAATCTGATTTGCAT
The DNA here is from genome assembly GCF_000296735.1 of Chrysochloris asiatica. Classification (NCBI taxonomy): domain Eukaryota; kingdom Metazoa; phylum Chordata; class Mammalia; order Afrosoricida; family Chrysochloridae; genus Chrysochloris; species Chrysochloris asiatica. Next base: position 4,961,058 of record NW_006408625.1, read on the forward strand.
GCCTCTGTAAGTAACACTTCTCTTTTCCTTGGCTGCTTTTAGGATTCTCTCCTTGTCTTTGATTTTGGAGAGCTTGATTATGATATGTTTTAGTGATTTTCTTTTGGGGTCAATCCTTTCTGGGGTACATTCAGCTTCTTGAATGTTTATCCTTCAAGATGTTAGGGAAATTTCTTTCAGAAGCTGTTCAACTGTCTCCTCTGTGGACTTCTCTGATTCTTCCTGTTCCAAAATGCCAATAATTCTTAAGTTATTCCTCTTCCTGTTATCCAGTATGAATCTTAGACTCTCTTCAGATTTTATCATTTTTTCTGCTTGCTCTTCTATCTTTGCAGTATTGAGAGATTTGCCTTCCAGCTCACTGGTTCTGGCTTCCGTCTCTTCAATTCTACTCCTTTATATTGTCCATTTCTGATTTTTTATTATTAATCATCTGAACCTCTTTTTGCAGGTTTTGAATTGTTTCCAATGCTGTATTGATGTTGTTTGATTGCTCTTGTAGTGCTTTCCTGACTTCTTCCTTGTTTTCCTCCACCCCTTTTTGGAGCATTTGAATTTGTTTCCATATCATTCTTTTGAATTCCTTCTTAGGCAAATCCAAAGCCTGCGCTTCTTCTTATGGAAAGTTTATGCCTGCCTCAAGCTCATTTGTCTCAGTTACTCTTTTCTGATTTTGGACATGTGCTGAGATCTGTTGTTGCTTTTTCTTGGACATTTTCAATAGTTAGGTGCATTTTCAGTGATTAAATGAATGCTTGTTGCTGTGTTATTAAGCTTACTGCATGTCACCTGGTGGATGTGATCTGGAGATAGGCTCCCCTTTTCATGTGTAATGCCTAGAAGCTGGTATTGGCTCCTGTCCTGATGGTGGGATATTATGGGGTATGCTTGTATCGTGGCTATATGGCCATGATTGCTGTCTCTTCTTGGGTAACATAGGGAGAGAACGCTCCCACCTCCAGGAAAAAAGGACCTAGAACAGAAGCAATATAAAAGCAGAGACAAAAACCACCACTCAAAAACAAAAATAAAACCATAGCCGACTGACTAGTAGCCTTTACTGTGAAGGTCAGTGTGCATGCACATTAGAAACCTCCAGCAGTGGGTGGGGGGTTTCCACTCACTCAGCCCCCTCCTCTAGCCACCACCGTGGAGGTGTGCAGATAGGTAATGAGAAGTTAATGGGAAAAAGATTGTCCACTATTTTTATCTCTGAAGGTCAGTTAGGTATCTGCATGTGCACAGTGTAATTCTTGAAATAATTGAGTCCTTGTGTGGAGTAGTTGGTATTGGCTCTTGCCTTTTATACTGGGGTTTTTACAGAGTGTTCTTATGGTTTGTACGTACGGCCAGACCTGCTTTTACTTTCTGGGTAAGCAGGAATAAAAGGTCCCGCCCAGGGCAACTTTAGGGTTCAGTCCCAGAGTCAGATGTCATAAGCAGCCACCAAAGGATAAGCCCATGGGACCAACGGGGCTCCTCCTCTCTGTGTTGTGGGAAAACCATGGGCTCAATGCTGGGCCTTTTTGGGTGTGTGCTCCCACCTGCTTGAAGGTGTCCAGGCTGGGCAGAGAGGGTGAGACAAGGGATAGAAGGAAAGAAATGTGTAGAATCCTCCATACCTCTTTTTTCAGATGCCACTGTGTGATTTTTAGCACCATATCACTGTATCAGTCTGGCTGTGGCCCTGTCCTCTGATCTCAGCCTGGACAGAGTGGCTGCAGGGAGACTCCCGTGTCCTGATCAATTCTGAGATCACAGTATTTTTCTTTCTACAGTGATTTTTCCACTGGTGGGTGCAGGAAACTGATACCCTGCACATTATATTAGATCCAGAGCTCTGGAGTTGCTCCATGAAAGCACCTTCTCTGGTTTTTCCGTGCCTCCCCGAAGGAGCCTGTTCTACCTGACTCTGCTTCTCCCACCTCCAAACGAGTCCTTCAGAGCTCGTTTTTGAGTAAAGAAACTGATTTTTGTATGTTGATCTTGTATCCTGCTACCTTGCTGAATCTTTCAATGAGGTCCAATAATTTTCTTGCTGAGTTTTTGAGATTTTTATACATAAAGAATCATATTAGTTACAAATAGCTGTACTTCTTTTGCAATTTGAATACCTTTAATGTCCTTTTCTTGCCATATGACTCAGGCTAATACTTCCTGCACAGTTTCTCTTCATTGAAAATAATGTTAGCCACTGGTTTTGTATATATGCCCTAAATTATGTTGAGTAATATCCTATCTACTCTTATTTTTTAAAGTGTTTTTATTAGGAATGGGCATTGAATTTTGTCAAATGCCTTTCCCACATCAGTCAATATGATCTTGCCATTCTTTTTTGTTTTATTTATGTGATGGATAATGTTGGCTGTTTATCTAATGTTGAACCATCCTTGTATACCTGGTATGAATCCTACTTGGTCATGACATATTCTTTTTTTGATATATTGGTGGATTCTTTTGGCTAGGATTTTGTTGACAATTTTTGCATCTGTGTTCATGAGGGTCTATAATTTTCTTTTTTAGAGATGTCTTTGAGTGACCTTCCTTTTGTCCTCTCTATTTGTTGTTGTTGTTAAGTGCCATTGAGTCAGTTTCAACTCATAGTGACCCTCTATAGGGTTTCCAAAGTGTTGCTGGTGAGCTTGAATCACCAACCTTGTGGTTCAAACTGACCTTGCAGTGCAACGTATTACCCCACAGTGCCATACCGGGACTCCTCTCTCTGTCTAGCTTCTTTTAATCATCTAAGTCTTTTAAGGTCTATCTCCGATCTCTTATACCTCTCCTCAGTCTGCTTCCCTCAATCACACACACCCAAGAGCAAATTGAAGTTAAGGTTTTTGCAGGTCACAATCCCCAGGAGACTATTAATCCAACAAATGAATCTAACTGTAGAATTTCAGAAAGTTGGGGAGGTGTTTGGGGGTTTATTGTTACCTAAATACTTTAACCTAATGTAGTAAGATCAACCCCTGGTCAAAACTGAACTCACTGCCACTGAGTCGATTCTGACTTACAGCAACCCTAGGAGCTGTCATTTCATGGGAAGGGCAAGTATAGACAGGGACCTTTCAGGGTAACTCTGGAGATTGCATGCCAACTGTTTTCTAATTTCTACTTTCTGTACCTGTCTTGCCCTCACCCAGCATCCCAGACTCTAGTCTTTCCCTACTTTCTTTCTCTGTAAAACATCCCTTTACTGTCCACTTCACAAATATCTAGCATTCTGACAAATCAGTCTTTGGGAAAATATTGGTGAAACATCTAATTTCATGTATTATCCTCAAAGATGACCTTTTAAACCAGTTTAAGAAGCTTTTATACTTCAAATCCAGTGAGGGAGGAAATGTAGGAAACAGTAGGGATCAGAACATTCCAGTGCAGAGGGTTATCTTGGAGTGTCTTTGTCTATGCTTCAAATTGTTGTAATTGTGGTTAAATGCTATGGTTCCAACTCATAGTAACCTTGTTTAGGGTTTCTGAGGAGAAGCTGGTGTGTTTGAGCTGCTGACCTTGTAGTTAGCAGTCCAGAGCTTATCTTACAACACAACACCAGGAGTTGTATGCTTCAAATATGTATGTGTATATATTGTTGCTGTTAAATGCTGTCAAGTCAGTTCTGACCCATAGAAACCCTGTATAAAGTTTCTAAGGATGAGCTGGTGGGTTTTAACTTCTGACCTTGTTGTTAGCAGTCCAGTGCTTACCCTACAGTGCCCCACTAGTAATCCATATGTGTGTGTATATATATTTATGAATATGAATATATAGGGAGCATGGTGGCTTTGTAGGATAAGCACTGGATGGCAAACCTCAAAATGAGCAATTCAAGCTCTATGGGAAAAAGATGAAGCTTTCTGATCTCAGAAATATTTACAGCCTCAGAGTCATTACAGGATCTCTGTGTGTCAGTACCAACTTGATGACACTTAATAACAACAGCAGTAAAAACAACATATGTATATATGTACACACACACACAAATGGGACTTCCAAAATTTCATGGAAAAATTCCATAGTATTTTAATGCCATTCACTTTTAATTCCATTCTTTCACAAACTTTTTGAGTCATATATATATATAGTTGTTGCTGTTGTTAAGTGTCATCCAGTTGGTCCAACCCATAGCGATCTTGCATTGGGTTTCCAAGGAGCAGCTGGTGAGCTTGAACTGCTGACCTTGTGGTTCAAACCAACTTTGCAGTCCAGCGCATTTAACCCCCAGCGCCACACAAGGACTCTCTCTCTCTCTCTCTCTCTCTCTATATATATATATATATATATATATATATATATACACATACATGTACAGAAAGAGAGAGAGACCTACAGTTAAGCAGACTGGACTAATGGTGACTTTATGTTCATTGTTCTCATGATCGCCATCATGTGCATATTCTGCTCTTGTGCCAGTGCATCTCACTGAGTGCCTCCTTTGTCCTCATTGGCTTTCTGCTTCACTAAACATGATGTCCTCCATTGGTGACTGATTCTTCCTGATGATGTCGCCAAGGTAAGTGAGACAAAGAGTCAAACAATATTCTGTGTGATCCAGTGTATCTTCACTGGCTAATTTTCACAAGTAGATTGCTAGACCTTTCTCCTTGTCTGTCTTAATCTGAAAGCTCTACTGAAACTTGTCCACCATGGTTGCCACTGCTGGTATTTGAAATAGTGGTGGCATAATTTCTAGTATCATAGCAACATGAAGTCATCACAGTAAGACAAACTGACAGATGGGTGGTGGTCAAATTGTATACTCCATGCCTATCAGTTTTAGCTTCCCAGATTGCAGGTCCCTAGTGGACATTCTGTTTATGTTAAAAAGGCAGTAGGCCTTTTTTTTTTGGTAGGAATTTTGTTCTCTTTTTTCTTTTTTTTTTTTTTCTAGATTGATGTGTTGTGATTATTCATTATCATTTTATGATGATAATAACACAGTAAATAAACATCTTGCCTTTCTCTAATGTATGTCAAGTATTTTGCTATAAAAATAATTATATACTTTTATCCATTAGAATATTTCTATTAACAAGTTAATATGAAATGAAGTGAGATTACAGATGTTTTTATTTTATTTTATAGGCAAGGAATCTGTAGCAGATGCTGTTTGTGGCCCACCCATATCCCCAGAGCTTTACCACTTCAGTACTGACCTACCTCTTTCCAGATGCCAGGAGCTACATCCCTTTGCTGAGTGCTGGGAAGGCCACTCTTCTCCACTCACTGCAGGCAGAAGAGCTAGGGGAACCAACCATCCTCAACCCATCAGCCTTTACAATGGCTGATTATCATTGGTGTACAAATACTCAAGCTCCCTCTCTCCTCACAGGTGCAGTGTATGTCCTGTGCCAGATTCCAGAATTTCTCTACAGAATTAAGGCCTAGGAACAATAGACTTAGTGTACCTTTAACTGGATGCCTTCATTTCCAGGTGTTCTTACGCCTTCCCTCCTCTACTGGTGTTTCCTGTGCCAATGGTGTGAGGGGAAACTGGCTCAAGACACAAAGTAAATCCCAAAACAGCCAGAGGTGTAGCATTTTCTGTATTCCATGGTGCAAATATTCCCACTATGGAGGATTTGAAGCTACCCACATGGCATCCCAGAACCTGAACTTGAATGAGATGTGCACAGTGGCTTTCTTGAGCCATGAGCCACTACAAGCCAGTGTCAACATGCTGTCCCTCCAAAATAAACTTATTGTTGTTGTTGTTAAGTGCCATCGAGTCAGTTCCAACTCATAGCTACCCTGCATAGGGTTTCCAAGGAGTGGCAGGTGAGTTTGAACCACCAACCCTGAGGTTTAAATTGACTTGTGGTTGAGTGCTTATCCTATGGCACCAGGACTTCTTACCCTCACTCAAAACCTTGTTTGCTTCTGAGAGAGACATTTGGTAACTTCCTTAATTGTGCACGCTTGTTCAGTGGTAGAAGAATGGTTCATTATTTTCTAATAATTGATACATTGGTGAAGATGGTGGCTATGTGCCTTGGTAAGCTGTGCTATTTATACTAGGTTTTTACACCAGTTGCTGTCAAGCCATCTCTGACTCATGGAAACCCCAGTTATGTCCAAGTAGAACTGTGTCCACAGGATATTCAATGGTTGATTTTTCAAAGCTAGATCACCAGATCTCATCTTCCATGTTCCCTATGAGTGTGCTCAAACTTCCAGCCTTCTAGGTAGCTACCAAATGCATAACTAACTAGACCACCCCAGGACTCCATGTTAGTGACTTAGACTTTCGTGGTATGACTGATAGTCCATCATTAAATGCAGCCCTGGTGTGGCACTGAAGGTTGATGCACTGGACTGCATGGTCGGTTTGAATCTCAAGGTCGGCAGTTCAAACTCACCAGCTGCTTCTTAGAAACCCTATCCAGGGTCGCTATGAGTTGGAACCGACGAGTTGGTACTTAACAACAATTCATTAAATGCAGCTACTTTATACAGAAAAGTGAAAGAAATTGTGGTTTTATTGTATAAAAGTTGAGCAGATAATAAAATAATTTATTGTAATATTATACCATTGTCGTATGCCAAAACATCTGCATTTTCTTCTATTCATTTTTCTTTGCTGTGTCATTTTCACTAGACCTGTACTGATGTTTGTTTCCATAATTAGCAATTAACTTTACATAGTAAGAATAAAACACACAGCATATGTATTGTATTATTCAGTGAAATAGAAATAAATTAAACAGTTCTTGGGCTTTTCCTTTACCAAATAATGATAAGGATAAACACTGGACTGCTATCTGTAAGGTCAGTGGAGGCATTACTTGGAAACCTATCCAGGGTCTCTGAGTCAGAACCCACCACTTGTCTGTCAGTTAGTCGTTCTGTGGTGGCTTGCTGTGATGCTGGAAGCAGTGTCGGCAGTATTTTAAACACCAGCATCCGCAGTATTTTAAAACCATGGCAGACAGGTTTCAGATGAGCTTCTAAACTAAGACAGGCTAGCAAGAAGGAAAACAGACTGCTTTTGAATGTTTACTCATTGAAAAACATATGAATAGCAGCAAAATAGTATCAGATACACTGTTGGAAAATGAGAACCTTAAGGTTGGAAGACACTTAAAACACGACTTTGGAAGAGCTGCCTTCTCAAAGTACAGTTGATTGTGATGATGTAAATGAAGTAATGCTTTTGGGATCTTCATTTGATGATGGGGCACAAATCAAAAAAAGAAGAAACAACTATAAACATCCATTAATAATCAGAACATGGAATGTACAAAGTTTGAATCTAGGAAAATTGGAAGTTGTCAAAAATGAAATGGAACACATAAAGATCAATATCCTAGGCATTGTTGTTGTTAGGTGCCATCGAGTCAGTTCTGACTCATAGTCACCCTGTATAGAGTTTCTGAGAAGTGGCTGGTGAGTTTGAACAACTGACTTTGAGGTCCAGTGCTTTATCCTACAGTGTCACACCAGGGCTCTGGTATTGACCATTCTAAATCTGAAAATCATATGGTTTACTATGCCTGGAATGACAAATTGAAGAGATGTGGTGTTGCATTCATCATCAAAAAGAAATTTCAAGATCTCTCTGGAAATACAATACTGTCTATGATAAGATAATATCCATATGCCTACAAGGAAGAAAAGTTAATACCACTATTATTCAAATTTACACACCAATCACTAAAGCCAGTGATGTTGAAATTGAAGAATTCTGCTTACTTCTTGAATCTAAAGCTGATCAAACATGTAACCAAGATGTATTGATAATTACTGGTAATTGGAATGTGAAGGTTGGAAACAAAGACCAGAAGGGTTATGGGAGGATATCAAGAATATTATACAGGAAGAAAGAAAAGACGAAAACGGATGTTAAAAGAAATTCTGAAAATTTGTTCTCCAGTGTAGAGATGCTAAAACAAATGGAAGAAACGAGGAAGTCAAACAGCTTAACAGGAAATGTCAAAGACAAGTTTGAGAAGACAAAGTCAAGTATTATAATGAAATATGCAAGTACCTAGAGTTAAAAAACCAAAAGGTAAGAACACTCTCAACATTTCTTAAACTGAAAGAACTGAAGAAAAAGATTCAAACTTTGTGTCACAATATAGAAGCATTTATGGGCAAAATACCGAATGATATAAAAAGCATCAACATAAAATGAAAGGAATATACAAAGAAATAGCAGATGTTCAACCAATTCAAGAGGTAGCATATGATCAAGAAACAATGATACTGAAGGAAGAAATCCAAGCTGCACTGAAAGCTTTGGTGGAAAACAAAGCTCCAGGAAAATCATCAAACAATATCACATGCAAGTAAAATATTTCTGAAGATTATTCAAAAACTGCTGCAACAGCACATTGACAGGGAGCTGCTAGAAATTCAAGCTGGATTCGGAAGAAGATGTGGAATTATGGACATCATTGATGATGTCTGATGGTATCTTGGCTGAAAGCAGAAAATACAAGAGATTGTTAGAACAGAACAAGGACATAATGAATGGTTTAAAATTAGAAAAGGTGTACACCAGGCCTGTATCTTTTCACCATACTTGTTATATCTGTATGATGAACAATCTAAGATGCTGGTTTATATGAAGAGTGTGAGATCAGAGTAAGACTCATTCACAACTTGTGATATGCAGATGATACAAGCTTGCTTGCTGAAATTGGAGAGGATTTTAAATACTTATTGATGAAGATCAAAGGTCACAGCCTTCAGTATGGATTGCACCTCAATGTAAAGAAAACAAAAATCCTCACAACTGTATCAATAAATAACAACACGATAAATGGAGAAAAGATTAGAGTAGCCAAAGACTTCGTTTTACTTGGATCCACTATCAATACTCACGAAAGCAGCAGTCAAGAAATCAAACAATGTATTGCATTAGCAAATCCGCTGCACAAGAGCAAAGATGTCAGTTGGAGGACTAAGGTATGTTTGTCCCAAGCCATGGTATTTTCAATACTTCATATGCATGTGAAAGACGATGAATAAGGAAGGTCAAAGGAAAATTGATGCATTTGAGTTATGGTATTGGAGAAGAATATTAAAAGTACCATGAGCGCCAGAACAAACAAATCTGTGTTGGAAGAAGTACAGCCAGAATGCTCATTGGAAACCAGGATGGTGAGACTTCATCTCTCATACTTCAGACATGTTATCAGGAGGGACCAACCTCTGAAGAAGAACATCATGGTTGCTAACTAGAGGATCAGTTAAAAAGAGGAAGATGCCCAGTGAGATGGATTGGCATTGTAGCAGCAGCATATAACAATTATGAGCATGGCACAGGACCAGGCAGTGTTTTGTTCTGTTCGCACCAACTTGATGGCATCTAACAACATAACAGCAACATGAGTCAGAATCGACTCAATGACACTTAACAACAGCAAAATACATATAGAACTTTACAACTTTCAAGGACACTGCCTTGAAAGTCACTGATTTTTTAAAGAGAAATTTTTGTTTTCTACTGCCAAGAAATTCTAAGCAGATTTCTCTTCACAGCATGGGCTCCATATTCCCAAGCACATGAAGCCTCAGCTTAGGAATTGCCCTCCACTGTGCAAAATGCAAGAAATTCAATTATCAGAAACATTCTGTCTTGATCTCCTGATAAAAAATGCATCTGTGTGCTAAATATGATATGTGATATGAATTGGAGGCTGAGAAACTTGGCTGGCTGACTCGCACACCATTCTTAGTCCTTCTAACTACTTTCTCTTCTAAAGAATTTCCCCCTGCTCCTTTGGTAGAAAGGAGCTCCAGTAGCGTAGTGGTTACAAATAGAGCTGTTAACCTCATGGTCAGGAGTTTGAAACTTCCAGCTGTTCCACAGGAGAAAGATGAGGCTTTCTGCTCCCATAAAGATTTACAGCCTCAGAAACCCTATACAGGGTCTCTATGAGTTGGAACCGACTCCACGGCACATAACCATCACCACCACTACCACCTTTGATAGAAGCAAAGGTGAATTTCAGAGGTAAATGGTAAGTAATCATTTTCTTCAATTCTCTTTGCTCTTTTCTGTAGTGACTTGAGGAACTTCTCATATTGATGGTTCTCTTAAGCCGCTTTTTGAGTTATTTTTTATAACACTGAATGGTTTAAATTAAAAAAGTGTGCGACAAGGTTGTATTCTTTCACCATACTTATTCAACCTGTATGCTGAGCAAATAATCTGAGAAGCTGGCTTATATGAAGAGAAACATGACATCAGGATTGGAGGAAGACTTATTAACATCCTGTGATATGCAGGTGACACAACCTTGCTTGCTGAAAATGAAGAGAACGTAAAATACTGACTGACTAAGATCAAAGACCACAGCCTTCAATATGGATTGCATCTTAATGTAAAGAAAACAAAAAAATCCTCACCACTGGACCAATAAACAACATTCTGATCAACGGAGATAAAATTGAAGTTGTCAAGGACTTCATTCTTCTTGGATCAACTATTAACACTCACAGAAGCAGCAGTCAAGAAATCAAACAATGTATTATATTAGGCAAATCTGCTGCACAAGACCTTTTTAAAGTGTTGAAGAGCAACGATGTCAGCTTGAGGACTAAGGTGTGCCTGACCCAAGTCATAGTATTTTCAATAACTTCATATGCATGCAAAAGCTGGACAGTGAATAAGGAAGACTGTAGAAGAATTGATGCTTTTGAGTTATGGTGTTGGAGAATATTGAAAGTGACATGGGCTGCCAGAAGAACCAGCAGATCTGTGTTGGAAGAAGTGCAGCCAGAGTGCTCCTTGGAGGCCAAGATGGCCAAACTTTGTCTCTCATACTTCAGACATATTGTCAGGAGGGACCAGTTGCTGGAGAAAGCTATCATGTTTGGTAAGGTGGAGGGTCAGAGAAAAAGAGGAAGACCCCCAGCAAGATGGATTGGCAATATGGCAGTGTCAATGGATTCAAGCATGGCAACAATTGTGAGGTTGGCCCAGGATCCTGCAGTGTTTCATTCTGTTGTGCATAGTGTCGCTATGAGTTGGTGCTGACTTGATGGCATCTAACAACAACAATAACAACCAAAGAAGCTCAGCCTCTGTCTGAAGCGTCCAAGCATTTCATGCTTTATTAATTAATGCAGTAATCTACATGTGATTTTGTGGCACAGAAGTAGGTACTATGTATAATTATGCAAGTTAGCAAACAAAGAAAAAAACAATTGTCTGGAGTTGATTCTAATTCATGGTAACTCTACATGCTGTTACGGTTACTGTACTCCATAGGGCTTTCATCACTGTGACTTTATGGAAGCATATCCCCAGGCATTTCCTTGGAGGTACCTGTGGGTAAGTTCGAACTACCAACATTTAAGTTAGTAGTCAGGCACTTAACCATTAATGCACCCAGAGACTCCCCACATGCACGTTAAGAGTGAATAAATTGTAGACCCACCAGTTGCTCTCTAGGAACCCTATACAGGCTTGCTCTCAATCAAAACCAATTTGACGACACTTTAACAATGGAGTCCTGGTGTGGTGCTGTATTCAAGGTTGCTTTGAACTGCCAGGTCGGTGGTTCAAACTTAGCAACCACTCCTTGGAAACCCTATACAGGGTTGCTATGAGTCAGAACCGACTCGATGGCACTTAACAATAACAACAATAAGCTGCTAACAGACTGTTTAGGTCTGGGAGTAGATCACAGACATTTACTTCACTTAACAAATAATTTATTAAAAGTTGGCTATTATTATGAAGTGACTGTTTTTGTTTTATTTTGATGTTTTTATTCTTTTAACATTGTTCAATGCTTTGCTTTATATCTTTTGCTGTTGTTTTTGTTAAGTGCTGTTGACTGAGTTGAACAGAGACTCTATGTACAACAGAACAAAAACCTGCCCACTCCTGAGACATCTTCACAGTTGTTGCTATGTTGAAGACCGTTGTGGTAGCCACTCTGTTAATCCATCTTATTGGGGATCTTCCTCTTTGTCATTGATCCTCTACTTGATCAAGCAAAATGTCCTTTGCCAGGGATTTGTCCTTCCTTATAATTTTTCAAAGGTATGTGAGATAAAGTCTCACTATCCTTGCTGCTAAAGAGCATTCTGGCTATACTTCTTCCAAAACAGATTTGTTTGTTCTTCTGGCAGTCCATGGTATATTCAATATTTTTCATCAACACCATAATTCAAAGCATCAAGTCTCCTTAGTCTTCCTTATTCATTGTCCAGCTTTTGCCTGCAAATGTAGCAACTGAAAACATGATAGCTTGGGTCAAGCACACCTTATTCCTCAATGTGACATCTTTGCTTTTCAACATTTTAAACAGGTATTTTGTAGATTTGCCCAATGCAATACATGGCATGATTTCCTGACTGCTGTCTCCATGGCTATTGACTGAGAATCCAAGTAAAATAAAATCCTTGACAACTTCAATCTTTTCTCCATTTATCTTGCTGTTGCTTATTGGTCCCATTGTGCAGATTTTTGCTTTATGTTGAGGTATAATGCATACTGAAGTCTGTAGTCTTTGATCTTCTTCAATAAATGCTTCAAATCCTTTTTGCTTTCAGCAAGCAAGCTGTAACATCTGCATATCAAAGACTGCTAATGTTAATCCTGGTGCCATGATTTTCTTCATATAATCTAGCCTTTTAATTTGTTTTCTCAGCATAGAGACTAAAGGAGTTTGGTGAAAGGATATAACCCTGATGCACACCTTTCCAGATTTTAACCATGCAGTATCTCTTTACTCTGTTCCAGTGATTGGCTTTTAATCTATGTGTAAGTTCTATATGAGCACATTTAAGCACTCTGGTGTTCCCATTCTATACAAAGTTATCCATCAACTATATGATGATCCATATAGTTGAATTATTTTGTGTAGCTAGTAAAACCCAAGTAGATATTTTTCTGATATTCTCTGATTTCAGCCAAGATCCATCTGATATTCCTTATTCTGTGTCCTCCTTTGAATTGGGTTTGAAATTTGGCTGTTCCCTCCCAATGAACTATTGCAATGATTTCTTAATTATCTTCAGCAAAATTTTATTTGAATGTGATTTAATATTGTTTGATAATTTCTGGATTCTATTGGGTCACCCTTCTTTGGAATGGACACAAATATTACAGTTGGTTGGCTGGATAACTGTCTTCCAAACTTCTCTGCATAGGTAAGTGAGCGATTCCAGTGTTGGCAATCATTTGTTGAAATATCTCGTTTGGTATTCCATTAATATCTGAAGCCTTTCTATCACCAAGGTTTCAGTGCAGCCTGGACTTCTACCTTTAATACCATCAGTTTCTTTATAATATGCTACTACCTCCTAAAGTAGTTGAATCAACTATTTTTGGTGTAGTGATTCAATGTATTCCTTCTGTCTTCCTTTGATGTTTCCTACATTCTTCAGTATTTTGCCCATAGATTCCGTTGATATTACACTCAAAGCTTAGATTTTTCTTGTTATTTCAACTTGAGAAATTCTGAGTGTGTTCTTTCCTTTTGGCTTTCTAACTCTTTTGTATATTTCATTATAATATTTTACATTGTCTTCTTAAATTGCTCTTTGATATCTTCAGTTCAGCTTTTTTGCTTCAACATTTTCTCCATTCCCTTTAACTATATTCAAGCGCAAGTTTCAATCGTCTGATATCCATTTTAGTATTTTCTTTCTTACTTTATTTTTAATGATATATTGTTACCTTCCCACCATTCATCTGCCAGTTTGTCATACCGTGGTGGCTTGCATGTTGCTGTGATGCTAGAAGCTATGACACCAGTATTTTGAATGTCAATAGGGTCACCCATGGGGGACAAGTTTCAGCTGAGCTTCCAGAATAAGACACACTAGGAAGAAGGAAAGGCAGACAACATCTGAATGTTTAGCCACTGAAAACCTTATAAATAGTAGTGGAACATTGTCAGATGGTGGTGGTGGTTATGTGCTATAGAGTCGGTTCTGACTCATAGCAACCCTCTACGGGGTTTCTGAGGCGATAAATCTTTACGGGAGCAGAAAACCTCATCTTTCTCCTGTAGAACAGCTGATAGTTTCAAACTTCTGACCTTGAGGTTCACAGCCCAATTTGTAACCACTACACTACACTGCCAGCGCCAGAATATTGGATATTGAAATACGATGAAGAGCACCAAAATATTGTCAGATATAGTGCCTGAAGATGAGTCCTTAAGCTTGGAATGCACTCAAAATACTATTGGGAACGAGCTGTCTCCTCAAAGTTGAATTGACCATGATGATGTGCATTGACTAAAACTTTCAGGACCTTCATTTGTTAATGGGACACAACTCAAAATGAGGAGAAACAACTGCAAACATTCATTACTCATTGGAACATGGAATGTACAAAGTCTGAATCTAGGAAAATTGGAAATTGTCAAAAATGAAATGGAACTCATAAACATTGAGCTGAAATGGACTAGTATTGACCATTTTGAATCTGACAATCACGTGGTTTACTATACTGGGCATTGCAAATTGAAGAGGAATGATTTTGCATTCATCATCAAAAAGAACATTTCAAGATCTATCCTGAATTAATACGATCTGTGATAGGATAATCTCCATAATCTGCCATGGTGTGGCACTGTAGCTTAATGTGTTGGACGGTAATGTCGGTTTGAACTGAAAGGTTGGGGATTCAAACTCACCATCTGCTCCTTGAAAACTCTATACAGGGTCTTTATGAGTCAGACCTAACTCCACAGCACTTAACAACAACAAACAAGGAAGACCAGTTAATACCATTATAATTCAGATTTACCTACCAACCATTTAAACCAGTGATGATTACATTGAAGAATTATACCAACTTCTTCAGTCTGAAATTGATCAAACATGGAATCAAGATGTATTGATAATTACTGTCAATTGGAATGCAAAGGTTGGAAACAAAGAGGAAAGGTAGTAGTTGGGAAATATGTCCTTGGTGACAGAAATGATGCTGGATATCACATGATAGAATTTTGCAAGACCAATGATTTGTTCATTGCAAATACCTTTTTTAAACAACATAAAGAGAACCTCACCAGAAGGACTACATAGAAATAAAATTGACTGTATCTGTAGAAAGAGATGGTGGGAAAGCTCCATATCATCAGCCAGAACAAAACCAGAGGTAAACAATGGAACAGACCATCAATTGTTCATATGCAAGTTCAGGCTGAAGCTGAAGAAAATGGAAACAAGTCCACAAGAGCCAAAATATGACCTTGAACATATCCCACTGGAAATTAGAGATCTCAAGAACAGATTGAATGCATTGAAAATCATCCCACAATATCATTAATATCACATTGAAGTAAAATACTGGTAAAGACATTTTATTATATTAAAAAAACAGCTGCAACAGGATACTGACAGGGACCTGCCAAGGTTCAAGCTGGATTCAGAAAAGGACATGGAATGAGAAATATCATTGCTGATGTCAGCTGTATCTTGATTGAAAGCAAAGAACACCAGAAAGATGTCTTTTTAAAAAAATGTTTTATTGTGAATTATGTGACAGTTTACATGGGAGAATATTAGTTTTACATTCATTCTATCATATATCGTTTCATTGTCATGGTTACAATCCCCTCTATGCATCATCAACCAACCAAAGGGTATACACTACAAGCCTGCACCCCGGTCATCAGCACACAGCCCCTCTCCCTCTCTGGATGTAAAGTCCCCAGCTGCTCCATCTCTCCATGTCATTGTCTCTACCTCCATCTCAGGCATCACTGTTTCTCTGGGTAGGGTCCCACTCTCCGCTCTTCTCCATTGGTGGTCCCAGTGATCTCCGCTCCTAGACTGAAAAGTTAATCATTCCCCTCCTTGCTATAAAACGTCTACCTTTACATTTCCAACCCTCATAATCAGTCCTGATATAACAATTATTCACTATTGTATCACAAGACATCTATCTGTATTTCATTTCATCAGCCCTGCCTAGACAGATTGGATACTAGTCAGTGGAGACTCTACCTTCCTCCACACCCTCTGGATCTAGGTTCCCTCTTGAAAGCTTGTAAACCAGTCACTTCTTGCCTTTGTAGGCCACCCCCCCCCCCAATTTTGGGTAACCAACGTCCAAGTTGCCCATCCCAGTCTACTCTGTGTGTGGAGGGGGTGGGAATGATCCTTGCTGTAAGGATTTGTTTCCTCTTTTGAGCTACTGCATCCGTAGGTGTAGGTCAAGTTCATCAAATTATATCAGATTACTCTTTATTTATTTGTTTTTTTCCTCTTCTATTTTCTTCTGGTTGAGCTCTGATCATCCAGTCATTGAAGCCAGGTTAAGTGGGTATTATCTGCATGTATGTTTGTTCTTGTGCATATGCCCTCTCTTCTTATCAGCTGGATGCTTCACTCTTCACTCTTGTCCTCTGTGGCTATGTCACTGACTCTGGGCCCAAGAGTCCGCAGATCTTGCCACACTGCTGACCAACCAGGTAGGTCTCCACCCGGGTTCACAGGAGTCTATTGAATGTTGTAGAGCTTAGCTTGCCGCTTCATTGTTGTTTTTCCCTCACTTCCCCTTATCGGTGACGAGTGTGGTCACCAATCAGAGCGTGTATTCCCATTGAGTCTTAGTCTTGGAAGAGGGTTTGACAGAGGGTACCCGACCACTTGCCTTGATGTCTCCTGGGCCACCAGAAAGATGTTTACCTGTGCTTTGTTGATTACTCAAATGCTATTGACTGTGGGGACCATGACAAGCTATGGACAACATTGCAAGCAATGAGTATTCCAGAAGACTTAATTGTGCTCATGAGGAACCTGTACATAGACCAAGAGACAGTCATTCAAACAGAACAAGGGGATATTGACTTATTTAAACTGTCTTATACACCAGGGTTGTATTTTTTCCACCATATTTATTCAGTTTGTATGCTGAGCAAGTAATCCAAGAAACTGGATTATACGAAGAAGAACATGGCATCAAGATTAGAGGAAGACTCAATTAACAAGCTGTAATATGCAGGTGATACCACCTTAGTTGCTAGAAGTGAAGAGGATTTAAAATACTTACTGATGAAGATCAAAGACCACAGCATTCGGTATGTGTTGCACCTCAATGTAAAGAAAACAAAAATCCTCACTATTGGACCAATAAATAACATCATGATAAATGGAGAAAAAATTGAAGTTGTCAAAGACTTCATTTTGCTCAGTCCACCATCAACACTCATGCAAGTAGTCAAGAAAGCAAATGGCATATTGCATTAGGCAAATCTTCTGCACAAGAGCTCTTTAAAGTGTTCAAGAGCATAAATATCAGTTTGAGGACTAAGGTACATCCAACCCAAGCCATGGTATTTTCAATAACTTCATATGCATTTGAAAGTTGGACAGTGAACAAGGAAGAATCAATGCATTATAGTGTTGGAGAATATTAAAATACCATGGACTGCCATAAGAACAAACCAATCTGTGTTAGAAGTACAAACAGAATGCTCCTTACAAGCCAAGATGACCAGACTTCATCCCTCACACTTGGGACATATTATTAGAAGGAACCAGTCCCTGGAGAAAGACATCAGTGATAAAGAGGGAGCCCCACCCCCACCCCAACAAGATGATTTGGCAGCAACAAAGAGCTAAGCTTAACAATTGTGAGGTTGGTACAGGACCAGGCAGTGTTTCGTTCTATTGTGCATAAGGTCACTATGAGCTGAAACCGACTCTATGGCACTTAACAACAACAACAACAACAACATCATTGCTTTCTTCATGCTTGATGTCCTTGATGTCATCCCACAACTCATCTAGTCTTCAGTCCTAAATGTTCAATGCATCGTGTCTATTTGTAAAATGGCCTCTAAATTGAGGTGGGATATACTCAAGTTTGTATATTTGCTCTTGTGGACTTTTAATTTTCTTCAGCTTAATGATGGTCTAGTCTACAGTTAACCCCGGCATTGTTCTGAAAAATGATATTGAACTTTCACAGGTGTAGTCGATTTGATTCCTGTGTATTCCCTCCATGAAACACTCATGAATTGGTGGCCTGAGTGTTGCTGTGATGCTGAAAGCTATACCGCTTCTATTGCAACATGGTTATGGTGTTGGAAAAAACAGTATTTGCAATGAGTAAGTCATTAGTCTTGTAGCATTCTATCATGTAATCTCCAGCATTGTCTTATTTCCATGCCGATATTTTCCTGTAACCAACCCATTCCTTTTTTTCCAACTTTTACATTCCAATTACCAGTAATTATCAATGTATCTTTATTGTATGTTTAATCAACTTCAGACTGCAGAAATTGGTTTAAAAAAAAAAATGTCTTCGTATTTGGCATTAGTAGTTGTTGCATTAATTTGATTAATAGTAGTAACTACTGTAGTGTAGTGGTTATGAATCGGGCTGTGAACCGCAAGGTCAGTAGTTCGAAACTACCAGCTGCTCTGTGGGAGAAAGATGAGGCTTTCTGCTCCC
The DNA here is from genome assembly GCF_000296735.1 of Chrysochloris asiatica. Lineage (NCBI taxonomy): Eukaryota > Metazoa > Chordata > Mammalia > Afrosoricida > Chrysochloridae > Chrysochloris > Chrysochloris asiatica. The sequence goes on from NW_006408625.1 coordinate 4,979,440, forward strand.
ATAAAAATTTACAGCCTCGGAAACCTTGTTCAGGGTCGCTATGGGTCAGAACTGACTCGATGGCACTTAACAACAACAACTCTTTCTTGTAGGTGGATAGATATTATCCTAACACTGACTGTTTCGTACTTCAGGATAAATTTTTAAATGTTCTTTTTGATGGTGAATGTGATGCTATTCCTTTTCAATTTTTCATTCCTGGCATAGTAGACCATATGTTTATCCAGTTCAAAATGGCCAATACAAGTCCTTTCCAGCTCACAAATGCCTAAGATAGGGATCTTTGTGCATTTCATTTTATTTTTGATGACTTTTAATTTTCATAGATTCATTCTTCATATATTCCATGTTTTTATTATTAATGGATGTTTTCAGCTGTTTCTTCTCATTTTGAATTGTGCCACATCAGCAAATGAAAATCACATTATTTATGTTGGGTACTTTAAAAAGTTACTCCATTCACATTATTAAGGTTGGCTCTACTTTGAGGAGATAGTTCTTCTCCAATTGAATTTTGAGTGCCTTCCAACCTGAGCTGCTTATCTTCTGGCACTATATCTAACACTGTGTCTCTGCTGTTTGTTAAGTTTTCACTGGCCAAGTTTTTCAGAAGGAGATCGCCAGGTATCTTCTTTGTCCGTCTTTGTCTGAAAGCTCCACTGAGACCTGTTCAGTATGAACGGCCTTGTCGGTATTTTAAATATCAGTGGTATAGCTTCAGGCATCAGAGCAATATTCAAGCTACCACAGGAGATGGTCTTGTATTTATTTTGTAACACCTTTCATGTCCTGTCTTGCATTTAGTAATTTGTGCATTGTTTTACTCTTTTCTTTTGATTTTAAGCACTTTCAAGGCAGGGACTTGGTCTTACTTATATACCACTTGTCCAAGTGCCTGTTAGATACTTGAAAAATACTGTTGCAATAAACTGAATTCAGGCTTGTGATTAAGCTAGCAACAGAATTTAGGACTCTTAACTTCATACTCCAGCTGCTTTACCCTCTATTTATAACTCATAACATAGTTTGTGACATCAATGCCTTTTTATGTCTAAGGAGTTTATTATTCAGGGAGACCACTTGCATGTTTAATATGGCAATATGTATAAATGCCTATTTGGATAAGATTTTTTAAAGTGTTGAATTTTATTCTGACTCAGCAGGCTGATTCTTTCACTGGCTCCTATAAAACTGGCTCAGATTGTGGGTGGCAAAAATGTAGACTGTGGACCACATGTGCTATCTGGGCCATATTTAAAACATGGGGAGTTCTTGAATTCCAGATGCATCCCAGGTTTCCAGTACAACTTGCTCAAGAAAAGCCAAGCCTAAGGGATTCTGAGGAGCCCTGGTGTGGTGCTGTGGGTTAATGCGCTGGACTGCAAAGTCAGTCTGAACTGCAAGACTGGCAGTTCAAGTTCACCAGTCGCTCCTCGGAAACCCTATACAGGGTTGCTATGGGTCAGAATAGACTCAACAGAACTTAATAACAAAAACAAGGGATTCTGAGCTAAGGATGTGTCCCTGACAATGCACTATCCGCCCTTCCCCATTCCGAGTCGTTAAAGGCCTTTAGCCTTCCACCCAGTTCTCAAGCTTTCGTCTGCTTTTAATTGAGTACTTGGGAATTCACAAGAAATCTTTGCACACAATTCTCAGTTCCCCACTCTCTTCTCCAACAGGGTTTGTCAGTTTTCTCTCTTGGGCCTTCCTTTCATTATCCCAGTGCTCTCTTCTCCTTCACTACCCTCCCCACCCCACAAAAAACAAAGACAAAAATACTCTTGTCTGGGCCATGGAGTCCTGGTTTGACACTGTGGGATAAAGCACTAGACCATAAAGTTGGTTTGAACCACAGGGTCGGTGATTCAAGCTCATCAGTTGCTCCTTGGAAACCCTATACAGGGTTGTGATGAGTCAGAAGCAACTTGATGGCATCTAACAACAACCAAGTCTAGACCATATTGACTTAACTTTTACCAAAGCCTTATACCAAAGACCATACCCTGTGATATCGACTAAATTCATGTATTGTTGTTGTT
>NW_006408625.1:4985816-4990692 GCF_000296735.1 Chrysochloris asiatica
GCCCTGTAAATGTTCACTCAATCCACAATAAAAACCTTAAATTAAAAAAAAAAAAAAAAGATTTCTCATTTTGGAAAGGAAGAACTATTCTCTAAAGAAAAGGTTTCTTTAAATGTGGATTGTAGACCAGCAACATGAGTATGAGCTCTCCTCATGGGACACTCAAGAGCAACTAATTGGATTTCTGGTGTGGCACTGTAGGATCAGCATTGGACTACAAACCACAAGGCTAGCAGTTCAAACCCACTAGCTGTGACTAGGAAACCATATAAAAGTCGCTATGAGTCAGAACCGACTCGATGGCATTTAACCACAATTTAGCTTGTATTATAACTCTGATGTACCTCAAGTTTGAGAACCACTACTCTAAATTTGGTTTATATCTATATCTTATATTTAACTAACCTGACACTGGGACAGTCATAAGCAAATGGCCTTCCCAACAAATGCTGTTTGTTGCTGCCATTGCTGTCTGGTTTGTGGTAATCCCATGTACAACAAAACAAAACTTTGGTGACTCCTGAGTCATGTCCATCATCACTGGCATGCTCAAGTACATTGCTATGTTCTGAGTGTTTTCCAACCTAGGGACTCATCTTTCAGCAATATACTGGAACAATCTTCTGTTGTGGTTCACAGAATTATCACTGGCTGATTTTCAGAACTAGATGGCCAGGCCTTTCTTCCTAATTTATATTGGTCTGGAAGCTCTGATGAAACCTGTCCACTATGGATGACCTTGCTGGTATCTGAAATTCATCATAGCAACATGCAAGCTACCACATTATGATGAAGTGATGGATGGATGGTGGTCCCAAAGGAAAAAATTCATCATATATTCAGCCTCAACTGCAGTTAATCTAACTGGAATCCTAGACTATTGCTATATCAAGAAAACAATCCTTCAGTAAGTGACCCCTGGATTTTTCTCAGTATCCTGTTAAAATTGACCAGAACAAAAAGAACATGAAATGTGGTTAATTGGACTCTGGAAATAAAGTTTTCCTAATAGAAACTCTTAGAAAGCTTTATATACAATCTTTGAAAGTTTTTTCTTTCTTCTTCTTCTTTTTTTTTTTTTTTAACCAAACTTGAGCTTAAACTTGTTTGTGGTAAGCAATGTTTTAATCTAAAGTTAAGTGTAGTGAGTTAACAAGACTAAAATTTAAGAGCTCAGCTGAATTTTGTATTAAAGTCTGATTTGAACCATGCTAAATTGCTATTTAGCCTTCATGTATTAATGAAAAAGGAGTCTAACGCACCATAAATAAATCTACTTGTGTAGTTAAAAGCTGGATTTAAACAGCCAAGGTAAACCAGCCACATCTAAGCATGGTACACATAGGTATGTAGTAGCTTTTCACGATGTCCAGCAATTTATCTTCAGCATAGCCTTGGAAGAGAAAGAGTTACATCAAAGCTGCCAAAAATTTTCCAAATGCAGTGGTAAAGATTGATTTCTACTTATTATTTAGATATCCAGGTTTATTTAACTGACAAATTGGATTTTATTCCTAGTTAACTGTATCTTTCATTGGTCGGTCATCATCCAGCCCTGAAATAAATGTTAGTTGATTAAAGTTGTAAAGGTTAAAACATTTAAACCACATGCTGTAGATCTCAAAAATCAAGTCAATATGTGTAAAGGGAAGAATTATTAGAGGATTTATGAAATCTGCCCTGAACAAATTAATTCATGAGTTTAGCCAAAAGTCTGTCAATGAATTCAAGGACCTTTTCAAAAAGGGAAACATCTGTTGTAATTTAAGTGTCTGTTTATAAATGAATGCTGTAGATTATTCTTTCTGAGAAAGGATACACAATTTACACAGTGTATCTGAAAGTTAATTTGAAATTGCTCTTATGTCTTTGAGGATCAAGGGGCAATCTTTAGGAGATTTGGCCACTTAGTGTACTGTCTTCCCTTTCTTGGTGATGAAAGGGAATTTGAAACTCGCGGGGACTGAAAAGATGTCCAATAAGCCATGGTGCCAACTGTCCAGGCAGTGATCACAGCCTTGATAAGTAAGAAAAACCTCTACCTACCAGTGGATGTTTATTTCCCCAGAACAGGAGGAACCCTACTTAGCAGCTCAGAAGATAATTGAGATGCTCTACCTAAAGCTACAACTGTCTTATGATTTCTTGGAATTGTTGTTGGTATTAAGTGCTGTTGAGTCGGTTCTGATTCATAGTGACCTTGTATAGGGTTTCTGAGGAGTGGCTGGTGAGTTTGAACCACCAATCTTGCAGTTCAAATCAGCCTTGTAATCCAGTGCTTATCCTACAGTGCCATAACAGGATTCCAGTCAGTAATAAAAAGCATTAAAAATCTTACATATGCTTAGTGTCTTCTTTCATCAGAAAATTGTACAGCCCCTTATAAATAGACAACAGAAATGCTGAGGTATTTAATAGAGTCCTGGTGTGGCACTGTGGGCTAATGTGTCCGACAGCAAAGTCATTTGAACTGCAAGGTCAGTGGTTCAGGCTCACCAGCTGTTCCTTGAAAACCCTACACAGGGTCGCTATGGGATGGAATCAACTATAGATAACAACAACAAATCCTCACTTAGGATTTCAAGTTGGTACTAATGTTGCTCCTGACTTTTAGGAATTATAAAAAAAAAAAATTAAAAAAAAGTTATCAATGGAGGGCTACTCGGCTACCTGCCACTGTAAAGATTTCCAGTCTTGGAAACCCTGAAGAGTGGTCTACTTTGTCTTATTAGATCACTATGAGTCTGAATTATTTTGATGGCAGTGAGATTTGGGTTTTTGTTTTTGGTATTTAGTAAAGAGTCATGGTCCTTGAGTGATACAAATGTTTAGCATGCTGGGATGCTCACTGAAAAGTTGGTAGTTTAAGTCTACTCAAAGCACTTTGGAAGTAAGGTCTATTTCTGAAAACTCAGCCAACGTAAGATGTGTGGAGTAGTTCTACTCCAACACACATGTGATCACCATCAGCTGGAATCAACTCTATGGCAACTGGTCTGTTGGAGTCCTGATGTGGTGCTGTGGGATAAAGCACTAGATTGCAAGGTCGGTTTGAACTACAAAGTTGGTGGTTCACACTCACCAGACGCTCCTTGGAAATCCTATACAAAAAGATCACTATGAATCAGAACCAACTTGATGGCAGTTCACAACAACAACATACACTGTCTGTTAGTCATTCTATTGGGCAGTAGAATGAATCCCCATTACGTAGTCATATCAACACCAGTGGCAGTATTTTAATTTAGATCAATGGTGGCATTAGGGGCATCCTGGTGGTTTTGATATTTACTAAGAATGAAAACCTCGCTACAGAAGCAAAAAGAGGAAAATGAAAGACACCTTGTAGAGGCAAAAAGAACAAGTTCATGGAGCCCATTCCTTATTTTCCATTAAAGGGCCAAACCTACAGAGATAGAGAAACCAGACAGAGGAGAGCAAACCATCAGTTTAGTTGATAGAACAATGGGAAAAGGTGTGGGAGCATGGGAACAAAAAATACTCTGGTACAACGTGAGGAGAGAGTGAGGAGAGAGAGAGGGAGAAGTGAGTGAGCCCTGAATCTAAAAATTTCAGGAACGTTCTCTCCAAACAACTGCCCCAATGATCAGGCAGAAATGTGAGAGCATTGCATTTCCATAGAATAGACTGGGGAGTTTCCATCGTTATTACTAGGCTCTGATTTTAGCTACATGATATGTGACATTGGAAGAGACAGCCTGAATTTAGGAAACTCTGTAATGATTTCTGGTATTCGTCTTCTTATGTTAGACTGCTGAGAGGGTACCAGGAGACAACCAGAAATGATGCTATGCCAAAGACCTTACTGATACTGTTTTGTATAGTTATGAGGGGAGAGGGAAAGCAGTCTCAGATTTGGATCAGAATGTAATTGCCACAGTTCCAGATGCTTCTTATCCCATGATGCCTGGAAAGACCACACTCCTTGTTCCTATGAGGGTGCCATGTTGGATTAAGGCTGGTCAAGGAGAAGAAAATATATTCTCATTGAGGAAGATCTTTTACCTAGACAGCCATATTCTCAATGGAGAGGCCAAATGCACCTTTTCTTACCTAAAATGAGAGCAGATGCAATGTACTCACAGAAGAAGACAAAAAACTATATAGGAAGTTATTTTAAACATTTAAGGTCATTGATAATGATGTGTTAAGACTGTTCAGAATGACTTTACCTATATGGTCTATCTCCCACAGACTCGTTGTTGTTGTTAAGTACTCGAGTCAGTTCCGGCTCATAGTGACCCTGTATAGTGTTTCCAGGAAGCAGCTATTGGGTTGGAACTGCTGACCTTGCAGTTAGCAGTCCAGTGCTATCCTACAGTGCCACACCAGGAACCACAAGTTCATATCTCCAGTCTAATCCTGAGAAATATACGAGATAAACTCAAACTGAAAGACATTTTACAAAATGTGTGACTGTTACGTGTTGTCAAGTTTGTTCTGACTCATATCAACCTAATGAGACATTCCTGAACTGCCCAATAGGGTTTTCTAGGCTGAAATCTTATGGGATGACATCACCAAGTCTTTTCTCCTGCAGAACTGCTGGTGGGTTCAAACCGTTGTACAGGTCATCTGAAAAAAAAAAAAGTGAGAATCTGTCACAGATAAGAGGAGACTAAATAGATCAAAAAAGTAGAGGTCAATAAATGCTAGCGAGGATGTGGAGAGACTGAGACCTTCCTACATTGTTGGTGGGATTGCAAAATGGTCCAACCACTCTGGAAATCAATATGGTGCTTCCTCAGAAGGTTGGAAATAGAAATACTTTATGATCCAGCAATTCCTCTACTTGGTATTTACCCACAAGAAATACGAGGCATAACACTGGTAGATATATGCACACCATTGTTCA
>NW_006408625.1:4992457-5006228 GCF_000296735.1 Chrysochloris asiatica
TCAAAAGGGAGCCTAGTTCCAGATGGGGCAGGGGGAGGTAGAATCTCCACTGAATGGTTTCCAAACTGTTGGGATGGGGCTAATGAAAGGAGATGGGGATATGACTCTTGTGGTACAATAGTGAATAATTGCTATCAGGACTGACTATGAGGGTCGGAATGTAAAGATAGATGTTTTGTAACAAAAGGAGGGGAGTGATTGATTTTGCAGTTCAGGAGCGGAGGTTCCTGGGACCATCAAGTGAGAAGAGCAGAGTGTGGGACCCTACCCAGAGAAGCAGTGATGCCAGAAATAGAGGCAGAGAAGGTGATGTGAACAGATGGAGCAGCTGGGTGGAGACTCAGGGTGGGAGAGGGGTTGTGTGCTGATGACTGGGGGGCAGGCCTGTGGGGTGTACCTATCCTTTGGTTGTTTAATGATGCATGGAGGGGATTGTAATCTTGGCAATGAAACGAAATATGATGGGATGAATATAAAACTGATGTTCTCCCATGTAAACCCACATAATTCACAATAAAAACTTTAAAAAATTTTAAAAAGAGGAGATGAAAGAAACATGAAAATTAAGTATAAGATGATGTCCTGGATTGTTGTTGTAAAGTCCTGTTGAGTTGATTCCAACGTATAGCGACCCCATATAGGGTTTCCAAGGAGCAGCTGGTGGGTGTGAACTGGTGGGTGCCGACCTTTTGGTTTACATTCCTGTGCTGATCCTATAGTGCCACACTGGAACAGAAAATGAACATTATGTAAAACAAAATAATAATAATTAAATCTAAATACAGTATTAACTTCAGTTTATAAGAGTGTGTCAATATTGGTTCATTCTTTTTAGCAAAGACACCATACTAACGTAAGATGTTAATACAAGGAAGAACTGGTGTGGCTGGGGTATATGAGAATTCGCTGTACTGTCTTTGTACTTTCCTGTAAATTGATAACAATTCTAATATATTTTTTTAAGTTTGTTTTAATAAAATAAGCTCTTGTCAAAAATGAAGTTTAAGGCTGTTTGAAGCTGGTAACAAGTAAAATAAATTACTATACAGCTTTAAGGATAAAAATACACAGTGGCCACAACTATGCAAATAGTAAACATATGTGAAAGAGTACCAAACTTTAGGTACTTTCCTACAATTGTGCTTTGGACATCATATATTTGGTTATTACTGCATCATATTTTCTAAGTGTTTCAGGAATTATTAATGTTTTTGAGAATTGGTCACATTTTTAGCTATAATAATTCATTTTAATATGTGATTTAAAACAGCTACTACATTGCCTTATCCAGACACTAAAATTACTTCCAGCATAATGTATCCCTAAATTTATAATGAAAGTTAACAACCACATAAAAAAATAGAATTCACTTGAAAGATATGGTTTTCTGTGTGTGTGTTTGCATGCCTTTGTTGTTGTGGCGTTTTTTTTATTTTAACTGAAATTACACTATCCCATAAGGAGCTCTGGTAGCATAGTGGTTATGAATCGGGCTGTGAACCCCAAGGTCAGCAGTTTGAAACTACCAGCTGATCCACGGGAGAAAGATGAGGCTTTCTGCTCCCATAAAGATTTAGAGCCTCCGAAACCCTATACAGGGTCGCTATGAGTCGGAACCGACACACAACAACAACAACATAAGCACAACAACTCCACGGCACACAACAACAACAACATAAGCAACTAAGTCATGAAATACAAATTGTTATTGTTAAGTGCCATCTAGTCGGTTCCGACTCATAGTGGCCCTGTATAGGGTTTCCAAGGAGCTGCTGGTGGGCTTAAACCACTGACCTTGTAGTTAGCAGTCCAGTGCTTACCCTACAGAGCTATATCAGTATTCCATGAAATGCAAATGTTGTTGTTGATGTTAAGTACCGTGGAGTCAGTTCTGACTCATAGTGCCCCTGCATAGGGTTTCTGAGGCTGTAAATCTTTATGGGAGCAGAAAGCCTCATCTTTCTCTCATGGAATGGCTGGTAGTTTCGAACTGCAGACCTTGAAGTTAGCAGTTTGATTCGTAACCACTATGCTACCAGAGCACCTTATGAAATACAAATGGAAGGCTTCAAATCCACTGCTGAGCAGATTTTCCAGCCAGTCATACACTGCATCCATTGAGAGAGCAGGGACATTATGTTGGAGAAAACAGAAAAGCAAGAGCCTGGTGGTACACAGAGAAGATAGGACCAGATTCCACATCGAAGGAAGGGTTAGGGACTGGGGACGGTGGTAGGTAGCAGAGAAACAACAAGAAAAGAAGGGGAAACATTATCAAAAAAATCATGCCTATTTCACAATATTGCAAAAGACTCTTCTTAGCAAATTGAGATGGCAATTTTTGAAAACTATAATTACATGTTTAAGGTAAATCTTTAAATTTTGCTTCAATCCTTGACATCACTTCCTATTTTCTCTGGATTATTGCAGTAGTGAGGATCTGCAAACAAAGATACATCATTTATGGGAAGAAGAAAACACCAGGCTATTCTCTTTTATATTATACACAGACTACTGGGTTTTTTTTTTGTTTGTTTATTTGTTTTTTTCTTTCTTTCTTTTTTTCTTCCACCACTTGTCTGTCAGTTTGTTGTATTGTGATGGCTTGCATGTAGCTGTGATGCTAGAAGCTATGCCACAGGCATTTTAAATATCAGTAGGGTCACCCATGATGGACAGGTTTCAGCTCAGCTTCCAAACTAAAGATAGACTAGGAATAAGGAGAGACAGACTACTTCTGATGTTTAACCCGCTGAAAACATTATGAATAACAGCAGAACATTGTCAGATACAGTGCCGGAAGATGAAACACTCACATACAACGGGCGAGAGTTGCCTCCTCAAAGTAGTGCTGACCATATTATGTGAATGGAGCAAAGCATTCAGCACCTTCATTATGTGATAGGACACAACTTAAAATGAGGAGAAACAGCTGCAAACACCCATTAATAATCAGAGCATGGAATATATGGAAGTATGAATCTAGGAAAATTGCAAGTTATCAAAATGAAATGGAAAAATAAAGATTGATATCCTAGGCATTAGTAAGCTGAAATGGTCTTTTATTGGCCATTTAAAAATTTCACAAACATGTGGTTTACTATGCCAGAAACAACAAATTCAAGAGGAATGGTGTCGCATTCATAGTCAGAAAGAATATTTCAAGATCTATTTGAATTGCAATGCTGTCTGTGGTAGGATAATATTCATATGCCTAGAAGCATTATAATTCAAATTTACCCACCAACCACTAAAGCCAGTAATGATGAAAGTGAAGAATTCTACCTGGCATGACACTGGACCCCAAGGTCAATCTGAACTGTAAGGTCAGCAGTTCAAACTCACCAGCCACTCTTTGGAACCCTGTACAGGATCACTCTGAGTTGGAACTGACATGATGGCATGTAATGACAACAACCAACTTTTCAGTTTGAGGTTGATCAAACATGCAATCAAGATGCATTGACAATGGCTGATGATTGGAATGTGAAGGTTAGAAACAAAGAGAAAGAATCTGTAGTTGGAAAACAGGCTTTGGTGATAGAAATGATGATGGAAATCACATGATAGAATTTTTTTTGAAACTTTTTATTGTTAATTGAGTGAAGATTTATGGACAAGATCATCAGCTTTACATTAAATAAATAATACATTCTGTTTCATCAAAAAGATTATAATCCCCTCCATGCAACCAATGACAGTTATCCTGCTTCCTCCCTGTGATTCCTATTTGCATTCCACCTACCTTCCTATCCTTTCTCAACTTTGTCCTTAGGAAAACATTGCCTTTTTTACTTTGAATGATTGATCGTTTCATAGCAAACACACCTTTTTGGTGTTGTTGTCCACCCCTATAAACCTATCTACTACTTAGCTGAAAATGGGTCATGAGGGTAAGTTCCTTTCCAGACCTGATGGGTAGTTGAGGGCCATAGTCTCAGGTTCTTCCAGTCTCTTTCTGACCAGTAAACCCAGTCTTTTATTTTTTTAATTAAATAATTTAAAGTTTTGTTTCATATTTTCTCTCACTCTATCCCAGACTCTTTAATGTGGAAACTTAGAATTTTGCAAGACCAACAATTTGTTCATTGCAAATACATAAAAATACATTTCAATAACATAAAAAAGGTCTCTGGACATATGGGCCTCAGCAGATGGAATACATAGGAATCAAAGTGAATAAATACATCTATGGGAAGAGATGTATCATCAGCTCCATATCATCGGCCAAAATAAGGTGAGGGCTGACTGTGGAACAAACCACTAATTGTTCATATGCAAGTTCAGGCTGAAGAAAATTAAAACAAATCCATGAGAGTCAAAATATGACTTTGAATATATCCCACCTGAATTCAGAGACCATCTCAAGAATAGATTTGATGCATTAGACACTGACTGAAGACCAGATAGTTACAGGTTGACATCATACAGGAAGAAAGAGAAAGGTCATTAGACAGGAAAGAGAGAAAAGACAAAAATGGATGTCAGAAGAGACTGAAACTTGCTCTTGAATGCAGAGGAACAAAAGTGACTAGAATAAATAGGAAAGTAAAAGAACTGAACAAAAAAAAAAAATTCAAAGGGCAGCTCAAGAAGACAAAATCAAGTATAATAATGAAATGTGCAATGATGAAAAGGGAATACACTCAACATTTCTCAAGCTGAAAAAAAAATGAAGAAAAATGCAAACCTTAACTTGCAATATTGAAGGATTCTAAGGGCAAAATGTTGAATGGTGCAGAAAGCATCAAAAGAAGATGAAAGGAATACACAGAATCACTGTACCAACAACAAAAAATGAGTTAATGTTCAACCATTTCAAGAAGTAGCATATGATCAGGAACCAATGATACCAGAAATCCAAGGTGCACTGAAGGCATTAGTGAAAAACAAGGCTCAAGAATCGATAGAATACAAATTGAAAGCTTTCAACAAACTGATGCAGCACTGGAGGCACTCACTCATTTATACCAAGAAATTTGGAAGATAGCTATGTGGCCAACTGATTGGAAGAGGTCCATATTTGTTCCCATTCCAAAGAGAGCTGACCCAATGGAATGCAGAAATCATCAGACAATATCATTAATATCACATGCAAGTAAAATTTGGCTAAAGATCATTTAAAAATGGCTGCAACCGTTCATTGACAGGGAGCTCTCAAAGGTTCAAGATGGATTCAGATGAGGACTTGCAGCAAGGGTATCATTGCTGACATTAGATGGATCTTGGCTGAAAGCAGGGGATACTAGAAAGATATTTACTGAGCTTTGTTAACTATGCCATGACTTTGGACTGTGGAGATCATGACAAACAGTGGATATAACATGTGAAGAATAGGTATTCCAGAACACTCAATTATGCTCATGAGGAACCTGTACATAGACCAAGAGGCAGTTGTTAGAACAGAACAAGGGGAAATTAAATGGTTTCAAATGAAGAATGGTTGTATCCTTTCATCCTTTCACATACTTATTCTATCTGTATGCTTAGCAAACAATCTGAGAAGCTGGATTATATGAAGAAGAACGTGGCATCAGAATTGGAGGAAGACTCATTAATAACTGGATTGCTAACCAAAAGGTAGGCAGTTCAAACCCACAAGCTGAACCTTGGAAACTCTATACATGGTCACTAAGAGTCAGAATGAACTCGATGGCACGTAGCAACAACATATGCAGTTGATATAGCCTTGCTTGCTGGAAGCAGAGACGACTTAAAATACTTAATGATGAAAATCAAAGACTACAGTCTTCAGTATGAATTGTACCTCACTATAAAGAAAACAAAAATCCTTACTGTTAAAAGTACCATGGACTTCCAGAAGAACAAACAAATCAGTGTTGAAAGACGTATAGCCAAAATGCTCCGTATAAACCACGGTGGCAAGACTTTATTGTTCATACTTCAGATATGTTATCAAGAGGGCTTAGTAGTCCCTAATGAAGACATCATGCTTGGTAAAAGATCAACCAAAAAGAGGAAGAACTCCAAGGAATGGATTGGCACAGTGGCAGTATCAATAGGCTTAAATGTAATAACAATTGTGAGGATAGTGCAGGCTGGGTGGTGTTTCATTATGTTGTGCATAGGGTTGCTATGAGTCGGAACACACTTGATGGCACTTAATGACAACAGCAAATTGGTTTTTTCTACCTGACTTATTTAGTCATGGGATTTTTTAACTGTCCTGAATCTACAGTAAAATGTGTTTACCCATCAGTCACTACCTATTTCTCCCCTTCATGCACTGCTAATCAAGAGAAGGAAACTTTCCAACATCTCAAAAGTCTGCATTTCTTGTATGAATCAGTTGCCATATTTAGTGGTGATAAACAATTTCTCTGTGACTAATAGCTTCTACTTTGGAAATCTTCCAGTGAAACAAATGAATTGCTTATAGAGGCTTCTCTTCACATGACCTTCACCTCAGTTACCACATGCTCAAGTATCTAATGGGAAGCTTTCTTTTCAAGAGATCAGAATGTTAATACATTATTGCAAAGTGCTTGCCGCTTTTCAAGTTCTGCTTTAAAAAGGCAGAGGACAACGACTTTCTGTTGTGGGGGTTTTCTTAAAGAGTTTTTTACTTGGTGCCCAAGACTAATTCTTCTTTTCTTGTGTTTCAGGTTTTAAGAACATTACTCCATCAGACATCTGAATGCAGCTGACTGAAAGGCAGGCTTCGCATGTAAGGTGGAAAGCTACATTCAGCTAAAGGTAACTGTAGAGTTACTACTTAACATTAGGTTGTCATAGACCCAACTCTCCTCTGCTTAAGTGTCCAGAAAGACATTGCATATAATTGATAAAATAATTAGTGAAATCAGTTGGCATTGAGCTGATTTAGACACATGACAACTCCATGTTTGTTAGAATAGACTGTGTCCCATCAGGTTTTCAGAACATGAACTTCAGCCTCTTTTTCAAATTTGCCTCTGAGTGGACTTGAACCTGCAACATTTTGGTTAGTAGTCCAGAGCATTACATGTTTATATCACCCAGGGGATTCCATCTTATTGGTAATGGGTTTCAAGGTGGGACTGGACCACTCACACCCTTGAGAAGGGGCTTATAGTCAAGGGATTCATAGTTTAAGGTGAAGGGACAGTGGCAGATTCAGTTCAAGAATATGAGGGAGGGACTGTGACAGTGACTTAATATTTGTCAACACTCAGATGTCTTGTTGGAAACCATAGGGGATCAGGACGGATCTTCAAAACATGTGTTTAAAGTGAAGGAAAGGAAGGAAGGGAAAAGAACAAGTGGTAGAATGAGAAGAAATAAACCAGGATAAATAGAAAAAGCAAAGTAAAAGGTAATTGAACATTAATTGTAGAATTGACAACAGGGATCGTTAATTTCTTAATGTCAATCATTTAATTTTAAGTCTTCCAATATTGACTTAGGCCACAGCAATGAGATAGTTGATGTATAAACTTAATTTTTAGTTTTCTGTAAGTATAGTTTAAAAAAATATATCTTATTGTATCTTAAGTGGAAGCTTACACACTAAATCATGTTCCCATTTAATAATTCTTATACAAATTGTTCTGGACTATTGGTTACAATTTTCATAATATGTTATCATTATTATAATCCCCATTTTGTTTGTTTTATTTCCATTGATCTAGCTCCCCTTCCTCTCCTTGCCTTCTCAATTTTACTTTAGGGTAAATGTTAGTCATTACTTACAGGTGTTAACAAGCCAATTATTTGCTTGAAAAGTAGCCTCCAGAAATAGCTTCATTTTCATGTTCAAAGGGTATCTTAGGCTGATAGTATCAGCAATTCTTCTAGTTTTTATTGGTTCAGTAGGTCTGGCCTCTTTTTTAGGATTGAATTTTGTTCTACGTTTTTCTGCCATTCTATCTGAGACTTTCTGTTCTGTTCCTAGTCTGCACAGTTGGTAGTGATAGCTAAGCAACCACATAGTTCTCTTGGTGTCAGGTTAGATGAAGTTATGGTTTGCATCAGCTATTAATCCCGTGAAATAGTTTCTTCTTTGAACCTTTGATTTTTTTCTCATTCTATTTTATTCCATATGAGTAGAGACTAATAGCTGTATCTTAGATGGCTGTATCTTAGATGGCTATTAAGACCCCAGGCACTACTCATCAATCTAGAATGTAGAACAATAACTATTTGAACTATGTTATGTCCGTTGATTAAGTTGTCCCATGAGACTATGATCCTAAGTCTTATAATTCTATAAACCAATTCTATGAAGTGTCTGGATTTGTCTACGAAGTCTGTGTAACTGTACACCCTATGTACTTTGTCATATATATTGTTATTGTTGTTATGTGCTGTGGAGTCGGTTCCGACTCATAGGGACCCTGTACAGCATTTCTGAGGCTGTAAATCTTTACAGGAGCAAAAAGCCTTATCTTTCTTCCACAGAACAGCTGGTAGTTTCGAACTGCTGACCCTGAGGTTGGCAGCCTGATTTGTAACCACTATGCTACCACAGCTGGTTCCTTTTGTCATATATTATCATATATAGAGATACACATATATAGAAGTACACACAAACGTGTTCAAAAGTTCATGGAAAGTTCTATTACCTTTTCATTCCATTTTTCCATCTATATATCTATGCCTATAGATAGTCCTGGTGTGGCACTGTAGGATAAATGTTAGATTGCAAGGTCAGTTTGAACCAAAAGATTGGCAGTTGAAGCCCACTAACCACTTCTCAGAAACTAGTCTATACTATGATGGCACTTAACAACAACATAGACAGATCACTAGATAGACAGGTATCCTATACACAAATATGCATATATATATCTACCTATGTAATCATACATGTATTTTTGTTTATTATTACTATTATTGCAAAATTATATATGTTACAGCATTTACCAACAATTGTCCCTTTTTCTTGTGTACTTCTTAGTGTCTTCATTTCTTTAGTCAACCTGTACAGACTTCACCTATATCTGGTATTGCCTTTCCCATCAACAAAACCAAGAAGTATCTATTAGCTACAAATGATTCATTCTCCTTCTCTCTTCCATCTCTGCTCACCATCACAGCACGTTGCTTTCTTTCTGTGAGTGTATCTGTTCTTTTTCATATATAATATTGAGACCATACAATATTTGTTCTTTTGTGATTGACTGATTTCACTCATATCATGTTCTCCAGATTCATCCATATTATACATGGGCTCCTCATTATTCCATATACAGTCCAAATTCTGACTCACTGTATGTATGTGTCACAATTTGTTTCTACCTTCTTCCATTGATGGGCACTTGGGTTGTTTCCATCTTTACTATGAACAATACTGCAGTGAACATAAGTGTGCATTAAATCTACAAATATTACTAAATTGTATCAAAAATCAATGACTTAATAAGTAATTTATCCTTGATTAGAGTCCTGGTGTGGCGCTGCAAGAAAATGCACTGGTCAGCAGTTCAAACCTCACCAAGAGTTGGAACCAACTCAACAGCCCATAATAACAACAATATCCTTGATCACATTGCTAATTATTGTATCAATAAAATCAGTGCTAGATATTAAGGGAATATCTTTTTTCATCACTGTATAACTTTAGCTCAACAATTTACTTTTCTATTTAAACAGGTAGACCAATTTGCAACTAAGTTCGTTTTTCCAGCCTGGGCTGTTAAAAGCAGTACTTATTTGGGAATCATTCTGCATGAACTACGGTACTACAGAGATGCCAAGGCGCAGCCTTTGTGAAAGCCATTTCTACTCAGGTAAATTCAGTGACTATTTATTTACTTACCAATTCGTGTATTATATTAGCAAAATAGTAACAGATTTCTTTAGCCATTCTGCTTATGGAGATTGTTAGAATTTATACTAAACCATATTTTCATCAGACATATTTCTATAATTTAAGGTTGCATGTCTATGATGTTGAAAATATATTTAAAATATATTGGTCTCTGAGAGCTTAAAGCTGTGTAGTGCTCTAAGCCATTCACATCCTCATTCATCCCAAGAATGTAATGTTTAGAAATATAGGCAACTGCTATTGTATCACCAACTACCTACATCATAAGGATTACTATCACTATTTTCTTAGCATTTTATTTAGTAATCGGGAAATGACATCCATTGTAAAGAGAACTTGTTCATTCTTGAATTTAGCGCTGCCTCTTTAACAAAGAAAATTCCACGAGGTACTTTTTTTTTTTTTTTTTTCCATTCTAAAAGGACCATCTTTTATTACAGATGTTTTAATATTTTTGTTTTTATGGCTTTTTATTATGAATACTTTCAAGCATGTAGAAATCTTAGAAGAAAAATACAATGAACACTTATAGATCTATCATTTAAATTCAACATGTGCTAACATATTGCACTATAACCTTATGTGTATGTTTACTGAACTCATGTCAAAATAACTTGCAGCTTTCATAACACACTCCCCTAAATGTTTCAGCTGTATCACTTAAAAACAGAGCATCCCACTACATAATCACAATATCATTAGCACACCTAAGAAATTTACCACTGATTTTATAATATCACCTAGTAGCAAGACAATGTTCAAATTTCCTCCTTTATCCCCAAAGTATATTTCATAGCTGGGGTTTTTTATTTGTTTTAAAATCATCATTCATATATTGCATTTTGTCACTCTCTTTGGTTGCTTTTAATTTAGAAGAGTATTCTTCTACCCCACCCGTATTTCTCTTGCACATTTTGTCTCTTACGCATACTCTTTTCTTTTCTTTGGCAATTACTTTTTTTTTTTTTTTTAACTTTTTACTGTGAGTTGAGTGAAGATTTACAGGAAAGAGCTTCAGTTTTACATTCAACAAATCATACACTTCTTTCCTCTCAATGATTGTAATCTCCTCCATGCAACAATAGTTATCTCACTTGCTCCCTATGGTTCCTATTTCCATCCCACCCTCCTTCCCATCCCTTCTTAATTTTGTCCTTAGGTAAATGTTGTCCTTTTAATTTTGAATGATTGACCATCCAATGGTGAGCATAACTTACTAGCATTGCTGTCCCTCCCCCCCCACCCCCCCATATATACCTTGGCAGCAGCTTGGCTGAAATTTGGGCCATGATGGTGAGTTTCATTCAACACATGAAGGGTGGTCGAAGGTCATAGTCATGGATTCTTCCAGTCTCTTTCTGACCAATAATCCCAGTCTATTGTTATAATTTTGAGTTTTGTTCCACATTTTCTCCCACTCTATTTAGAACTTTCTAATGTGATCCCTTTCAGAGGAATTGGTAGTGGTAACGGGGCACCATCTAGTTCTTCTGGTCTTAGATGCTTCGAGAATGATGTTCACATGTTCTATTAGTCCACTGAACTAATTGTGGCAGTTAACATTTAAAGAGTCAGGCCAGGTGATTTGTATAAAGTCCCATAATCAGAATTTATTTAATTGTTTCTTCATAGTCCCATTAACTTCTTATAGTCCATTCTTATATATTTCCTATGAACTGTTAAGTTTAGTCCTTTAGGTCCATTTTAAACATCTGATCTGAGTTACATTTACTTATGTTGGGTTTTCATATTATTGTAGTGGATAAAACTTGGCCTTATCCAATAAACTGAATTCTTTTCTGGTTTAATGAAATACAACATAACTATTAATGCCACTGAATGAGACCTGTCTCCTGCACTTTTTTTTTTTTTTTTTAAGTTTTTATTGTGAATTATGTGTTAATTTACATGGGTGAACATTATCTTTACATTCATCCTATCGTATTTTCTTTCATTGCAATGATCACAATCCCCTGCATGCATCATCAAACAACCCAAGTGTACAACCCACACACATGCCCCCTGGCCACCAGCACACAGTCCCTCTCCCTCTCTGAGTCCAGAGTCCCCAGCTGCTCCTGTACACATCATCATCTCTGCCTCCATCCCTAGTGTCACTGCCTCCCCGGACAGTGTAGGACAGTGTAGTACACTTCACTTTTCTCCCTTGATGGTTCCAGGGATCTCTGCTGCTGGACTGAAAAATCAGCCATTTCTCCTACACTTATTGATTTCTGAGCAAAATCTGCAGCACACATTTACCAGCTGAATCACAGTAGTCATAGTAAACCTCTGGTATTCTCTCTCTTTTATATAATTTATTTAATATTACTTGCTGTTGCTGAGAATACACACAGCAGAATATACATCAACTCAACAATTTCTACATGTAAAGATCAGTGAAACTGACTGTATTTTTCGAGATATACAACCATGCTCACCCTTCTTTTCTGAGTTGTTCCTCCTCCATTAACATAAACCACTGACCCCAAATTTCCTATCTAGTCTTTTGAGTTGATGTTGTCAATTTGACCCCATATAAATAAATCTTTCAAAAAACACAATTCTCAATGCAGGCATTCTTTAATATTTTAGCTAAACTATTCTTTGAGTTTAAGAAGACTTCAGAGGATGTTTTTAATTTAAGATTTAAAGATTATCTCAGGGTAGTTTCAGTGGTTCATTCAGCCTCCAGAAAAGTCTTGGTTTCATGAGAATTTTAAATTACGTTTCTTATTGTTGTTGTAAGCGCCTTTGAGTGGTTCTGACTCATAGGTAACCTGTATAAAGATTCGAGGAGCGGCTGGCAGGTTTGAACCACTGACCTTGTGGTTATGTTACACTAAAATATATACTTTCCCTGGTGTGGTACTGTGGGTTAATGCACTGGACTGCAGAGTCAGTTTGAACCTCAAGGGCGGTGGTTCAAGCTCACTAGCTGCTCCTTGGAAACCCTATACAGGATCGCTAGGGGTCAGAATTGACTCAAAGGTACTTAATAACAACAACAACAACATTGTGTTATCTTTCCTTTCTCCCTGAGGATTATCTGTTTGAAATTTTTAATTAAGCATACTCTTCCATACTGGTAGAGGTGGTGAGCTGAGGAGTCAGTTCCGATTCATGGCGACTCTGTACAGGGTTTCTGAGGATGTAAATTTTTAAGGAGTAGAAAGCCTCATCTTTCTCCTGCAAAATGGTTGGTAGTTTCGAACTGCTGCCTTGAGTTTGCAGCCTGACTCAGTAACAACTATGCTACCAGAGCTTCTTCTTCCATACTGGTAGGTAGTTAAAATTTTTGTATGATGAATTTTGTATGATGAATATCTAGACTAGTTATTTGATTCAGATGTAATAATAATGTATTTTGTGGATACATGAAAATGAATGTAATTTATAAGACTAAATTCTTTAGTGTACAAACTGATGTGAGGGAAATTTGTATGTTACTTCTATAACTGGATTACAAACCAACCAGGTGCTCCTCAAAACTCCTATGCAAGGTCTCTAAGAGTTGGAACTGACTCAACAGCACTAACAACAACAACCATGTTAAGTAAAATAGTCTTCAAAGAATTGTGAAATTTTAAAGAAACCTAAATATATCTGACATCTGAAGGTTTCAGAGTGATTACAAATTAAATCAATTCCAATTAATAAATTAGTTATTCAAACTCTTCAAGATAAGATGAAAACTGAATGTTGCTGCCATGATCTACTTATGTATTTTTATTTAAGAAAACATTTTAATATTTTAAAAATTATCCTTTTAACTACACAGTACTGTGAAGCAGAGGGGTAGAGGGTGGAATTAGGCTTCCATGGATTGTTGTTGTTGTTAGGTGCCATCAAGTCAGTACCAACCCATAGTAAACTTATACACAACAGAACAAAATACTACCCGATCCTGGGCCAACCTCACTACTGTTGCCACGCTTGAGTACATCGATGCTGCCACTTGGCCAATTCATCTCGTTGAGGGTCTTCCTCTTTTTCTCT
>NW_006408625.1:5007555-5020903 GCF_000296735.1 Chrysochloris asiatica
GCTAATTCCTTCAATGCACCTTGGACTTCCTCCTTCAGTATCATTGGCTCTTGATCATATGCTACCTCTTGAAACAGTTGAACATTAACCATTTCCTTTTGGTACAGTGACTGTGTATTCCTTCCATCTTCTCTTGATGCTTTCTGCATCATTCAATAATTTGCCCAGAGAATCTTTCGATAACAAAAGTCGAGGCTAGAGTTTTTTCTTCAGTTCCACCAGCTTTAGAAATGTCAAGCATGTTCTTGCTTTTTGGTTTTCTGATTCCAGAAATTTTGTTGTAATATTTGGCTTTGTCTTCTCGAGCATCTTTGTGAAATTTTATTTTTAGCTCTTGGACCTACTTGTTTCTTCCATTTGCTTTAGCATCTCTACGCTGAAGAGCAAGTTTCAGTGTCTCTTCTGATACCCATTTTGACCTTTTCCTTCTTTCTTGTCTTAATGACTTTTGCTTTCTTCATGTATGATGTTCTTGATGTCATCCTACAACTCTTCTGGTCTTCAGTCTTTAGTGTTTATTGTATCAAATCTGTTCTTCAGATGATTTCTAAATTCAGGTGGGATATATTCAAGATCATATTTTGGTTCTCATGGACTTGTTTTCATTGTCTTCAGCTTCAATTTGAAGCCTTGTTTTCACTGATGATATTGAACTTTTCCATTGTCTCTGTCCGCAGATGCAGTCAATTTTATTTCTATGTATTCCATCTGGTGAGGTCCATGTGTATAGTCGTCCCTTTATGCTGTCTAAAGAAGGCATTTGTAATGAACAAATCATTGGTTTTGCATAATTCTATCATGTGATCTCAAACATCATTTCTATCACCAAGGACATATTTTCCAACTACTGATCCTTCCTCTTTGCTTGCTCCCAACCTTTGCATTCCAATCACCAGTAATGATCAATACGTCTTGATTGCATGTTTCAGAATGAAGAAGTTGGTAGACTTCTTCTATTTCATCCTCACTGGCTTTAGTGGTTGGTACGTAAATTTGAATAATAGTGGTATTAACTGGGCTTTCCTATAGGCACATGGATATTATCCTATGACAGACAGTGTTGTACCTCATGACTGATCTGGATATGTTCTTTTTGACAATGAATGCAACACTATTCCTTTTCAATTTGTCATTCCCGGAATAATAAATCTTGTGGTTGTCAGTTTCAAAATAGCCAATACTAGTCCATTTCAGATCATTAATGCCTAAGGTATTGATGTTTATGCATCCCATTTCATTTTTGACAACTTTCAATTTTCCCAGATTTATACTTTGTACATTCCATGTTCTGATTTTCAAGGGATATTTACAGCTGTTTCTCTTCATTTTGAGTTGTGCCCCATCAGCAAATGAAAGTCTCCTGGGCTTTTCTTCCATGGGCTTTACTGTATTCACATCATCACAGTCAACTCTACTTTGAGGAGGCAGCTCTTCCCCAGTTGCATTTTGATTGCCTCCCAACCTGAAGGGCTCATTTTCCGGCACTATATCTGACAGTGTTTCTCTGCTATTCATAAGGTTTTCAGTGACTAAATATTTGGAAGTAGTTCGTAACTCTTTCTTCCTAGTCTGTCTTCATCTGGAAACTCATCTTATACCTGTCCACCATGGGTGACTCTGCTGGTATTTAAAATACCGGTGGCATAGCCTTCAGAATCACAGCAACTCACAAGCCACCACAGTATGACAAACTGACAGGCGAGTGGTGGTACATGGATAGCATACATGTTTATGTTCCAAAAGGGCATAAATTTAATTACAAAAAAGACCAATAAAATATACAAATTGAGTTATTCTATAGCATCTTGCAATTATCATCTATAATACAGAATAACATTAAAGCTGTAAAAGTAAGTAATGTCATTCATTTTAAAAGTTATTTAAATGGGAAATTAAGTGTTTAGAAAACTGCTTTGCCTTTGAGGCACTTTCTTTGCCAGAATAGGCAATTTTATTTTATTTTATTTTGGTAAAAACAGCTTATTAAAATTAGTTTACTAATGTTCGATTTGCCACAAACAAATTTTAAGAGATATTTTTCTTGAATATATTCACCATTAGAAACAAATTATTTTTTATATATATTCAACTAATTCATTCTGCAAATATTTATCAAGTACCTACTATGTCCATGCATGGTCTATGGATTGTGTCTATGGTAGGAAGTAACAACAATAAAAAGTTCTGCCCTCCTAGTGCCTAAGGGAGACAGATCATGAGCAAATGACCTGGAAAAGTATTATCAGGTAGCACTAAGTGTTACAACGTTCTATCTTGTGCTCCCTCTTCCTTTTTTAAAAAAATGTTTTATTGTCACTTATGTGATAAGTTTACATGGGAGAACATTAGCTTTACATTCATCCTATTGTATATTATTTCATTGTCATGGTTACAATCCCCTCCCTGCATCATCAACCAACCAAAGGGTCTACCCACAAGCCTGTCCCCCAGACATAATCACACAGCCCCTCTCCCTCTCTGGGTCTAAAATCCCCAGCTGCTCCATCTCTCCACATCATTGTCTCTGCCTCCATCTCTGGTGTCACTGCTTCTCTGGGTAGGGTCCCACTCTCTGCTGTTCTCTCTTCATGGTCCCAGGGACCTCTGCTTCTAGACTGCAAAGTTAATCACTCCCCTCCTTTTGCTACAGAATGTCTAACTTTACATTCCCAACACTCACAATCAGTCCTGAAAACAATTATTCATTATTGTATCACAAGAGACCCATCTGCATTTCCTTTCATCAGCACCGCCTAGACAGATTGGATACTAGCAGTGTTCAAGGACAAGACTTCAGTAGCTGAATAGGCAGCAGATGAGATGGAAGAAGATGGAATACAACAGAAGGCTGAGCCATTTTTCAGTGGCACCCATTAATAGGAATGTTGCCAAGGCAAGGACCTTTACTGCTGTGCACAAGATGAAGAGTAGATGTCAGAAACCAGATAGAAGCATGTTTTATAAACTAGAGCCCAAGGTCATGGCTAAAAAACACTGGGTACCCTTACTGATAAAGCCCCTAAGTGTTGAGTGACAGCAACTTAAATTCCTATTTCTAAGAACCTGGGTGAGGCTGATCCTGCTTTGGGCAGATGTAAGGAGAAGCAAGTGATACAAAAATAATGACATGGATAAAAACACCTAAATGGCAGAGATTGGTATCCAGGAACTTTAATAGAACTAATTCTCTGCAAGAACTAGTCAGAATAGAAGAATAATTCAGTTACATTCACATTCATGCCTGAGTCTGAAGGCAGAACAATGAAGCGGAACTTTTCTCATTCTGTTACTTGTAGAACTGAGTTTAAAGTATAATGAAGCCAAGTCTACAGATCAGGACAATCTGCCTTCTTCAGACTAGATCCCCAAGTGTTTATTCTCACCTATTTCCATACTGAAGTTGCCTTCTTTCCAGCCCTACCACCTGGGAATCTGGCTAAACCTTATTACACTGAGCAGACATGAAAGTACTAGTCTTCTGGCTTGTCTGATGTGAGCCTACCCCAAAGCTGGGTCTCTACGCCTAAAGTACAAAAAAGGTATTGAACTTGCAAATCTAAAGCCATAAAATGACAACTGTAATGTCTTACAGTGGAAATAAGAACAGAAACTCAGTGAAGCTGAGAGAGTAACAAGAAACCAAATACACTTAGAGCTTAATTTTGGCCTTCAGGGATTTGCCCAGATTGAAGTTCACTGATTCTTGGAGGTAGCTTCAATCTGCTTTAAAGTCCTTCATTATTCAGTCAAAAGGAAGAACATGGAGATGTGGTAACCCTAGATGAGCTCCACAAGTCACTGCCTATAATCAAATGGCCTGGGCAGCTCAGAGCAGCAGCATGTTTGGCCCCATCAGTAGTGACTGCTTTGTCCTTGGGATGTTACTCTCCTACTATAAAACCTCCAGTGGATCCCTATTGCATTTGGAATAATTAGGCTCTTTAGCCTTGCCTTTAAGATTCTCTGAGAACTCTTTCTCACTCATCACCTCCATGGCCAAATATTTAATGAGTTTTCTACACAGGATTGAAACCTTTTCCATTTTCTGACTTTTCTCAAAGTTGACTTTTTATCATAGACCTTACTTGCATATCCAAACATGACTATTTCTCAGTGCTAGCTAAAATCTTCACTTCTTCCAGTGTGCCTGCTTCCTGATTTGCTGTTCTCCAATTGTACCTTTGTTTGGCTTATTTCACTAGGGCATGTTTCACTGTAGAGTTACATATGTCTTAGCTCCCTTACTTGCACTGTACATTCATTAAGTACAAAGGATATCACTTATTAATATTTTTGGTTAACCACAGGGACAGAGTTTAACCAACTAGATTGCTCAGTTCATAACACCAAATCATTATAATCCAAGCAGAACACTTTATTTAGTCACTACTTTTTAATCTCGTTCTGATCCCCCCATTGTCCTTTTCCATGGTGTGGTGCTGTGGGTTAATGTGCTGGACTGCATGGTTAGTTTGAACTGTAAGGTCAGCGGTTCAAGCTCACCAGTCGCTCCCTGGAAATAGGGTCATTATGAGTCAGAACCAACTTGACAGCACCTAATAACAACAGAACAATGAGTCTGATGTATAATATACATTTATACATATTATTATAAATTGCATTCAATTATGCTTTAGTAATGGAGTTCTGGTGTGGTGCTGTAGGATAAGCACTAGATCAGAAGGTCAGCTTAAACTGCAAGGTCAGTAGTTCATACTCACCATACACAGGGTCTCTATGAATCGAAACCAACAAGATGGCACTTAACAATTGACAACATCTAGTAGGGAGTTTGGTGGTTCCATACAGTAAGCACTGGACTGAGAATCACAGGGTCAGTGGTTACAGCCCATCAGTCGTTCCTGGGATAAAGATGAGGCTTTCTGCTCCCGCAAAGATTTTTATGTCGTAGAAACCCTATACAGAATCGCTGAGCTGGAACTGACTCAAAGGCATTTAACAATATTTTAGTAGACTTTTTTCCTATTTCTTATATTTTTACTCAGCACTGTACTTTTAGGATCTATTCATGTTGCTCATGGCCATCTGTTTTGTCACTTTAAGCTGACAGAGTATAACTCCTAGTATGCAGCCTCACACCTCCATTCCTCTAGCAATGAATAGCAAAATATCCTCTTTCTTTTAACTGCTGTAAGGAATTTTAAAACCTGACAATTTTTTTAAAGTTTTTATTGTGAATTGAGTGCTGGTTTACATGGAGAACATCAGCTTTACATTCATCCTATCATATTTCTTTTAATTGCAATTGCTGGGGACAGCATACGCAGACCCTGGGTTGATCAGTGGCAGCCCCATTAAACCACCTCTGAATACAATCAGTTTAACCCAGATGCTCTTCTTCCTCCTGAAAGTTTATAGGAATATTAAGAACAATCTACCATTTTAGATATAGATAAATAAAGCCTGGTGCCTGACATCTTGCTCACAAACAAAAGTTTGCAAAGTGTACAGAGACAGCTTGGCTCCTTTCAGGAACCTTGCTTTATGTTATGTAACCTTAAGAAACCGCACGTCGCTACTGTAGATCATTTAAGCCTAAAAATTAATATATAACAGCTTGATTGAACCTTTTTTTTTTCTGCAAAAATAAAAATGTTAGATTATTAAGAAAAACTATGAAAATATTTTAAAAGTTTTTCCTGTGAATCATTATGTCCTGTTTTAAATGATTAATCACATTTCAGTTCCGTATCCTGTCTTAATCACATCCTCCCTTTGTGACATCCTCCCTGAGTGAATTACTTCCTTCCTTTGTAATAAATCCCTCCCTAAAAAAGAGAATAAAAGGCTGAGGTAGAGTGAATGCTGCATGCAATGCTGGGCAATGCTAGGCAATATGTTTGCAGATCTGTCTACCTGCCAGTTTGCATCATATCTATGTGTCTGTCTTTTTTGTATATATTTCGTCTCTCTCTTTCTCTATCACTTTCACTGCCAGATCTCCCTTCTTCGTGACACCCACACTTCCTTGTCGAGGTGGGACCCCGACATAGGACCTCGACATGCAATGATTACAATCCCTTCTGGAAAATGCATTGTCATTCAACAGCATTTGCTTCCATTCCCTTGGGTTTTTTTTTTTTTTTTGGATGGATGTCGAAGCACTCAGGATATATAACCATTCAAATAACCAAAGGGCACGCCCTGAAAACCCACCCCCCAGCTATCAACAAAGCCCCTCTCCCTTCCTGAGTCCAGAGTCCCCAGCCGCTCCATCTCTCCATGTCATCATCTCCGCCTCCATCTCTGGCATCACTACTTCTCTGCATAGGGTCCCGCACTTCGCTCTTCTCCCTTTATGGTCCCAGGGTCCTCCGCTCCTGGACTGCCAAGTCAACCATTCCCTTCCTTTTATTACAAAACGTCTACCTTTACATTTGCAACACTCACAGTCAGTCCTGATAGCAATTTTTCACTATTGTACCGCCAAAGTCTTATCCCCATCTCCTTTCACCAGCTGGGTCCAGACAGGTTGGAAACCACTCAGTGGAGATTCTACCTTCCCCTGCACCTCTGAACCTAGGCTTCCTCTTGAAAGCTTGTAAGCCAGTCACTTCTTGCCTTTGTAGTCCCCACACCCCCCATTTTGAGTAGCCAATGCCTACGTTTCCCATCCCAGTCAACCTTGTGTACAGAGGGGGTGGGAATGATCCTCGTTGTAAAGATTTGTTCCCACTTTTGAGCTACTACATCCATAAATATTAGTCAAATTCATTAAATTGTAGTGGATTTTTCTTTTTGTCCTCTTCTTTCTTCCTCTAGTCAAGTTCTGATCACCCAGTCATTGAAGTCAGGTCAAGTGGGTACTATCTGCAAGTATGAGTGTTCTTGTGCATCTCCCCTTACTTTATATCAGCTGGACACTTTACTATCTACTCTAGTCCTCTGTGTCCATGTCCCTGTCCCTGGGTCCAAGAGTCCCCATGTCTCGCTATACTGCTGGCCAACCAAGTCTCAACTGAGGTTGACAGGAGTCTATTGAATGTGGTCAGACTTAGCTCAAAACTTCATTGCTGTCTTTTCCCCACTTCCCCTTATCAGTGGACCAACGTGGTCACCAGTAAGACCACATGCCTACTCGTGTATTCCCCTTGAGTCTCAGTCTTGGAAGGGGGTTTGCCCTGAGAGGACCCAACCGCTTACCTTGTTGGCTCCCTGGTGAACAACTTGCTTCTTCTTGTAGTAGTCAATTAGACTACCACCGTTATTATTATTATTATTATTATTATTATTATTATTATTATTATTATTATTTTCCTGCTGGTCCTTCTTTCAAGAAGTATCTTCTGTTCTTCTAGCTGCTTTAGGCTGGTCTGCTTGTCCTTTCAAGTGGAAATTTCCCACCTCAGAAGATTCCGGATGGGGATCAGGATTCCACCTATAAAACCTGACAAATTTTGAATGTCAAGAGATTTTCATAAAACTTTTAGCAAATAGACCAACACAGCTAAGATTGTAAAGAAACTTCTATAAAATCTGAGTTATTTGTTCCCACATATTAAAGGCCCATATAACTTCAGGTTGTAATAAACCATTATTTTAAAAATACCAAACATTTTAAATAAAACTATTAGATAGCTTTTCTTGAGTCTATGAGCTTTAAATGCATTAGCTCATTTAATTCTTTATTTTTTTCAAATCTTAGAACTCTTTATTAAACAAAAATGTTCAAATGCGACACTATTGTTTCTCAGCATCGCCTCTATCTAGGTCTATACATTTTTTATTTTTTAAGTTTTTATCGTGAACCGAGTTTACATGGATGAACATCAGCTTTATACCATCGTTTCATTGCAACAATTACAATCTCCTCTGTGTATCATCATTCAACAGTATTTGCTTCCACTCCCCATTTTTTTTTGGAGGGGTGGGTGTTGGTGGGGGGGTGGGAGATGTACACAAAAACACTCAGGAATATATAATAATTTAAACAACCAAAGGGCAAATTCTGCAAGCCTGTCTCCTGACTGACAGCATCCTTTAATTCTTACTGCTACAAACAATACTCCAAGACTACATAATACCTACTATTTGTGAAAAGTTCTCTAAAATACATAGGAAGGGACTTCAAAGAGTTTGTGAAAAAGATGGAATTAAAAGATAATGGAAAATCTTTACAGCAAGGATCATTCCCACCTCCTCTGTACACAGGGTTGACAGGGATGGGCAACTTAAGACATTGGCTACCCAAAATGGGGGACTACAAAGGCAAGAAGTGACTGGCTTACAAGCTTTCACGAGGAAGCCTAGTTCCAGAGGGTGTGGGGGAAGGTAGAATCTCCACTGAGTGGTTTCAACCTGTCTGGATAGGGCTGGTAAAAGGAGATGGGGATAAGACTTGTGCGGTACAACAGTGAATAATTGCTATCAGGACTGATTGTGAGTGTTGCAAATGTAAAGGTAGATGTTTTGTAATAAAAGGAAGGGAGTGGTTGACTTGGCAGTTCAGGACGGGAGGACCCTGGAACCATCAATGGGGAAGAGCGGAGTGCGGGACCCTATCCAGAGAAGCAGTGATGTCAGAGATGGAGGCAGATATGATGATGTGGAGAGATGGAGTGATTGGGGACTATGAATTCAGGGAAGAAGAGGGGCTGTGTGCTGACGGCTGGGGGGCAGGCTTGCAGGATGTGCCCTTTAGTTGTTTTATGATGCATGGAGGGGATTGTAATCATTGCAATGAAACAAAATACGATAGGATGAATGTAAAGCTGATGTTATCCCACGTAAACTATCACTCAATTCAAACACACACACAAAATAATAATAACAGAAAATTTCACAAACTTTTTGTGTAAACCTTTGTATACCAGGACAAGGGCTGGCTGGTTTGGAGGCAATATGCACATTTAATTTAACTAAATACTGACTTTCACTAGACGTATCAGTCTACTCCCACTAGCAATGCATAGGAATTCCTTTTTTCCTGTATCTTTTCCAGGTTTTTATTGTTTCATCTTTGCTATGATAATGGATACCTAATTGTAAGCTAAGTTTAATGTACTCTTATCCAGTTGTTAAATATTTTGAACATTTCTTCATACATTTAGATTTCCACTGAAGTAAATGAACGCTTCCTATTTTTTGTCCATATTTCCCATTAGTTTTACTGACTTTAATTATTCATATATTTGTACACATTTCCTTGTACCTTCTGAATATTTGTCAGTTTGTTTGTCTTCATTTGTCAATGATGTTCTTCACTGACCAGTTCTGATGGAATCAAATCAATTTCTCACCTGCTCACTTGTGTATTTTATATAAGAAGTTTTTCCCATACTCCAAGGTCATAAAATTATTTTATACTATCTTCAATTAGCTTTATAGTTTTAACTTTCACATTTAGGTCTTTACTCCATTTGGAAAATATTCGTTCTATGATTTGGTGTAAGACTATTTTGTGTTTCTCAAAATGGTAAACTGAACCAATTTCCCCAACACCCCACAATAAAATTTGTTCTTTTCCCATGGATTTGCATCACCACTTTTATCATGTATCAGGTGTCCATGTGAGGTCTCTAGCTTGCTCCACTTCTCTATTTGTCAGTTTTTACACCAGTACTATACATAATATTTTGTTACTATAGCTGTAGTGTATATCTGAAGATTTGATTGAGCAAGTCCCCTCTCCTAATCTTTTTCAAACTTGATTTAGCTATTTATGTACCTCTATTCTTTCCGACAAGGAGCTCTGGTAGTGTAGTGGTTACAAATCGGGCTGTGAACCGCAGGTCAGCAGTTCGAAACTACCAGCTGTTCCGTGGGAGAAAGATGAGGCTTTCTGCTCCTGTAAAGATTTACAGCCTCGGAAACCCTGTACAGGGTCGCTACGAGTCGGAACCGACTCTACGGCACATAACAACAACAAATTCTTTCCGATGGGAGTCCTGGTGTGGCGCTGTGGGTTAATGTGTCAGACTGCAGAGCCATTTGAACTGCAAAGCAGTGGCTCAAGCTCACCAGCTATTCCTTGGAAACCCTATACAGGGTCGCTATGGGGTCGGAATTGACTTGGCAGCACTTAACAACAACAATTCTTTCCAATACTTTTAAATTTTAGCTCAGTTTTTTTCCTTAAGCAGAAGTTGTTGAAGTGTCTAAGATAAACGTGTGACTTATACATTTGTGAGTGATCCTATCTCCTTCTGCTAGTTTTTTCTATATTTTTTATATTCTCAAATTTTACTAGAACAGGTCCAAGTGTGAAATGTATTTCATTAGTGGCAACCTGTTTTACTGTGTAAGAGCCTGTGCAAACCCCAGGATGTAGACTGTGAGTTTTGAGAGCAGGGACCATCGCTTAATCTTCAGAGTCCAGTGTTCCTGGCATGCCCTGGGTATACTAGGTAAATATATATTGAATGAGTGAGTGAATGGACACTCAGGGGACTACTAACTTTTCTAAGCGTGTCAAAAAATTCTAATTATTTTGAGATTTGTCTCAGTAGCTACAGGATTTTCCTACTGGAAGGGAAAGAAATGGATATTTAATAGAATTTAACATGAAGTATTTGGTGCTAGTTGCTGTCATGATAATTTTGACTTATGGTGGCCCCATGTGTTTTAAAGTAGAATTGTGTTCCATAAGGTTTTTAAGGGCTGATTCTTTAGAAGACATCCAAGGCTCCTCTGGGTAGATTCAAATTTCCCACTTTTTAGTTAGCAGCTGAGTGTATTAACAATTACACCACCAGGAATTCCTAAATGGTAGTTCTATTAAGACACCAATGGAACATATGAAATAGAAGAAAATGCATAGTTAGGGAAAAAATCATGTAAATTAGTATTGGCTTATACACTCATCTCTAGAGCTTGAGAGACATTAAAGCAGGTCCAAAATGCGCAGTCCTTTGTACATGGTAATTACCACATTGCACATAGTCTGCAGATCTTTCTTTCCTAAGAAATTATGAACAATATGCAGGCAGCACACAAATTTAAAGAATAATGTAGATGATAAATCTATATTGTACTCCTTTAGTCCAGGAACTCTGGTAGCATGTTGTTGTTGTTGTTAAGTGCTGTTGAGTCGGTTCCGACCCATAGCGACCCTGTATAGGGTTTCCAAGGAGCAGCTTGTGAGCCTGAACCGCCGACCTTGCAGTTCAAATGGCTTTACAGTCTGGCGCATTAACCCACAGTGCCACACCAGGACTCGGGCTGTGAACCTTAAGGTCAGCAGTTTGAAACTACCAGCTGTTCAGCGGGAGAAAGAAGAAGCTTTCTGCTCCTGTAAAGATTTACAGCCTTGGAAACCCTGCACAAGGTTGCAATGAGTCAGAACCAACTCCACGGCATATAACCACCACCACTCCTTTAGTCTTATGACGTTATTGTTGTTGCTAAGTGCTGTTGAGTCAGTTCTGGTTCTGACTCATAGCGCCCCTGTATAGGGTTTCTGAGGAGCGACTGGTGAGTTTGAGTCTCCAATCTTGGTTCAAATTCAACCTTGCAGCCGTTTTATCCCATAGTGCCACACCAGGACTCCTTAGTTTTGGGATATGCACCCACAATGCAAAGATTAGCCTACATTCATGAAGGATAGAACTAGGATCAGCTGTTAAGGAGGTAGAGGTCAGACACTTTCACTCTCCAACTTCTTCAACATTTCTAGTACAAACATTTCCTCACAACACTCTATTTCTCCTTTGGGTTTGTGCATTTGTTACCAAACTCAGAACTCACAGAGCATGGTCGGTCACAGTTGTGTGAATTGTTAGAGAAGTCCAGATCAGGATCAACTTGGAAGTAACAGGAACAATTTTGGATCAGGGCCAGGAAGTGCATAGGCAAGATCTGGAAGTTTCTCCAGGTGTGGAGAATGCATCCCTCCCTTCTTCAGCGTAGGAGAGTTTCCAACCAGGACAGCTCTCTCAGCTGCTCTCAGCCATCAGCATCTCTGTTAGGCCTCTCTGCCATCAGGCCTCTCCTCTTCTAACTGACCCAGCTCATGGCCAGCACAGTAGTCTGTTCAATTCTCTTAGCTGCTTTTTTCCCCCCGTTTGAATTGAGTTTATTTTGCTTGCAACCACAAGAATCCGCAATATATGCTTTTTACTCAGTACATATTGATTGCCCTCCAAATACATGCTATTATTGTCAGTTCTGACAAGTGGCAACCCTATATCTAACAGAACAAATGTTGCCAAGTCCTGGCCATATTCACGATCATGGCATGTCTGAGTCCACTTTGTAGCTATTGAATCAGTCCATCTCATTGAGGATTTTCCTCATGTTCTCTGACCCTCCACTTAACCAAGCATATTGCCTTTTTCTAGCAATTGGTCTTTTCTGATGACGTGTCATTTCTTCTAAGGAACATTTGGTTGTATTTCTTCAAAGACAGACTTAGATTTGTTCTCCTAGCAGTCCATGGTATATTCAGTATCCTATGTCCACCCCACAAGTTGAATACGTGAATTCTACCTTCATCTTTCATTGTCCAGTTTTTGCATTCATGTGAGATGCTTGAAAACATGATGGCTTGAGCAAGTCTCACCTTGGTCATCAAAGCAACAGTCTTGCTTATTAGAACTTTTTTTTTTTTAAATGTTTTATTGTGAATTATGTGATAGTTTACATAGAACATTAGTTTTACATTTATCCTAACGTATATCGTTTCATTGCCATGATTACAACCCCCTCCCATGCATCATCAACCAACCAAAGGGTATATCCTACAAGTCAGCCCCCCCTGGGTCCCCATCCCCCAGTCGTCAGCACACAGCCCCTCTCCCTCTCAGGGTCTAAAGTCCTCATCCTCAGCTGCTCCATCTCTCCATGTCATCGTCTCTGCCTCCATCTCAGGCATCACTGCTTCTCTGGGTAGGGTCCTGCACTCCGCTCTTCTCCTTTGATGGTCCCAGGGACCTCCGCTCCTAGACTGCAAAGTTAATCACTCCCCTCCTTGCTACAAAACGTCTACCTTTACATTTCCAACCCTCACAATCAGCACTGATAACAATTATTCACTATTGTATCACAAGAGACCTATATGCATTTCCTTTCATCAGTCCTGCCTAGACAGATTGGATACTATTCAGTGGAGATTATACCTTCCTCGACGCCCTCTGGATCTAGGTTCCCTCTTGAAAGCTTGTAAGCCAGTCACTTCTTGCCTTTATAGCTCCACCACTTTGGGTAGCCAATGACCAAGTTATCCAGCCCTGTCTACTCTTGTGTATGGAGGGGGTGGGAATGATCTTTGCTGTAAAGATTTGTTCCCTCTTTTGAGCTACTTCACCCATAGGTGTAGGTCAAGTTCATCACATTGTATCAGATTACTCTTTTTTCCTTCTTCTT
Organism: Chrysochloris asiatica; assembly: GCF_000296735.1. Lineage (NCBI taxonomy): Eukaryota > Metazoa > Chordata > Mammalia > Afrosoricida > Chrysochloridae > Chrysochloris > Chrysochloris asiatica. The sequence continues at coordinate 5,020,879 of NW_006408625.1, forward strand.
TCTTCTTTTAGTGGAGCTCTGAACA
>NW_006408625.1:5022161-5025323 GCF_000296735.1 Chrysochloris asiatica
CTCCATCTTTTTGCTATTGTAAATAGTGCTGCTATGAACATTGGTGTGCATATATCTTCTCGTGTTGCTCATATTTCTTGTGGATATGTTTGCTGTTTTTTGTCAGGCCTGTCTGCTGCTGACTATGCTGAAGAGCACTTTCCAGGTCTCTCAGCCACTGGCTCTTCCAGATATTTCATTATTTTCAGTGTTACAGTCTATGACCTGTATTACAATTCTTTTAGAAGGCTTTCCATGTAGGAATGTCAGGTCTAAAATGCTTGGCTCCAGGTTCTTGGTCTGGAGGTTCTCTTCCCCTCTCTGAAAACTATGTGAGGTTGACTACTATATAAGCAAACTCCTAGTCAGTTTCAAAGCACGACCCTCCCAGCAGGACCAGGAACAGACCTTTAATGGACTGCAAATCACTCAATACCATTGGGTGGTTTATATACTACCTTGCTTATTAGTAAATTGACCAATCACCGCAAGGTGAGTTAAAGAGACCATTCAGAGGGCAGACTGCAACCCAACAAATCATTTTTGACAGAACTATAAACCCAGAGCCAAAAATGTCATACACTTTTTGGAGAAAAAAAGCCATTATGCTGCAGGGTAATAATTAAAATACTGAAAAGTGAAAAGAAGTGATTGGCTCATTTTTATCCCCTAAGGAATATTCACTTACATGGATGAATGTTCAGTTAAAAAGTGGAATAAAGGACAGGGACCTTTAAAAAAAATTATTATTATTAAATAACTTCTGTTATGGTTCTAGGCTTTGCTTGATGTTTTTTTTTTCTAAAAATGTTCAGTTATGTATGAACTCCAAAATCAGATCTTCTGCTTCCCTTTAAAATAATACCAGTCCACCTTTAAAAGTCATGCAAATTAGCAGGGTGTCACAGACTTAAGAACTAACATTTTTCATGAAGTAAAAAACAGAACAACAAAAAGATGCATCTGCTAATGGTTGTGAATATAAAAAGCCTAAAGACAATTCAAAGCCATAGAGTATTATCATAATGACATTAGTTAAAAAGACCTTAAGAAAATTCTAGATGGTAGAATTCTTGTAGTCCTTTAGACATTGAGAAACTATTTATAAGACTGAGCTACATAAATAATTAATACTAAAAAAATATAAAGGCCATGTTTTTCTACAGGAATTGCCTAAATTATTGAAATCTGAGAAGGTGTTAACAGTCTTAGAAATATGAATTCTTTGGGTTTTGCATTTCCACTGCACAAAAGTGGTATGGGATATTTCAACCAGTCTGTCAAAGAATCTATGCATAAATTGTAAAGAGCAATTTTCCTGAAAGAACTGCTTTGTTTTTGTTTTGTTTTTTTAAAAAATACTTGTTTAAAAATAAACTCATGTACCTTTCATATGCTTTTTATGATTCCTTATCTTAATCTCAAGTTAGTTATGTTTCAACCAAAGATTGTTAAATCCCAGTTCATGCCATCTTATTCAAATAAGTGGGAAATTTAGGGCATTGTGATAAAAGTGATTCTTAGGATGGAAACATAATGTTATACTTACATTTGCTTTCTGAATAAACTCCTATTCAAGTCTACACTTCCTGTAATGACCATAGATTTCCCTTTTAATATTGCTTCATGTTTCGTTACCTAAGGTGTCACTCACTTTGGGAACATATTTGAAAAGTAAAACATTAACAACTGTCTTTACAAAGTATATGGTGTTGTTATAGTGTTGTCAAGCTGACTCTAACTCATTGTGATTTTATGTACAACAGAACAAAACACTGCCCAGTTCTGTGCCATCCTCACAATTGATGTTTAAATTCATTGTTGCAGCCACTGTGTCAATTCATCTTATTGAGGGTCTTTATCTTTTTCATTGATCCTCTACTTTACCAATCATGATATCCTCCCTCAGGGACTGGTCCCACCTGATAACATGTCAAAAGTGTGTGAGACAAGATCTCGCCATCCTGGCTTCTAAAAAGCATTCTGGGTGTACTCCTTCCAAGATAGATTTGTCTATTCTTCTGTCAGTCCATGGTAATTTCAATATTGTTTCCCAACACCATAATTCAGATGCATCCATTCTTCTTTGTTTTCCTTATTCATTCTTTAGCTTTCACATATGCATATGTTGTTGTTGTTACTGTTAAGCACCATAGACTTGGTTCTGACTCACAGTAACCTTGTATAAGGTTTCTGAGGAGGAGCTGATGGATTTGTACCACTGACCCTAGGGTTAGCAGTCCAGTGCTTATCCTACAGCACCATACCAGGACTCTGTATGCACATGAGGAAATTGAAAATATCAGTGGGATGGGCAAACATTAGTCCTCAAAGTGACATCTTTAATCTTTAACCCTTTAAAGAGGTCTTTGCAGCAAATTTACCCAATGCTTAGACATGATATATTATTAATTGGGTTGAATTCACTAGTATTTAGTTTCAAATTTTTGCATCTATGATCATAATAAGCAAAATTGGCTTGTAATTTTCATTTTTCATGCTATCCTTACTAGAATTTGCTATCAAGATTTTACCAAACTTATCAAATAAGCTGGTGAGTGTTCCTTTTTATTTGTGTTAGTATACTTTGGAAGGGTACATCTAAGACTGATTTATCTATTCCTTTAGATATTTGGTAGAACTTGCCTATACAGCTACCTAGACTTTATTGTTCCCCCCCTTGGAGAGGCATTTTCAACTACTGACTCTTTAACAGTTATAGACTTATTCAGGTCTTCTTTCCTTTTTGATATGATTTTGAGGACATATACATTTAAATGTTTGGCATGAATTAGCACAATTCCAAGTATTCCTAAACTCTGAATTCTGTTTAGTTTTTGCCCTATTTTGCATTCCTAGAGTTTAAGGAGTACCTGTGGCACACTGATAAAAGTATTTGGCAGTTTGAACACAAAAACTGCTTAGCAAGGGAAAGAATGTGGCAATCAATGTCCATAACATTTCCAACTTGGACACCGTATGTATGAAACATATCTACTCTTTCCTATAAGTTCCCTATTAGTAGGCATCAACTTGACAGCAGTGAATTTTTTTTTTTTTTAATGTTTTATTGTGAATTATATGGTAGTTTACATGAGAGAACTTTAGTTTTACATTCATTCCATCATATATCATCTCATTGCCATGGTTCCAATCCCCTCCATGCATCATCAACCAACCAAA
>NW_006408625.1:5026513-5027592 GCF_000296735.1 Chrysochloris asiatica
CATCTGTGCAAAGAGACAAAAGAGAAATCCATTATCATTCATCAGAACAAGGTCAGGAGCGATCTGTAGAACAGACCACCAGTTGCTCATATGAAAGTTCAAGTTGAGGCAGAAGAAAACTAATACAATCCATGACAGTCAAAGTACAACCTTGAATATGTCTCACCTGAATTTAGACCACCTCAAGAATAGATTTGACCCACTGAACACTAATGATGAGTTCTGGTATGACAGCAGGAACATTATACAAAAAAAACCTTTAGGTAAATAAAACAATAGGAAAGAAAGAAAAGACCAAAATAAATGTTAGAAAAGACTCAGAACTTACACTTGAAGGTGGAGTTGTTAAATTCCATCAAGTCGGTTATACCTCATAGTGACCCTGTATGGCAGGGGTGGAGAATGTCCAACCAGAGGACCGTATAAGGCCTGCAAAATCATTTGGTCTGGCCCTGCCAAGGCAACCAGAGGTGGGACTCGAAATTCAATAAGTTTAGGAGCTTTTTTCATAGCAACATAAATTTATATTAATTGAATCATAATAATAGTGTAAAATTTGAGGGACAAGCAAGGAACGTACATTACAGGATAGCTAAGTCACATACGAGCACATGATGGGACACTTCCGACATGTCTGCCTGTACTGCAGTGACTTGGAGGGCAGTCAGTACCAGGCAGGCTGGGAGTGGACACATTACGAAAGTGTTTATACATTGTGGTCAAACTACGGTGATCCGATGATGACAAGATGTGATGAAATGATTCTCGCGACATTGATGACCCTGCCTCCAATGATTAGCGACCATGTTGTTCACTTCTTTGTCAACACAGATGGTGACTCCAATACAATCTTTATACACACGTCCACCATCAACAATCCTCACCAAAATTGGATCTCAGATGAAGATTAAGGAAATTACATTACACAGAAAAGACCTCACGAGTCAAAAGATACAAACTTTGGATATGTTCCAAATCCCAGATGCAGGATTACAAAAGTGATCAAAGCCAAATAATCACATTGCTGGTGACACACACACTGGATAGTGATTAAAACTTAAGTAGTGTAACATCCTATA
>NW_006408625.1:5031357-5034302 GCF_000296735.1 Chrysochloris asiatica
ACAAGAGTGTCTCGTTGCTGCTTCTGATTGTGCTGTACCCAAGTTCCTGTCAGCTTTCCTGCCAGAGGGTGGCATGGGGCAGGGTTCTGCAGGTGCTTGTGCCCCGGTGGGTGACCCTGGCTGGCTCCTGCCTCTCCCTGGCCCCTGGGACTGTTGTCACCATGTAACCATGATGGCTTAACATGTGGAGTGTGTGCGGGTCCATCGCTAAGCTCTCACCCTGGTGTCTGCATGTGGTCTGTGTCCCGTCTGCATCCCTGACACCCAGAGGTGTCTGTGGTTGATGTTCAACCATTTCAAGAGGTAACATATGATCAAGAGTCAATGATCCTGAAGGAAGAAGTCCAAGGTGCACTGAAGGCATTGACAAAGAACAAGGCACCGGGAATAGATGGAATACAAATTAAAATCTTTCAACAAACTGATGCAACACTGGAGGCACTCAGTCATCTACGCCAAAAAATTTGGAAGACAACCACCTGGCCAACTGATTGGAAGATATCCATATTTATGCCCAATTCAGAGAGGTGACCCAATGGAATGTGGAAATCATCAGACCATATCATTGATAACCCATGGAAGCGAAGTTTTACTAAAAGAAATCCCAAAATGGCTGCAACCATACATCAACAGAGAACTTTCAGACGTTCAAGCTGGATTCAGAAGAGGAAGAAGTACATCATTGCTGACGTCTGATGGATATTGGCTGAAAGCAGAGAATACCAGAAAGATGTTTACCTATGCTTTATTGACTATGCAAAGGCTTTTAATTGTGTGGATCTTGACAAGCTATGGACAACACCATGAAGTATGCGTATTCTGGAACATTTAATTGTGCTCATGAGGAACCAGTACATAGACCAAGAGACAACTGTTAAGCCAGAACATGGGAACACCAAATAGTTTAAAATTAAGACAGGTGTGCTCTAGGGTTGTATTCTTTCACCAAACTTATTCAAATACAATCTGTATGTTGAGCAAATAATAAGAGAAGCTGGATTATATGAAGAAAAGTGTGGCATCAGGATTGGAGAAAGATTCATTAACAACCTGCAGTATGCAGATGATGCAGCCTTGCTTGCTAAAAGTCCAAGAGGACTTAAAATACTTACTGATGAAGATCAAAGACCACAGCTTTCGGTATGGGTTGTATCTCCATGTAAAGAAAATAAAAATCCTCAGCATTGGACCAATAAACAGGATCCATATAAATGGAGAAAAGATTGATATTGTCAAAGACTTCGTTTTGCTCACATCAACCATGAACAATCATGGAAGTAGCAGTCAAGAAATCAAACAATGTATTGCATTAGGCAAATCTGCCACACAAGACCTCTTTAAAGTGTTCAAGAGTAAAGACGTCAGTTTAAGGATTAAGATGCGTCTGATCCAAGTCATGGTATTTTCAATAACCTCATATACATGTGGAAGTTGGGCAGTGAATGTAGAAGAATTGATGCATTTGAGTTATGGTGTTGGAGAATATTAAAAGTGCTATGGACTACCAAAAATGTCATGGACTGCCAAAAGAAGAAGGAGATCGGTGTTGGAAGAAATGCAGCCAGAATGCTCCTTGGAAGCTAGGATGGCCAGACTTTGTCTCTCATACTTCAGACATATTATCAAGAGGGACCAGTCACTGGAGAAGGATGTCATGCTTGGTAAAGTGGGAGGTCGGTACTGTCATGCATAAATTTTGCCAAATGCAGAGGGTTTAAGGAGTTACTGAATGATATTGACTCTGAGTACGATGCTCTTGTTTATTACTGTGAAGTGTTGTGGCTGAGTTGCAGGAAAATGCTCTGGAGATTTTTCAGATTGAGAGATGAAGTCAAACAGTTCGTGGAGATAAAGGGAAAAGCCTGTCAGGGAACTCAATGATAGCAAGTGGCTGTGTGATCTACTGCTCATGGCGGACATTATCGAGAACCTCTCTGAGCTAAACGTCAAGCTGCAAGGCCCTAACTAGCTTCTTAGCTCCCTTTCAAATGTGAAATCATCTGAAGCTAAATTAGACTGTGGAAAGTGCAACTTGAATAACACTTGGTGCATTTCTCCACTCTGGAAGGACAAAAGCCTTCTATGACACTTGAATATGCTAGTGAATGTGTACAACTAATTGGGGCATTTAATGAAAGATTCAAAGATGTGAAAAGTCAACAAATGGAATTGAACATCTTTGCTACACTGTTCAATGTGGGACCAGCTGATATGCCTGATAACCTACAACATGAAATCATTCAGCTGCAAAGCAATGATGAGCTGAAAGCTAGGTACAATAATCTCCCAATGCTAGAGTTCTATAAATGTTACATAAGCAATGATGAGACTTTCCCACTTTCAGGAGACATGCATTGAAATAGGCATCTGTGTTTGGAACAACTTACTGTTGTGAGCAGTTCTTTTCAAAACTTAACCATTGCTAAGAGTTGACTGCACTCCATACTTACAAATATAAACTTGGAAAAGCAGTTGCAGGTAGCAACATTAGCAATACTGGCTAACATCACACTCCTCACCAGTGTCACACTAAGGGTGAGTTAATTCAGTGTTTGACCAAATACAGCAGGCTATTTATTAAGTTGATAATTTTGTAAGGCCTGTGAATGATGGTATAAATATACAAATCAAAGGGGGGGGGAACCTCTTGGCAGAAAAAAGGTTCCCCACCCCTGCTGTATCATTTCCTAGGAGCAGTTGGTGGGTTTGAACCACCAATATTATGGTTATCAATCCAGTGTGTATCACACAGTACCATACCAAGACTCTGCAAACAGAAGAAATGATGAAGATAAAGAATGGAATAGAAAATTTCAAAGAGTAGCTCAAGAAGACAAAGTAAGTGTTGTAATACTAAAATATATAAAGAGCTGAAATTAAAAGTCAAAAATGGAAGACAATGCATATCATTTCTGAAGCTTAAAGAATGGAAGAAACAATTCAAG
>NW_006408625.1:5034552-5055637 GCF_000296735.1 Chrysochloris asiatica
CAAGAACTGATGGAATACTAATTTTTTACAATGCTGAAAGCGTTCACTTGTCTATGCCAAGCTATTTATATGACAGCCTCTTGCTCAACTGATTGTATGAGACCCATATTTGCATTAATTGCAAAGAAAGGTGATTCAACAGAATGCAGAAATCATCAGATAATATCATTACTATCACTCACAAATTAAAATTATGCTGATGGTAATATTAAAAATGGTTGCAGCCATCCATGGACAGGGAACTGCCAGAAGTTCAAGCCAGATTCAGAAGAGACATGGAATGACGAATATCACTGCTGATGTCAGACAATCTTGGCTGAAATTAGAGACTAGCAGAAAAATGTGTACTTGTGATTTATTGGCTATACAAAGGTATCTGACTATGTGGATCATCACAAATTACAGATAATATTTTGAAAAATGGGCATTCCAGAACACTTAATTATGCTCATGAGGAACCTACACTAAGAGGCCGTTGTTAGAACAGAACAAGGGGATATTGAAGGGTTTAAAATCAGGAAATGTTGTGTTTGGGTTGTATCCTTTCGCCATACTTTTTCAATCTGTATGCTGAGCAACTAATCCAAGAAGAAAGACAATATAAAGCAAAAACCAGTCTCATCAGATCTGAGAAAGCTCCAATGTGATAGGTAGAAGACACAGCCTCACATGAAGATCAAAGACTACAGCCTTCAGCATGGATTATGCTTCAACATAAAGAAAACAAACATTTTCATAACTGAACCAATACAAAACATCATGGTAAACAGAAAAAATAACGAAGTTGTCAAATATTTCATTTTATTTATGTACACAATCAATGCCCATGGAAATGGCAGTCAAGAAATCAAATGCATTAGGTAAATCTGCTGCAAAAGACCTCTTTAAAGTACTAAAGAGCTAGATGTCACTTTGAAGACATCAAAGTGCTGAAATTACGCCAATATATTTTCAGTCACCACGTATATACGATAGAGTTTGACAACCAATAAGGAAGGCCAAAGAAGAAATACTGCTTTTGAATTACGGTGTTGGCAAACAATATCCAATATGAAGGTAACTCATACAGAACTGCCACTAGGGTTTCAGGTCATATACGCACAAATTTATTCCATACAAAACATGCTTAAATCTGTCTCTACAATCAGTGATTGACTGTCGACAAGTTCTCTTTTGTCTTAGTCTCCTCAGAGTGCCTTCCAAAATGAGGTCCAATAAAAACAGTGGGTTTAGAGGAAGGATCTGCTGGGCCAATTAAATTTGAGGCACAGCAGTCAGCCAGAAGATTACGGTGAGTGTTTTTTTTCAGGGGAGGATTCCAAACAGGCCATCTTGATAGAATCCCTTGAAGGGCAAGACATGATCTGAGGGCTTATCAGAAAGTTTTATGAAAATGGAAAGTTGCATTGATAATTAAAAAAAAGACCAGGAAAGTTGTGTCCAGAAATTCCTTTTCCCACTGTGACAATGCAGCTGCTCATTCTTTGAGGGTAGCAAGGGCTTCCTAAGAGAATTTTGTGAGACAAAATGACCTCATCTATCCTATAGCCCTGATTTTGCCCATTTGAACATCTTTTTGTTCCCTAAACTCATAGAACATTTAAAGGGAACACAATTGAGTCTCTCAAGGATGCCAAAACAACTGTTTTGATGTGGTGTAAACTGAACAGCACAGAATTCATTGGGGAAAGGGCTAGAAAGATGGAAACACTGCCTTCAGAAGTGTACATACCTAGATGGATGTTACATTGAAGGATACTAGCTACATAGTTTGAGTTAAATACGTTAATGATTTTGTAGCAATACTTTTTTACTTACTTTCATATACCATGGATTTCCAGAAGAATAAACATATCTGTCTTGAAGTACAGCCAGCATGCGCTTTAGAAATGAGGAGTGACTTCGTTTTACACACTTTGGATATGTAAACGGGAGCAATCACTGGAGGAGAATCTCATGCTTGGTAAAGTTGTTGTTGTTAAGTGCCGTTGAGGTTGAGTTGGTTCTGACTCCTAGCGACCCTGTATAGTGTTTCTGTGGAGTGGCTGGTGAGTTTAAACCACAGATCAAAAAAGAGGAAGCTCCTTAATGAGATGGACTAATGTAGTGTCTGTAACAACAAGCTGAAATTCACTAAAGTTTATGGGAATGGTGCAGGACCAGGAAATGTTTCATTTTGTTGTATATAGGCCCCTACAAGTGGAAACTAACTCAAGAGCACCTAATAATAACATTTGCTTCTTTTCTCTTTGTACTGGATGCATTTTCCAGAGGCTTGCCTATGTTATTAATCTTTTCAAGAAATTAACTTTTGGCTTTGCTGATCATCTCTATTATACTTTAATTTTTTCCTTTAGTATTTCTTTTATTTAATAGTGGTTTTTTTTATTTTTGTAACTTAAATTGGATGCTTAAAACATTTTTTTTTAGCTTTTGCTCTTTTTTAATATGAGCATTTCTTACCCTCCATGTAACAAATTCCCACAAATTTTAATTTGTATTATTTCCACTATTATTCAGTTTTAAATGTACCAGGATGTTGGACAAGGGTACTTATGAGATGAAATCAGAATATAAATTTATTTATTTATTTATTTATTTGCCACACTCCTCATTCAAATTCACTGTGGGTTAGTTTTTCCCAATACCCGAGTGGAAGCTGGGAAATGTCATGATTCTTCCCTTAATAAGAAATATACTGTGGTCGTCTCTAGCCCCTAAAACAAAACAGTCTCAGTTTGGTAATTCCTAAATCCACTGTGGTATAATAGTTAAAACTTTAATCCTCATTCAAAAGTAAAGACTTTCCCCTCTTAGATTTCAGGCTTGCTGCAGGTAAGTTGTCTGCAATGAATATTGTATGAGTGACTATGTCTTTTATATGCTTAATGTCTCTGTGGTCCTCTCCTACTTATAAGATGATTTTTGACTTCTCTAGGGTTGAATTTGGGTCCTGGTATGACACTGTAGAATGAGCATTGAACTGTTAACCACTGGGTTGGCAGTTCAAGCCGACGAGCCCCTCCTCACAAAACCTCTATAGGATCACTATGAGTTGGAACTGCCTTGATGGCACTTAATGACAACAAAAATAAAGGTTTGGGAAAAGGGGAGATAAAGTAAGGAACAGGAAAGGCCTCAGTACTGCTAGGAGATTACAGCAGGCACTCCATGGACATCTTTTCCTAAAGATCTTTCCTTTGTTTTTTAGAGTTATTCTTTCACCCCTAAGCATTGAGTAGTGTGTTTTTGGTTTTGTTTCATTTTTTAGCTGTACATAAAACAGCTTGTATTATAAATCATGGTATTTTAAGTTAGAATCTAGTGTAAAATCCTAATCTTAAGTAAAAATACATTATGAACTATTAGCCAAATGCAAATGTCAAGTGGATACTTTCCATTGATAATATATGCATTTCTTCCTATGACCTTGGAGTCCTGGTGTGGGTTAATGCTCTAGATTGCAAGGTTGGTTAGAATCCAAGGTTGGTGGTTCAAGCTCACCAGGCGCTCCTCAGAAACCCTATACAGAGTCACTGAGTTGGAACTGACTCAATGGCACTTAACAGCAACAACTACGAGTTAGGCACTCTTTTAAGCATTTTACTTAATTATCTTATTGAAGTCTTATAATAACCCCTTTCAGGTAGGTTATCTTCTTTTATGGGCAAGGACACTGGATTCAGAGAGGCTGCATGGCTTGGCCAATGAGTTAGGTGTTTCTTAGACACAATCTTTCTACTTATTGACAAAGAGAAATGAATGTTATTCTACAGAAGCATTTCATGAAAACATGCTACTAATATTTAAATTTGAGGAAGAGTGGATGCCTTATTTGTAGAACAAATAGCAGTTAGTTTGTTTTTCATTAAGGTCCAGTGGTAGGCAGAATACTATTCTCCTTCTCCTGCCAAAGATGTTCATGTTCTAACTCAAGCAATCTGTGAAGGAGTTGTGATGTTACTAAAGGTACAGACTTTGCAATGGAAGCTTATTCTCCATGATATGGGTGTGCCCATCTAATTATTTCTAATCATATGAATCTTTAAAATCAGAGTACCTTTCCCAGGTGAAGTCATAGGGAGGTGTGATTATGGAAAAATGATCAGAGACATGGAATTTGCTAGCTTTAAGGATGGAAGAAGGCGGTCATGGACCAAGAAATCTAGAAAAGGGATGGAAAGTCTGTTTCAGAGCTTCCAAAGTAACCTAGGCCTACTGACATTTCCATTGTAGCTCAATAAGACTCCAGTGCGACTTCTGACCCATAGGAACTAAAAGAACACATTTTTTTTTTTTAAACTTCCCAAATTTGTGATATGTTACAGTAGCAACAGGCAACTAATACAAACCATACAAGGAGCCTAGCTGGGATAAGGCTGGTTTGGGGTTCAAACCAACCAGCTTCTTCTCGGTAGAGATGAGGCTACCAGCTGTCATAAAGATTTACAGTCATGAACAGTCTATATTGGATATTATGAGTTGGAATCTATGGACTCAATTACAGTAGGTTTTGTGGGTTCACAGGTCCATGTAAGCTAATGAAATGAAATACGAGGGGACTTCAAAACGTTTGTGGAAAAATCCTATTATTTTTTAATTTAAAATTTCCATGAACTTTTTGAATTTCCCTCGTATTGTACAGTATGAAAAAACATTTTCACTATTGGAGGAACCGTCTTTGGATTAATCAATTAGATAGGCAGTATCCATTTACCTCTCGAGCAGTATGTTGCCCTCAAGATGCTACCAAAAGCAGTCTTTGATTTTCTTAAGGTAACGTTTTTCTATAATGTATGATACAAATCACTGGTAATTTTAGATGCTGAGTGCAAGAATTTAATAGCATTTTTACATTTGCCTTCTATTTAAGTCAGGTAATGCTGGTTTTGTACTCAGAGGAGTGGTTAATGATTCACTGTATTTTAATGGGTCTGACCAGAGGAAACGCGCTGATTTCACTATTGCTCCTGTTGGGTACTTATGCGCTTACTTCCCTGCAGTTGAGCATCACTCACTCACCTCCTAATGGTCCTAGGTATGCGGCAATACGAGGTTACCAGCACCAAATATAAGTCAAAGGCCAGACTCGCGGGGACAACGATCTTTTTCCAGGTGTTCCGCCTCCTGAACTTAAAAAACCATCACACGACGAAGCCAGCAGTATCTGCCAGCTACTTTCAGCAGCAAAATCTACGTAAACTCAGAAAGTAATCTCAAACATCGCGATACTTGCAACTACCGCAGATTACATTACTACGAAATAGGCCTCTGGGGCATGACGAAGGACAATTTCTCCGCCCAGGTGGTAAAAAACAAACATAATGCTAAGATTTTGTTATCGCGAGATCCCGATGACAGGTCGGGCCTGTTCTCGCGGGATTTTCCGAGTCAGGGTTGCCATGAGCTGTAGGCTGTAGAAGGAAGGCGGGTACTAGAGGTTATCTTTCCCCGGTAGCCGGGGCGGCGGCGGCTTCGGAGGCCGAGATGGCTTGATGAACGCCCTTCGGCTCGTATGCTTTCTGCTTCTTCTTCGTGGGCCCCCTTAGCCTGCACCTTGGCTCCCCGCCCTCCCGTGGCTTCGGCCTGCAGGGGAGCGATGCTGGTCTGGTCTGCCGCCAGTCTGGTGTTAAAATGCCACGGGGCTGCCAGGCTCCTCCCCCTGGCCAGATGGATCCCTCTGCCCCGAAGTCCCTCGCGGAAACCGCCGGCAAAGGTATAGGCTCTGAGATCACCACTTTGCCCAAACACCTGACTTTACTGCGCTAGGTGGACTCATTCCGGCCAGTACCCTGCGGCTCCTTTGAGTGACAGTAGGAGATTGGAACCCTTCACAGGCTGAGATGAATTCTTTTCGATTATGGAATCAGATTACTCTTGGTCCTCCTTCTGGCTCTGACAGTTACTTGCTGAACATCTTTGTGCAGCTTCCTCCTCTGTAAAATTAGGATCTTTGCTGCGTTATTGAAGTTACAAGTAAGATTGTGTTTGCAAAGCGCATTAGTGTCTGATCCATGGTGGTGGTGGTTATGTGCATGGAGTCGGTTCCGACTCTTAGTGACCCTGCACAGGGTTTCCGAGGCTGTAAATCTTTACGGGAGCAGAAAGCCTCATCTTTCTCTCGCGGAACAGCTGGTAGTTTCGAACTGCTGACCCTGAGATTAGCAACCCGATTCTTAACCACTACGCTACTAGAAATCCTTAGTAGGTATTAAGTAAGTGTTGGATATTGCTGTTCTTAATTCTGTATGCATTCGTTGTTAGTGAATGGCAAGATTTTGTAGTTAAGCAGATGAATGAGTTGAGACATTTAATTTAGTTTACTTTTATTACATTTAATAGCTTACTTTATGGTATACTGAGAGGTTCCGTTTAGTCTAGTCGGTTCCAACTCATAGTGACCTTGTATCAGGTTTCCAAGGAATGGCTGGTGAGGTGAGGTTGGAACCTCTACCTTTGGGTTCAAACCGGCCTTGCAGTCCAGCACATTAACCCGCAATGCCATACCAGGACTCCATATGATTATCCTAGAGCCTTATATTCCACTTTAATAGATCATCATTAAAGAGTCTGAGGAAGTTGGTGCCATCTGCCACAAACTTTTCTGGGATGCCTTCTTGCCTCCTATTCATAGTTTTCATTAATAATAGTAACATAACAAAAGCTACCAGGTATTGAGTGCTTGAGGAAGTTGGGGCCATTGGTGACAAACTTTTCTGGGATGCCTTCTTGCCTCCTATTCATAGTTTTCATTAATAATAGTAACATAACAAAAGCTACCAGGTATTGAGTGCTTGCGCTGTGCTAACAATATGCAGATTGTTTATCTACATGCATTCTTTTGAGGGAGATTGTTCTGGTTTAAACAGATGAGGAATTCAGAGCTAAAGTTTGGAGAGTTTAAGTAATACACTTACACTCAGAAGGCTAGGAATTGATGAAGCAATAGCTCAGGTATTTGTCATTGTTAAGTTCTGATTCATAGTGACCCTGTTGTTGTTGTTGTTGTTAAGTGCTGTAGAATTGGGTCCAAACCACAGTGATCCTGTATATGGTTTCTAAGGAGCGCTTGGTGAGTTTGAAAAGCTGATCTTGCGATTCAAATTGACTTTGTAGTCTAGCTCATTAACCCACAGTGCCACACCAGGACTCTATAGTGACCCTATATGCAATGAAATGAAAAACAGTCTTATCCTGTGCCATCCTCACAATCATTCTTATATTTGAGTCCATTGATGTAGGCACTGCATCAATCCATCTTATTCAGGGTCTTCCTGTTTTTCATAGACCCTTTTTCAAGGGTCAGGTTCCTCTTGATAACATATGCATAGTACATGAGACAAAGTTTCACCATCCTCACTTCTCAGAAACATTCTAACTGTATTTATTCCAAGACAGATTTATTCATTCTTCTGGCTGTTGTTATTATTGTTAAGTGCCATTGAGTCAGTTCCGACTCATAACGACCCTGTATAGGGTTTCCGAGGAGTGGCTTGAACCATCACTTTGCGGTTCAGATTGACCTTGTGGTCTAATGCTTATCCTGCAGCGCTACACCAGGACTTCTGGCAGGCCATTTTATATTCAGTATTCGTTACCTGTGCCATAATTCAAATATATCAATTCTTCTTTCATCTTCGTCATTCATTGTCCAGATTTCCCATGCACATGTTGTTGTTGGTGTTAGGTGCTGTTGAGTCAATTCTGACTCATAATGACTCTACACACAAAAGAACAAAACATTGCCTGGTCCTGTGCCATCCTCATACTCATTTGAGGCGATTAAAATGACCATGGATTGGGTGAGCACACTTTTGTCATCAGTGTGACATCTTTGTTCTTTAATGCTTTCAAGGGATCTTTTTCAGCAGATTTTCCCAGTGCAATGTGTCATATGAGTTCTTGACTGCTGCTTCAATTGGTGTTGATTATGGATCCAAGTAAAACGTACCATGACAACTTCAATTATTTCTTCATTTACCATGATGCTTATTGATCTTGTTATGAGGATTTTTGTTTCCTTTATATTAAAGTGTGATCCATACTGAAGGCTATAGTCACAGATCTTCATCAGTGTTTCTGATGAAGTTCTCTTTGCTCTCAGCAAGCAAAGATGTGTCATATGTATATCTCAGGTTGAGCTTTTCTTCCAATCCTGGTGCTGCATTCGATTTAATATAATTCAGCTTCTCAGATTATTTGCTTAGCATATAGACTGAATAAATATGGTGAAATAATATAACATTGACACACACTTTTCCTGATTTTGAAGCATTCAGTATCCCCATGTTCAAATAACTACCTCTTAGTACAATAAAGCACAAGTCAACATCTTTCTGATATTCTCTGCTTTAAGTCAAGATCCATCTGATGTCAGCAATGAGATCCCTAGTTCCACATCCTCTTCTAAATCCGGCTTGCATTTCTGGCAGCTACCTGTCAATGTATAGCTGCAACCAGTTTGGAATTATTTTCAGAAAAATTTTACTACTTGTGTATAAATGATATTGTTCAATGGTTTCCACATTTCTTTGGCTCACCTTTCTTTGGAATTGGCCCAAATATGAATTTTTTCCAATCAGTTGACAGGTAGCTGTCTTCTAAATTTCTTGGCATAGATGAATGAGTGCCTCCAGCACATGGATTTGTTGAAAGATTTGAATTGGTATTGCATCAATTCCTGGAGCCTTGTTTTTCACCAGCGCTTTCAGTGCAGCTTGGACTTCTTCCTTCAGTGTCATCAGTTCGTGATCATATGGTGCTTCTTAAATCAGTTGAAAATCAATCCATTCTGACTGGTACAGTACTTTATATTCCTTCCATCTTCTTTTGTTACTTCCGCATTGTTTAATATTTTGCCCATCCCAAACCCTCTGCCATCAAATCGATTACTGTGGCGCTGTAGGATCAGCACTGGACTGCGAACCACAGGGTCAGCAATTTAAACCCACCACTTATATAGGGTCGCTATGAGTTGGAATTGGCTCAACAGCACATAACAACAGCAACAACAGTGGTGGCGTGCCATTGAGTCAGTTCCGACTCATAGCGACCCTATACTGGCTTACCGAGGCAGTAAATCTTTATGGGCTCAGAAAGCCTCATGTTTTTTCTACAGAGTGGCTGGTAGATTTAGACTGCTGACCTCGTGGTGAGCGGATCAACGTGTGGCCACTACGATACCAGGTTGTTGTTTGTTGTGAAGTGCCATTGAGTTTGTTCTGACCCATAGCGACCCTGTATAAGGTTTCCAAGGAGCAGCTGGTGAGCTTGAACCACTGACCTTGTGGTTCAAACGACTTTGCAGTCGGCGCATTAGCCCACAGCACCACACCAGGACTCCACGATACCAGGTAGTCATACCCTAAATAGGGTTTCAGAGACTTAACTCTTTATGGACGTAGACAGCTTCATTTTTCCTCCATGGAGCAACTGGAAGGTTTGAACTGCTGAGCTTGCATTTAGCAGTTCAATCCCTAACCCACAGCGCAACCAGAGCTCCTATTTTGCCCATGTTGTTGTTATTGCTAAGTGCTGTAGAATTGATTCTGACTTATAGCAACCCTATATATGGGTTTCTAAGGAGTGGCCGGTGGGTTCGAACTGCCTACCTTACGGTTACCAGTCCAATGCGTATTCTACAGCACCACACCAGAACTCTGTTTTGCCCAATAACTCGAGGCTTGAAGTTATTCTTCAGTTCGTTCAGTTTGAGGAATGCCATGTGTATTCTTCCCTTTTGACTTTCTAACTCCAGGTCTGCACACATCTCCTTATAAAACTTTACTTTGTTTTCTCAATCCACCCTTTGGGATCTTCTGGTCAGCTCTTTTACTTCAACATGTCCTCAATTTGCTTTAACTACTCTACGTTTGAAAGCAAGTTAAAAGGATGTTTTTGTGGTACTGTAGGATAAGCACTGGACTGTGAACCACAAAGTTGGTAGTTCAAACCCTCCAGCTGCTCCTCAGGCAGCTACGAATCAGATTTGACTTGACAGCAGCAACAAGTGGAGCCTAGCCTCGGAGACTAACTACATTTGGAGTCCTGATGTGGCACTGTAGAATAAACTCTAGACTGCAAGGTCAATTTGAACCACAAGGTGGCAGTTGAAACCAATCAGCTGTTCCTTGGAAACCCTATACAGTGTCCCTGTGAGTCGGAACCGACTCTACCACACTTAACAACAGCAACGAAAACAGTACTGCTTGACACAAATGCCACAAGTGAGTGGTGGCTTTAAAGAACACATTTGTTCACATTTGTGGAAACTAGAAGTTTGAATTCAGGGTTTGGCTGTAGGAGAAAGGTGTCAGAGAAGATCCTTGTTTCTTACCATTTCTGAGGCCTCCTCTCCCTCCCACCCCCATACTCTGCTATCTCTTTGTCTATTCTAGCATTTTTATTACTTAGAAATGACAGATTTAGGTCTACCCTCACAGGGATTACCTCAATTGATTACATTATGTAATTTTACATTATGTAAGGTCATTACATTACATTATGGAAGCTCTGTCCAAAGACAGCTGATTTAATCACACGAAGTACTCCGTGACAGCAACTGGTCTAGTGTTTGGTCAAACTTCTGGGAACCCTCACTTAAGTTGACATATAAAACACACTGTCACAAGGTGGCAGGTACTACTCAGCGTGGGGGAGTTGTTGATTCATATGTGAACTATTATAGAGTGGCTGCAAGTTCTGATGTTAGTTGGTATCCAGTCAGCTCTGATGGTGACCTTGTATATAACAATGAAACATGGCCCAGTCCCTGTGCCAGCCTCATAATCACTGGTTAAAATCCGACCTCTGTCAATAGCTGAGTGACTTTAGGCAAGTTGTCTCTTTCCTCATTTGTAAAATGGAACTAATAGTATTGCTTATGTGATATTGTAATTGTTGTTGCTAAGTGCCATCAAGTCAGGATCCGATTGATAGAGACCCTGTACAGGGTTTCCAAGGAGCAGCTGGTGAGTTAGAACTGCTGGCTTTAACAGCCCGCACAGACATTGCAGTTTACCGCATTAACCGGCAACGCCACACCAGAATTTCGTGATATTGTAAAAGAGGCTTAAATGAGCTGCTACATCGAAAGTACACTGAAGCTATATATAAATATTGCTACAGGTCTTATCTCTGGTCACCAAAGAGAAAATGAGTAGAAAGAGAAAAAGAAAAGAAAAAATAAAATAATATTCACACCTTTGTCTCTGTAAATCGCCTGCAGGTTTTTTACAATGGGAATGCTCTCTTGTCCCTCAATCCGCTCACTCTCATTCAAAATGGCTGTGGCAGATCATGTTGGCTGCCTCAAATCAGAAGTCATCTCCTTTCTAGATTCTGTTCCAAATCTTTCTCCTGATAAGCACACCCTTATTTATCCCTTTATCTGAAGCTCAGAGTTCCCAGGACTGTCCTCTAAATCTATTTCATCTAGTTTTCCGTGTTTTTGCTGAAGAGAGTCTGCACAGCCTTTCTGCCTAGACTGCCATCATGTGGTTCTTTTTTGTTGTCACTGAGTGGATTCAGACTTGTGTGGCCCCCAGGTATGTAGTAGATGTGCATTCCACAGGCCTTTCAAGGCTGTGCCCTTTTGGAATCATCACCAAGCCTTACTTAAGAGGCACTTCTGTGTGGGGTTAATGTACTAGACAGTAGTTGAGCATTTAATTATTTGTGCTTCCCAGGTAAGAGATTGGCAGAAGTCATACTTTTTGATATCACCTCATGCATTGTTTAATTTCATTACTGCTGCTTTCATGGGTGCTGTGTTTGACTGAAGTTAGATGAAATTTTTGACAGTGTCAATGTATTCTCAGTTTAATCATGCTGTTCTTCAATGGTCCAGTGGTGAGGATTTTTTTTTCTTTACACTGAGGTATGTCATCCATACTGAAGGCTATGAATAGTCTTAGATCTTCATCAGTAAGTGCTTCAAGTCCTCTTTGATTTCAACAATCAAAGTTGTGTCATCTACATACTGTAGTTGAATGAACCTTCCTCCAGTCCTGATGCAGGATTCTTCCTCTTATAGCCTAGATTCTCAGATTATTTGCTTATCACATGGAATAAGTATAGTGAAAGGATACAGCCCTGACACATACCTTTCCTGATTTTAAACCATGTTCTATTTGAACTGCTGCTTTTTGGTCTGTGCACAGGCTCTGCCATGAACATGGTCTGCAATTCCCCTTCTTTGCAATTTTATAAGTATAATAGTGTAATTTATCGTTTTAGTTATTTGGAAAAAGCATTTATGTGAAAAACTTTATTTTCTCATAACAGTAGATAGCTTTTTAAGCTACATTTGGAAATATTTTCTTTTTTTCTTTTTGTAGACAAATGGTGTCCAGGAGAAAGATGCCTTGTTCCTTCTCCAGATAATGGAAAACTTTGTGAAGCATGCATAAAATCTATTACTGTGGATGAACATGGCAAGTCATTTGCAGTTGTCTTATATTCAGATTCTCTAGAAAGGAAAGTACCTCTTAAGAGACTTCAAGAAGTAAAAGCTGCTAAAGATGGCTCTAAGAGTTTTATATTTGATGATGAAGATTTGGAAAAACCTTATTTCCCAGATCGAAAATTTCCATCATCTGCTGTTGCTTTTAAATTATCTGAAAATGGAGACTGCATTCCTTATACTATCAATAGATATCTGAGAGACTATCAGAGAGAAGGGGCCCAGTTTCTCTATGGACACTACATCCAAGGGAGAGGGTGTATTCTCGGCGATGACATGGGACTTGGAAAAACAATACAGGTATTTATTTTAATTGCTTTATAATAAAATTCAGTTATGTCATTTTTTTTTTTTTTTAATGTACATGGTGGGCTACCATATGCAAATCTTCTTTTATTCTCAGATGTTACGATAGTTATTTTTTATACATGTGTTACCCACTAGACAGTAAAGTCCTTAAAATTAAGGACATTAGTTTATCCTCAGTACTTATTTAGTACCTATAACATATAACATGTTATTCAGAAATAATTGTTTGGTATAAGTTGATTTTACCTGTGGCAGTACTAGTACTAAAACATTGTATTTGAAATGGTTTATCCTTCTGAATAGTGCTTTATGGAAGGAAAGTATTCTGACATCTGGTATGCTATATTGCATGGCTGCATTGATTTCTGTTTTGTGAAGTGTATCATTTTAGAAGTGTCTAAATTTGGAGGCCCTGGGCCATTAGGAGTTCTGTTAGTAAACTTCAGAGAGGAGTGGTCCCCTGCTTCTCTGAAATGTGTACCAGAATATATGCATGTGTATTCCTTTTCAGAATGAATCTATGGTAGTTAGCTGTTGTTCTTTAAAAAATCAGTCCAATATTTAGCAGCTGAAAACAGCACCCATTTGTCAACTCCCAGTCTTGTGAACTGGGAATCCAGGCACTGCTAGCTGGCTCTCCAGACATTGTCTGCCACAAGGCTGCAGGCACTTCAAGGCTGGACTAGAAGGATTTGATTCCTAACTCACTCAGAAGATTTTGTTCCTTGTGGGTTGTTGGACTGAGGCCTCCCTTGGTTCCACGTGTCCCTTCCTAGAACATCTCAAAAGATGTCAGCAGGCTTTACCATGGTGAGTGAGTAAGAGGGTAAGAGAGGGCTAGTTACATAGTCATAACCCAATACCTGATTATGAATCTTTTCAAATATATAGAGGAATTGAAAGAATTATGCAGTGAATACCAGTATAGCCAGTCTGATGTGCTGTAGGCTAAGCACTGGACTCCTAACTATAAGGTTGGTGGTTCAAAGTCACCAGCTGCCTCGCAGGAGAAAGATGAGGCTGTCAGCTCCTGTAAAGATTTACGGTCTCAGAAATAGGGTCACTCTGAGCTAGAATAAATGGCAGTGGTTTTATTATTTACTTTTAGTTTCTATTGACATTTTATTATGTGTGCTTTATCATGTGTATCTATCCATCCATCTTTCTTTTGCATTTTAAAGTAGTAGGCTTTAATACATTTCATCCTTAAGCCATTCATTCTGTTAACTAGAGTTCAAAATTTATTACAGTTCTCTTTTATTTTTTAAGGTAAAATTTACAGTGAAATGCACAAATCTTAATTGTATTCACCATTATGCATTTTGATTAACACATATCTCTAAGTCAATCAAACCCTTCCTTAATATGAAATGTTATCATCACCCTAGAAAGTTTCCTTATGCCTCTTCCTTGTCCTTGCCCCACACCCAAGAAGCAGCCTCAGTTGCATTTTTCTTGTCTAATAAATTAGTTTTGGTATGGTGCTGTAGAATAAGCACTGTACTACTAACCTCAAAGTCAGCAGTTCAAACCACTCCTTGGAAACCCTGTACAGGGTTGCTATGAGTTGGAACTGCCTCAACGTCACTTAACAACAACAGATTAGTTTTGCCTGATCCTATAAATGTAACCATGTTGTTGTTAGATGCTGTTGAGTTGGTTCTGACTCAAATCAACCCTATGCACAACAGAATGAAACACAGCCTGGTCTTGCACCATTCTTCTAATTATTTTTATGCTTAAGTGCATTGCTGTTTCCACTCTGCCAATCCATCTTATTGAGGTGTCTTCCTCTTTTTCCCTGACTCTCCATTTCTCAAACATGGTATCTTTCTCCAAGGACTGGTCCCTCCTGATAATAAGTCCAAATTATGAAAGATGAAGTCTGGCTACCTTGGCTTCACTCAGACTGTACTTCCAGAACAGACATGCTTATTCTTCTGGCAGTCCATAGTGCCTTCAGCATTCTTCTCCAACACCACAGTGCAGATGCACCAATTCTTTTACGGTCTTCCTTATCCATTGTTCAACGTTCACATGCATATGAGGCTATTGAACATACCATGGCTTGGGTCAGGCACACCTTAGTCCTCAAACTGGTATCTTTGCTCTTGACAATTTTAAAGAGGTCTTGTGCCACAGATTTGCCTAATGCAGTATGTCATTTGTTTTCTTGGTTGCTGCTTGCATGAATGTTGATTGTGAATCTAAGCAAAATGAAGTCTTTAACAACTTCAATCTTTTCTCCATTTACCATAATATTATTTATTGGTCCAATTAAGAGAATTTTTTTGTTTGTTTTCTTTGCATTGAGGTGCAGTCTGTATTGAAAGCTTTGATCTTTATCAGGTTTTAAGTCCTCTTCACTTTCAGCAAGCAAGGTTGTGTCATCTGCACATTACAGGTTATTAATGAGCCTTCCTCCAATCCTGATGCATCGTTCTTCTTCATATAATCCAGCTTCTCGGATTATTTGATGAGCGTAATGATTGAAATATGGTGAAAGGGTACAATCCTGGTGCACACGTCTCATGATTTTGAACCGTGGGATCATACAAATGTACTGTGTGTACTCTTTCTTTTACTTAACATACACCTGAGATTCATCTCTGTTGCTGAGTATAGAATATATAGTTGGCTCCTTTTTACTGATGTGCCCATTCCAAAGAGAGGGTGACCCAATGGAATGTGGAAATCATTGGACAATATCTTTGATATCCCATGCGAGTAAAGTTTTACTAAAGGTAATACAGAAACGGCTGCAAGCATACATTTACAGAGAACTTCCAGAGGTTCAAGCCGGATTCAGAAGAGGCCGTGGAACAAGGGATATCATTGCTGATGTCCGATGGATCTTAGCAGAAAGCAGAGAATATCAGAAAGATGTTTACCTGTGCTTTATTGATTACGCAAAAGCTTTCGATTGTGTGGATCATGACAAGTTTTGGACAACATTGTGAAGTATGAGTATTTCAGAACACTTAATTGTGCTCATGAGAAATCTATACCTGGACCAAGAGGCAGTTCAAACAGAACATGGGAACACTGAATAGTTTAAAATTAATAAGATGTGTGACAAGGTTGTATTCTTTCACCATACTTATTCAACCTGTATGCTGAGCAAATAATCTGAGAAGCTGAGTTCTATGAAGAAGAACGTGGCATCAGGGTTGGAGGAAGACTCATCAACCTGCAATATGCAGATGATACAACCTTGCTTGCTGAAAGTTTTAAGAGGACTTAAAACATTTACTGATGAAGATCAAAGAGCACAGCCTTTGGTATGGATTACATCTCAATGTAAAGACAACAAAAATCCTCACCACTGGACCAATAAACAACATTCTTATCAATGGAGAAAAGATTGAAGTTGTCAAGGAGTTCATTCTTCTTGGATCAACTATCAACACTCATGGAAGCAGCAGTCAAGAAATCAAATGACGTATTGCATTAGGCAAATCTGCTGCACAAGACCTTTTTAAAGTGTTGAAGATCAAAGATGTCAGCTTGAGGACTAACATGCGCCTGACCCAATCCATGGTATTTTCAATAACCTCATATGCGTGTGAAAGCTGGACAGTGAATTAAGTAGATCGGAGAAGAATTGATGCTTTTGAGTTATGGTGTTGGAGGAGAATATTGAAAGTGCCACGGGCTGCCATTTTGGAAGAAGTGCAGCCAGAGTGCTCCTTGGAGCCCAAGATGGCCAAACTTTGTCTCTCAAAATTCAGACATATTATCAGGAGGGACAAGTTGCTGGAGAAGGATATCATGTTTGGTAAGGTGGAGGGTCAGAGAAAAAGATGAAGACCCTCAATGAGATGGATTGACCAAGTGGTAGCATTGATGAACTTAAGTGTGGCAACAGTAGTGAGGTTGGCCCAGGATCAGGCAGTGTTTTGTTCTGTTGTGCATATAAGGTCGTTATGAGTCGGTGCTGACTCGATGGCACCTAACAACAACAACAACAAATAGAGTCTTGGTGTGGCCCTGTAGTGTAAGTATTGGACTGCAAGTCAGTGGTTCAAAACTTACCAGTGGCTCTTCAGACACCCTATACAGAGTCACTATGAGTTGGAAACAACTAGACGGACTTAACATCAACAACAGCAATATTCCATTATTCAATTCCATTACAAGACCAACTACTTATTCATTGCAAGTGCATTTTTTCCAACAGTTTATTCATTATAAGTACATTTTGAAATAAATATACAGGGCAGATGGAATACACAAGAATCAAATTAACTTCATTTATAGAAAGAGATGATGAAGAAGTCAGAATAAGGTTAGGAGGGGTTAACATGATTTTATGCATGTTCAAGGTGAAGCTGAAGAAAATGAAAACAACTCCACAAGTCAAAAGTGTGACCTTGAGTTTATCACACCTGAATTTAAAGTCCATCTCAAGAACACTAATGACAAATCATGGGATGATAACAACAGTATGCTTGAAGAATGCAAAAGATCATTAAAAAGACAGGAAAGAAAGAAAAGACCAAAATGGACATCAGAAAAGACTCTGAAACTTGCTCTTAAATGTAGAGTAGCTAAAGTATATGGAAGAAAGGATTATTTATGTAAAAGAACTGAAGACTTCAAAGGATGACTTGAGAAGACAAAGTAAAGTATTGTAATGAAACATGCAAAGACCTGGAATTAGAAAACCTGAAGGGAAGAACACTCTTGGCATTTCTCAAGTTGAAAGAACTAAAGAAAAAATTCAAGCCTCGAGTTGAAATACTGACAATTTTTATGGAAAAAAATGAATGAACTATTCAGAATCACTGTGCTAAAAAGAAATGGCTGACATTCAACCATTTTAGGAGGTAGCCTATGATCAGGAGCCAGTGGTATTGAAGGAAGAAGTCCAAGCTTCAGTGAAGGCTATGGTGAAAACAAGGTCTATGAATTCCAATTGAGATGTTTTAACAAATGGTGGTGATGCTGAAAGTGCTCACTCATCTATGCCAAAAAATTTGGAAGATGTCCACCTGGCCAACCAACTGGAAGAGATCCAGGTTTGTGACCTTTTCAAAGAAAGGTAGTCCAACAGGAATTATACAATAACATCATTAATATCACACACAAGTGAAATTATGTTGAAGATGATTTTTAAAATGGTTGTATCAACAGGGAACTGCTAAAAATTCAAGCTGGATTCAGATGAGGGCATGGAATGAGGGATATCATTGCTAATGTCAGATCGATTTGGGTTGGAAACAGGAAATAACAGAAAGATGCTTGCCTTTATATTATGCAAAAGCAATTAACTGTGTGGATTGTCATAAATTATGGATAACATTGCCTAGAATTAGAATTCCAGAACACTTAATTGTGCTCATGCAGAACCTGTACATAGACTAAAGGGCAGTTTTTCAACAGAGCAAGGGGAAACTATGTGGTTTACAGTCAGGAAAGGTGTGTGTCAGAGTTGTATCCTTTCATCATACTTATTCAGTTGTATGTTAAGCAAATCTGAGAAGCTGGACTGTAGGAAGAAGGTGGCATCAGGTTTGGAGGAGGACTCACTAAGAACCTGCTATATGCAGATGACATAACCTTGCTTGTTAAAAGCAACAAGGACTTGAAGCACTTCCTGATGGAAATCAAAGACTGCAGCCTTCAGTGTGGGTTGCACCTTAATGTAAAGAAAACTGAAATCTACATAAACAGCATCATGATTAATGGAGAAAAGATTGAAGTTGTCAAAGATTTCATTTTACTTGAACCCATAATCAATACCTATGAAAACAGAAATCAACAAATCAAACATTGTATTGCCCTTGGGAAATCTGGAATGCAGTTTTGACCTTTTACTGCTCTGGTTGTTTGCTGTATAGTATGGTAGCTATGACTAGATTGCCATCAGAAGTATTCCCTGTGCTTTCTCTGGAGTATTTGGGTAGTACCATCTGAAAGATTGGTGGTTTAGTCCACCTACATATGCCTTGGTCACTCTGAGTTGGAACTAACTTGGCAGTCTCTAGCAACAATAGCAACAATTAGTGACGACATTGTGTATGTGATATTTCACTTTTCATATGCTGTTCTCAAGATTTTCTCTGTATCCTTGATTCTTAACAGATTTGGTTATACTATGCCTTTTGGATTTGACTTACTTAGGTTCATTGAGTTTCCTTGATGCATAAATTTGTGTGGACAGATTTGGGAAATTTGGAACCATTATTTCAAAAAAATGTTCTATCCCTTTCTCTCTCTTCTCTTTCTGGGACTCCCATAATGCTGATTTTATTCTGCTTAATGATGTCCCATAGGTCTTGAAGCTTTGTTCTTTTTTCTTCATGCTTTACTCTTTGCTCCTCAGACT
Source organism: Chrysochloris asiatica (assembly GCF_000296735.1). Taxonomy (NCBI): domain Eukaryota; kingdom Metazoa; phylum Chordata; class Mammalia; order Afrosoricida; family Chrysochloridae; genus Chrysochloris; species Chrysochloris asiatica. The sequence continues at coordinate 5,053,656 of NW_006408625.1, forward strand.
GCTCTGTATCATGTTTGTTGATTCTTTCTTCTGCCAATTCACATCTACTTTTGAGTGCCTGCAGAGAGCTGTCCATTTTTCTTATAATACTCATCAGCACTTGTATTTCTGTTCGTTTGGCTTTTTAAATTTCTCTTTATTGAAATTCTTGTTTTGTTCTTGTGTATCATGTTCCTGATTTCTTTTAGTTCTTTTTCTGTGTTTTCCTTTGATCATGGTTACTATTGTTGCTTTGAAGTATTTGTCTAGTAACTCTGTTAACTTCCCAGGGACCTTTTGTTCCTTTTTATGGTGGGTGGCATCCTTTTCTGCTGTATGCTTTGTGATCGCTTGTTATAAGAAGGCCATTTAGCTATTTTACTGTGATAACTGGAGATTAGATTCTTCCATAGAGCTAACTCTTCTACTTTATTATTTTTATTATTAGTGGTTGTTATTGTTAAGTACTGTCAAGTTGGTTCCAACTCATATACAGGGGTATAGGATTTCCAAGGAGCAGCTAATGGGTTTGGGTTTGAACTGCTGACGTTGAGGTTTAAATCAACCTTTTGGTCCAGTGCATTATCCTGCAGCGCCACACCAGAACTGTCATTATTACTGATAATGGTATTTTAATTTATTGAAGTGTGTGATTCCCTATTATATAGCCCCTGACTTCCTGTCTAAGTGCACCTGCTGTTGTCCTTTCCTTGTTGGTCTTTCTGTCTTTGGGTGCTGGCACTTGTTTCTTCTCTGCAGGGTCCTTGACTGGGTGTGCTGGCAGTATTATTGCAATACCATACTCTTTGCCTATAGCACCTGATGTAGGTGCCTCACCTCCAGATACTGGGGATATTAACCCTGTTACCGCTGATACCAGATTCCCCCTTCCCAGGGACTCTGGCTCTGTCCCTGCAGTGTCTGTCCCCTACTGCTCTTTGGGTTTGCTGACTTTCTATGATTGCTCACAGCAAAGTCACCCCTCTGCTTATGAATACTGGCCATGCAACTCTGGTCTCAGACTTTCCCCCAAGTAGCTGCAGCTGTCACATACTCACCCTAGACTCTACTCCAGGGAGCATCAACAGTGCAGCAGTCCCACCTCCAAAGTGGCAGCTGTTGCTAATTTGCCATGCACCCTTCCTCCTTGGAAACTCAGGGCCGCCTGTGCACACCATGTTGCTATTTACTGCTCTTTGTGGGGACGCTGGTTTGACCTGCGTTCTTTACACCCTGCTTTCCCAGGTTTGCCTGTTCAGCCTCCTTGCTTGTGCTGTGTTTACTGTGTTTTCTTTCCCAGCTCTGCCTGCTCATGAGTTCTGGACCTGAATGTGGTTTCCATGTTGTTCCTTCCTAGGACTCTAGCAGACTCCAGTCTACACTGTGCTTGCAGTACTATTCTGTCCCAGCTCTGCTTGCTCTCTGGTCCTGGATACTCTCCATCCCAGGTTTCACTGTCCTCTCCATGTTGCACCCATTTTGCTTCTTTGTCCCAGGACTTGTTAGTCAGTACCCCTAGTCCATTTGAGTCCTCCATGGTTCTCCAACTCTGTGCTCCCTGCCAGAGGGCACCATCTGTATCTACCCCAAGATGGCCATGCTGAGCAAGGGCAAACCTCCACTCTTCTGCTGTCCACCAAAGGGCTTCAGAAAGTTTGTGGAAAAATATCATTATCTTCTAATTCCATATTTCCACAAACTGTTTAAAGGTCCATCATGTATGTGACCTTTTTTCTTGATTCGATGTTCATTTTAGCCCTCCAAACCTTGGACTGACATTCAGAGTGCCAAGATGATCAGTTTCATCACTTTTGGTTTGTTGTCTTCTAAATTGAAGCTATGGGATGGGAGTGTGTGAGAACAACACCTCTGTTCTTCTGGAGCCTCGGGATGCTCTTAAAACTTCTGTTTTGAGACATCGTATGAGGATTTCTCCCTCTCTCTTCCATTCTGGTGTTCTTAATGGACCTTGGATCTATGGTTTCATTTTTTTTTTTTTTTTT
>NW_006408625.1:5056143-5062028 GCF_000296735.1 Chrysochloris asiatica
ATCTACTACTGGTGTGCTGCTGTAGGATTAGCACTGGAATGTCAACCACAAGGTCATCAGTTCAAATATACTAGCTACTCCTCAGGAACCCTATACAGGGGCTCTATAAGGCCCAGTTGACTTGACATACATGGTATTGGTGGTATTAGGTGCCATGGAGTTGGTTCCAATAGAAACTTTATACACAACAGAACTAAACACTGTCCGACATTTTGCCAACCTCAAAATCATTGTTATACCTGAGCCAATAACTTGCTGTCACTATGCCAGTCCATCTTGTGGGGTCATCTTCGTTTCTGCTGACCTTCTGCTTTATCAGGCATCATTTCCTTAATCAGGGACTGGTACCTCCTGATATATGTCCAAAGCATGAGAGATCAAGTCTGGCCATCCCAGCTTCTTAGGAACATTCTGGTTGGACTTCTTCCAACACAGATTTATTTGTTCTTCTGGCAGTCCATGGCACTTCTACAACACCTCAGCTCAAAAGCATCAATTCTCTTATAGTCTTCCTTATTCATTGTAAAACTTTCACATATATATGTGACTGCTGAAATTACCATTGGCTTGAGTCACTTAGTCCTCAAACTGGCTGCTTTTGAATACTTTAAAGAGGTCTTGTACAACAGATTGCCCTAATGCAATATTTGATTTCTTGACTGTTGCTGCCATGAATGTTGGAAAAATTCTATCTTTTCTCCATTTATCATGATGTTGCTTATTGGTCCAGTGGTGAGAAATTTTGTTTTCTTTACATTGAGGTGCAAACCATGCTGTGGTGTTTAATCTTCATCAGTAAATATTTTAAGTCCTTTTTGCTTTTAGCAAGCAAGGCTGTATCATCAGCATATCCCACATTGTTAATGAGTCTTCCTCCAGTGTGATGCCATGTTCTTCATATAATCTAGTTTCTCAAGTTATTTGCTCAGCATACAGATTGAATAAGTATGGTGAAAGAATACAACCCTGGAACACACCTTTGCTGATTTTAATTCATTCAGTGATCCCTTCTGCTCTAACAACTGTCTCTTACTCTGTGTATAGGTTCCTCAGGAGCACAATTAAGTGCTCTGGAATATTCATTCTCTGCAATGTTGTCTATAGCTTGTTATGATCCACAGTCAAAAGTCTTTGCATATTTAATACAACACAGGTAAACATCTTTCTGTTAATCTCTGCTTTCAGCCAATATTCATCTGATGTCAGCGATGATATCCCTTGTTCCACATCCTCCTCTGAATCTGGCTTGATCCTCTGGAAGTTCCCTGTCAGTGTACTATTGCAGCCATTTTTTAATTATCTTTAGCAAAATTTTTCTTGCATGTTATATTAATGATATTGTCCGATGATTTCTGCATCTTTGGAATAGGCACAAATATGGATCTCTTCCAGTCAGTTGGCCAAGTAGCTGTCTTTTAAATTTCTTGGTATAGATAAGTGAGTGCTTCCAGTACTGCCTCAGTTTTTTGAAAGATTTCAATTTGTATTCCATCAGTTCCCTGAGCGTTGCTCTTTGCCAGTGTCTTCAGTACACCATGTACTTCTTCCTTCAGTACCATTTGCTCTTGATCATATGTTACGTCTTGAAATGGTTGAACATAGACCATTTCTTTTTGATACAGTGACTATGTATCATCAGTAAGTGACTCTGTGTATTCCTTCCATCTTCTTTTGATGCTTTCTGTATCATTCAATATTTTGCACATTTATTATTGTTAAATATTGTTCAGTCGGTTTCAACTCATAGAAACCCTTTATAGGGTTTCCGAAGAATGACTGGTGAGTTTGAACTATCAGCATTGCAGTTCAAAAGATCTTGCATTCCAGTGCTTATAGTACAGTGCCACACCAGGACTCATAGAATCCTTCTGAATTTCAACTTGAGGCTTGAATTTTTTTTTTTTTTTTTTCAGTTCCTTAGCTTGAGAAATGGTTTTTGAACTCCAGGTCTTTGCACATTTCATTATTTGACTTTGTCTTCTCAAATTGCCCTTTGAAATTTTTGTTCTACTCTTTTACCGCCTTATTTTTCCATTTGCTTTAGTTTTTCTATGCTCAAGAGAAAATTTAGAGTCTCTTCTGACATCCATTTTGGTCTTTTTCCTTCTTTCTTATCTTCTTAATGACCTTTGTTTTCTTCCCTTATGGATGTTCTTGATTTCGTCCCACAACTCTTCTGGTCTTTGGTTATTAGTGTGTAATGCATCAAATCTGTCGAGATTATGTCTACATTCAGGCGGGGCATGTTCATTTTCATGCTTTGGCTCTGTGTACTTGCTTCAATTTTCCTTAGCTTAAGTCTGAACTTGCATATGAGCAATTGATAGTCTGTTCCACAGTCTGCCCCTGACCTTGTTTTGGCTGATGACATGGAGCTTTCCCACTGTCTCTTTCTACAGATGTAGTCAATTTGTTTTCTGTGTATTCCATTTGGGAAGGTCCGTATGTATAGTCACTTTTTTATGTTGTTTAAAAAAGGCATTTGCAATGATGAAGTCATTGGCCTTTCAAGATTCTGTCATGTGATCTCTAGCATCATTTCTTTCACCAAGGCCATATGTCCCTACTATGTAGAACCTTCTTTGTTTCCAGCCTATGTATTCCAGTCACCATTAATTATCATTACATCTTGATTGCAGGTTTGATCAATTTCAGATTGAAGAATTTAGTAGAATTTTTCAATTTCAATGTAACTGGATTTAGTGGTTGATGCATAAATTTGAGTCATACTTGTATTAACTGGTCTTCCCTGTAGAAATATGGATATTATCCTATCACAGACATTATACTTCTAGATAAATCTTGATGAATGCAACACCATTCCTCTTCAATTTGTCATTCCCAGCACAGTCAATCATGTGATTTTCAGATTCATAATGTGCAATACCAGGTCATTTCTGCTCACTAATACCTAGGATATTGATGTTTATATGTTCTATTTCATTTTTGACAGCTTCCAGTTTTCTCTGATTCCTACTTCATTCATTCCATTTTCTGATTGTTAATTGATGTTTGCAGCTCTTCCTCCTCCTCTTCTTTTTTTAGTGCTTTATTGTGAATTATGTGAGATAGTTTACATGGGAGAACATTAGCTTCACCTTGATCCCATTGTATATAGTTTCCTTGCCATGGTTACAATCCCCTTCATGCATCATCCACCAACCAAAGGGTATACCCTGCAAGCCTGCCCTCCTCCCCCCCCGGTCATCAGCACACAGCCCCTCTGCCTCTCCAGGTCCAAAGTCCCCAGCTGCTCCATTGCTCCATATCATCGTCTCTGCCTCCATCTCTGGCATCACTGCTTCTCTGGGTAGGGTTTGTTCTCCACTCTTCTCCCTTGATGGTCCCAGGGATCTCCGTTCCTAGACTGCAAAGTTAATTACACCTCTTCCTTTGCCACAAAACGTCTAGCTTTATATTTCCAGCCCTTACAATAGTCCTGATAGCAATTATTCACTATTGTATAGCAAGAGACCTATCCGCATCTCCTTTCATCAGCCCCGCCTAGACAGATTGGATACTACTCAGTGGAGATTCTACCTTGCTCCACGCCCTCTGGATCTAGGTTCCTTCTTGAAAGCTTGTAAGCCAGTCACTTCTTGTCTCTGTAGCCCCCACATTCTGGGTAGCCAGTGTCCAAGTTGTCCATTCCTGTCCTCTCCGTGTATGGAGGGGGTGGGAATGATCCTCGCTGAGAAGTTTTGTTCCCTCTTTTGAGCTACTACTTTCATAGGTATAGGTCAAGTTCATCAAATTGTATCAGATTATTCTTTTTTTCCTCTTCTTTCTTCTAGTTAAGCTCTGATCACCCAGTCATTGAAGCTAGGCCAAGTGAGTATTATCTGCAAATGTGGGTGTACTTATGCATGTGCCCTCTATTATCAGCTGAATGCTTCACTCTCCACTCTAGTCCTCTGTGGCTATGTCACTGATTCTGGGTCCAAGAGTCCCCTGGACTTGCCACACTGCTGGCCAACCAGGTCTCCACCTGGGTTCACAGGAGTCTGTTGAACGTTGCAGGGCTTAGTTCACAGCTTCATTGCTGTTTTTCCCTCACTTCCCCTTATCAGTGACAAACGAACATGGTCACAATCAGAGCGTGAATTCCCATTATTAGTCTCAGAAGAATGTTTGCCCTGAGGGGACCTGACCACTTGCCTTGATGTCTCCTGGGCTAGCCACTTGTTGGTTCTTGTAGTATCCAGTCGATCTGCCTGTATTGTTTTGTATTTTTTCTGTCAGTCTTTCTTTCAAGAAGTATCTTCTCTTCTTCTGGCCTCTCCAGGCTGGTCTGCTTGTCCTTTCAAGTGGAAATTTCCCCTCAGAAGATTCTGGATGCTGTTCAGGATTCCACCTATGATCTTGTGTAATGCAGAGGCTCCACAGGAAGCCTCCTTCACTGGGCACATTGTAGCACCATTTTAGGTATTCCAATCAATTATAGGCAGAAGGCAGACTTATAAGCTTTCTATGGTGATATTTCTGGCTATTCCTTTCTCTCTCCCTCCAGTGAGTATATTATAATGGTATGCCAGGGAAACCAAGATTCAAAAGACAGCCAAGCATCTTAACATTATTTCCCCTCTTTTCCCCACTCCAACTATGTTTCAATCTCTCTATCCCATAGCCCTGTTGTTCCAAGGTTGTGCATACACCATTATTTGCCTCTGTCCCACTTCAGCTTCACATTCATCCTGCCGTATTTCATTTCATTGCAATGATTACAATCCCCTCCATTCATCATCAAATAACCAAAGGATATACCCCACAGGCCCTCGCCCCCCTGGCTGTCAGCAAACAGCTCCTCTCCCTCCCTGAGTCCCATATCCCCAGCCACTCCATCTGTCCACACCATCATCTCTGTCTCCATGCCTGGCCTCCCTCTCTCTCTGGGTAGGGTCACACTTTCTGCTCTTCTCGCTTGATGGTCCCAGGGACCTCTACTCTTGGGCTGCAAAATCAATCACTCTCTTCCTTTTCCCAAAGAAAAGAAAAAAAATCTGCCTCTACATTTCCGACCCTCACAGTCAGTCCTGGCGGAAGGTATTCACTGTTGTACCACAAGAGTCTTATCCCCATTTCCTTGTCAGTTTGGTCCCAACCGTTTGGAAATCATTCAGTGGAGGTTCTGCCTATCCCTGCCCCATCTGGAACTAGGTTCCCTATTGAAAGCTTGTAAGCCAGTCACTTCTTGTCTTTATAGCCCCCCCCCACCCACCCATTTTGGGTCTGGGCGGTTTCCAGCCCCCCTCAAGGTATTCCAGTCAGTTATAGGCCAAAGATGGGCGTACATGTTTTCTGTTGTAATGTTTTTGGCTATTCCCTTCCCCCTCCCCCAAGTGTCTGTTTCACAATGGTAGGCAAGGAAGACTGAGATTAAAAGACAGCCAAGCATCCTAACATTATTCCCCTCTTTTCCCCTTTCAAGACATGCTTCAATCCCTGTATCCTGAAGCCCTGTTATTCCAAGGTTGTGCATACATCATTATATACCTCTGTCCCACCTAGCCCATGCAAACCTGCCCAACTGTTCTTCTTTTTCCCCTCCCCCTTCTTATGTATTGCCAGCCCCCACCCCCACCCCAGCAACCAGGCTGTCCTGTGTATATTCCCTACCCTGTGCTCTTTCTTCCCCTCTCTCCCTTCCCACCTCTCATCCCATACATACCGGTGATCAGCACTTATATCTATAAATTTTTTTTCCCCCTCCTTTTGGGTCAGTTCTTTTTCTTGGTATTTTACAATAATGGTCGTATGCAGTATTTCTCCTTTTGTTACTGACTTATTTCACTCAGCATAATGTCCTCAAGGTTCATCCATGTTATGCCATGGCTTGCAGCTTCCTTGTTGTTCTTCAAGGTAGCATAATATTCCATTGTGTGCAT
>NW_006408625.1:5062628-5065776 GCF_000296735.1 Chrysochloris asiatica
TTCACATTTAGATCTTTAATCCATGCTGAGTTTGTTTTTGTATAGGGAGTGAGGTAAAGGTCTTGTTTCAGTCTTTTGCATATCACTTTCCAGTTCTGCCTGCACCATTTGTTAAAAGAGACTGTCTCCTCCCCATGCAATATGCCTCGGTGCTTTGTCGAAAATCGTTTGGCTGTATGCGGTTGGGCTAATTTCAGGATTCTCGATTCTGTTCCATTGATCAATGTATCTTTTGTTGTACCAGTACCAGGCTGTTTTGACCAGTGTAGCCATGTAGTAAATTTTGAAATTGGCGAGTGAGAGACCTCTAACCTTGTTCTTCTTCTTAAGCAGTGGTTTGCTTATCCTGGGTCTCTTTCCTTTTCATATAGAGTTAGTAATTGTCTTTTCCATCTCTTTGAAGAATGTTGTTGGAATCTGGATTGGGATTGCATTGTATGTCTACATTGCTCTGGGCAGTACTGATATTTTCACAATGTTTAGTCTTCCTATTCAGGAACATGGTATGTTCTTCCATTTCTGTAGGTCTCTTTTGGTTTCTTGTATAAGTCCTTTGTTTCTCTGGTTACATTTATTCCTAAATATTTCATCCTTTGGGCGCCAACTCTAAATGGTATTGCTTACTTAATATCCTTTTCAGTGCTATCGTTGTTGCTGTAGTGAAATCCAACTGATTTTTGTATGTTGATCTTATACCCTGCCACTTTGCTGAATCTTCTGATGAGGTCTAGTAGTTTCTTTACTGTCTTTGGGGTTTTCTATGTATAGGATCATATCGTCTGCAAATAAGGAAACTTTTACTTCCTCTTTGCCAATTTGGAGGCCTTTAATTTCTCTATCATGCCGTATAGCTCTGGCTAAAACTTCCAGCACAATATTGAATAGGAATGGTGATAAAGGGTATCCTTGTCTGGTTCCTGTTCACAGAGGAAAGGCTTTCAGTGTGTCTCCTTTGAGAGTGATGTAGGCTGTTGGTTTTGTTTATATGCTCTTGATTATGTTGAGGAATTTCCCTTCAATTCCTACTTTGTTGAAAGTTTTTATCAGGAATTGATGTTAGATTTTGTCAAATGCCTTTTCTGCATCAATCCATATGATCATGTGGTTCTTTTCCTTTTTCTTATTTATGTGGTCAATTATGTTGATTGTTTTTCTAATTTGGAACCATCCTTGCATCACTTTTATGAAACCCACTTGGTCACGATGTATTATTTTTTTGATGTGCTGTTAGATTCTATTGGCTAGGATTTTGTTGAGAAGTTTTGCATCTATGTTCTGAGAGATATTGGTCTATAGTTTTCTTTTTTATTGATGTCCTTCCCTGATTTTGGGATGAGGGTTATGCTTGCTTCATAAAAAGTATTAGGGAGTTTTCCATCCTGTTCTATATTCTGGAATAATTTGAGTAGAATTGGTGACAGTTCTTCCCTGAATGCTTGGTAGAACTCACACGTGAAGCCATCTGGGCCTGGACTTCTTTTGGTTAGGAGTTTTTTGATGACCTGATCAATTTCTTCTTTTCTGGAGAATGCTCCATGTGCACTGGAAAAGAATGTGTATTGTGCAGTTGTTGGGTTGAATGCTCTGTACACAACCATGAGGTTCAGTTGGCTGATTGTGTTGTTTAGTTCTTCTGTGTCTTTGTCAAGTTTCTTTCTGGTTATTCTATCCATTTTTGAAAGCTCTGTATTAAAATTACCCACTATTATTGTTGATTCATCTATTTCTTCCTTAAAATCTATTAGAGTTTGCTTTATATATTTTGGAGCTCTTTCATTGGGGGCACAGATATTTGTTATGGTTATTTCATCTTGTTCAGTTTTAATCATGACATAATATCAATCTTTATCTATTATGCTGTTTTTGCCTTAAAGTTTATTTTACCAGAGATTAGTACTGCCACTAATGTTTGTTTTTTTTATTGCAGTTAGCTTGGTATATTTTTTTCCAAAATATATTTTAATCTGTTTTTGTCTCTGTGTGTGAGATGTGTCTTGCAGACAGCGTATTGAGGGATCTTGTTTTCTTATCCATTCTGCCACCTCCGTCTCTTAACAGGTGCATTTAATCCATTTATATTCAGTGTAATTATCGATAGGTATAAGGAGCTCTGGTAGCATAGTGGTTACGAGTTGGGCTGTGAACCTCAGAGTCAGTAGTTCGAAACTACCAGCTGTTCTGCGGGAGAAGGATGAGGCTTTCTGCTCCCATAAAGATTTACGGCCTTGGAAACCCTGTACAGGGTCGCTATGAGTCGGAACCGACTCCACGGCACATAACAACAACAACAACATTGATTAATTGCTGCCGTTATATATGTTTTTTTGTGATGTTGCTGCTTTCTTTGTTCTGTGTATCTTCCTTTGTTGAGTTCATGCTTCTTGTGTTCTTTCTTGTGAATTTCCTTGTAGTTTTAATGTATCCATGTTCTTCTTGGATTCTCATTCTCTTGGTATGTTGTAAAGTGTTAATTTGCTTTGAGGTTGCCTTATAGTCCATTAACTTTTCTCTCCATTTAGTGCAGTCTATTTTATCCTGTAATCAACCTGAACTTCTCACCATCTGGATTTCTGTTCCTGCATGTTTACTTTCTTTTACATTGTTTTGATCATAGATTGACCTCCCAGATTCTCTCAGTTTGTTCTTATAGTTTTGTTCTGTTCTGGACTCTGTCTTCTGTTGACTTAATTCTGGGAGGTGCTGCCACATATGTCAGTCTCTGGTTGTTGTCTGTTCTTGTTGGTTCTCAATCCACAGAACTCCCTTTTGGATGTTTTGTAGCATGGGGTTGGCTTTGGAAATATCCCTTAGGTTCTGTTTATCCTGGAATGTTTTGATTACACCGTCATATTTGATTGATAGTTTTGTTGGATAAAGGATTCTTGGTTGGCAATTTTTTTCTTTCAGGGTTATATATATGTCTCCCCATTGCCCTCTTGCTTGTGTAGTTTCTACTGAGAGATCCGAGCTTAATCTGACTTGCTTGCCTTTGTATGTGACACTTCTGTTTTCCCTGGCTGCTTTCAGAAGTGTCTCCTTATCCTTGATTTTAGAGAGCTTGACTATGATATGTCTTGGTGATTTTCTTTTGGGGTCTATCCTTCCTGGGGTTCGTTGAGCTTCTTGAATGTTTTATCTTTTTACTTTT
>NW_006408625.1:5066156-5071523 GCF_000296735.1 Chrysochloris asiatica
CAAGCTTCTTGTCCTGTTGATTCTTTCTATAGTTTTTCGGTTTTCCATCTCTTTATTCCTGCTCTTATCTTTATTATTTCCTTTCTTTTGGTGACTGTGGGTCTCCTCTGCTGGTCTGCTTCTAATTGTTGAAAATCCTGTGTTAATGTGTTAAGTTTGGTTCTTTCTTCTTTTTGGATGTGTGCATTTATCACAGTAAATTGTCCTTTTTGCACTGCTTTTACTGTGTCCCAAAGATTTTGGTATGTTGTGTTTTCATCCTTGTTTGTTTCTAGAAACTTTGTGAATTCATGTTTAATGTCTTCTACTACCAAGTCGCTTTTCAGCAGGGTGTTGTTCAGTTTCCATGTAATCAACTTTATTTCCTTGGTCTTCTTATTGTTGATTTCTAGTTTTATAGCATTGTGGTCTGAAAAGATGCTCTGTAGAATTTTGATGTTTGTAAATTTATGGAGGCTTGCTTTGTGACAGAACATATGGTCAATTCTGGAAAATGTTCCAAGCACACTAAAGAAGAATGTATATTGTGCTGTCGTTGAATTGAATGCTCTGTGTACATCTATGAGGTCAGGTTGGTTGATTGTGTTGTTTAGTTCCTCTGTAACTTTGTCGAGTTTCTTTCTGGTTATTCTGTCCCTTTTTGAGAGTGACATGTTAAAAATCTCCCACTGTAATTGTAGATTTATCTATTTCTGTCTTAAATTTTAGTAAGGTTTGCTTCATGTATCTTGGTGCTCTTTCATTGGGAGTGTATATATTTATTATGGTTATGTCATCTTGCTCAATTGACCTTTTGATCATGAGACAGTATCCTTCTTTATCTTCTATGCTTATTTTTATCTTAAAGTTTACTTTGTTAGAGATTAGTATTGCCACTCCTGCTTCTTAATTGTTGCAGTTTGGTAAATTTTTTCCATCCTTTAACTTTTAGTCTGTTTTTGTCTTTGTGTGTAAGGTGTGTCTCATGCAGGCAGCATATTGAAGTGTCTTGTTTTCTTATCTATTCTGCCAATCTCTGTCTCTTCACTGGTGCAGTTAATCTGTTGACATTCAATGTAATTATTGATAAGTCTGAATTAATTGCTTTAATTTTGTTACTTTTTTGGTAGTGCTGTTCATTCTTTTGTTCTGCATGCCTTCTTGTGTTGGGTTTGTGTTTTGTGTGCTATTTCTTTTCAGTTTCTTCTTGGTTTTCATGTTTGCTTGTTCTTCTTGGAAGTTCATTTTCATGGTAAGTTGTCAAGTATTAAGTATCTTTGGGGTTACCTTATAGTCTACTAACTTTTCTCACCACTTAAGAGAATCCATTGTGGTAACATAGTGTTTACAATTCAAGTTGTTACCCTCAAGGTCAGCAGTGTGAAACTACCAGTGGTTCCATGGGAGAAAGATGAGTCATTCTGCTCCCCTAAAGATTTACTGCCTCGGAAACCCTGTGCAGGATCATTATGAGTTGGAACCGACTCCACGGTACTTAACAACAACAACAACAATTGTATCCTGTAATTTACCTAACACCCTCACCACCTGTGTCTCTGTTGCTACATTTGTCCCTTCTTTGGCATTGATATAATTTTTATCTTCGTTTGATATCCCAGCTCCTTTTGAGTTTGCTGTTTTAGTTTTGTTCTGTTCTGGACTCTGCTATCTGATGAATGAGTTCCAGGTGGTATTGCCACACCTGCCAATCTCTGTTTGTTGTCTGTTCTTGTTGGTTCTCAGTCCACAGAACTTCCTTTAGGATGTTTTGAAGTGCCGGGTTAGTTTTGATAAAATCTCTCAGATTCTGTTTATCGTGGAATGTCTTGATCACACCAGCGTATTCGTTTGATACTTTTGCTGGATAGACTATTCTTGGTTGACAGTTTTTTGTTGTTTTTTCTTGCAGTGCTTTGTATATATCTCCCCAATGCCTTCTTGCCTGCATGGTTTGTTCTGAATAGTCAGAGCTTAATCTGATTTGCTTGCCTTTTTAAGTGACATTTCTCTTCTCCCTGGCTGCCTTTAGTATTCGCTCCTTGTCTTTGATTTTGGAGAGCTTGATTATTATATGTCTTGGTGACTTTCTTTTGGTGTCTATCCTCCCTAGGGCATGTTCAGCTTCTTGAATGTTTATCTTCTCATCTTTCAAGATGTTAGGGAAATTTTCTTCCAGAACCTCTTCAACTATCTCCTCTGTGGACTTTTCTGATTCTTACTGTCCCGGAATGCCAGTAATTCTTAAGTTGTTCCTCTTCATGTTAACCAGCATGAATCATAGACTCTCTTCAGATTTTTTTTTAATCCTTTTTTCTGCTTGCTGTTAGCTGTATTGAGAGATTTATCTTCCAGATTGCTAGTTCTGGCTCCCATCTCTTCTATTCTACTCCTTTCCCCTTTCAGTGTCTTGTCTATTTCTGATATTTTATTATTAATCATCTGGACCTCTTTTTGCAGGTTTTGAATTGTTTCCAATGCTGTGTCAATCTTATTTGATTGCTCCTGTAGTACTTTCCTGACTTCTTCCTTGTTTTCCTCCACTACTTTTTGGAGCATTTGAATTTGTTTCCGTATCATTCTTCTGAATTATTTCTCAGCCATATCCAAAACCTGCTCTTTCTCCTCTAGAAAGCTTTTGTGTGTCTCCAGCTCATTTGTCTCAGCTACTCTTTTCTGGTTTTGGACATGTTTTGATATCGTTTGTTGTTTTTTATTCATCATTTATGATAGTTATTTTATTTATTTACTTTTTTAAAGCTTAATTGATTGTGTGTTATTTGCTATTAAGCTTACTGGATGTCTCCTGGTAAATATGATCAGGAGATAGGCTTCCCTTTTCATATGTAATGCTTAGCAGGTGTCTCAGTTGTGAAATATTATGGGGTATGCTTATAGCTTGGCTATATGGCCACAATTGCTGTCTCTTCTTGGGTAACGTAGAGAGAAAAAGCTCCTACCTCCAGGAAAGATGTGTGATCAAAAGGACCAAAAGCAGAAGCAATATAAATGCAGACACAAAAACCACCACTTTGGAACAGAAATGAAGCTGTAGTTGACTGTCCTGAGCTACACAGGCAGTGTGTGTGTCACATAGAAGCCTCTAGCAGTGAGTGAGGGTGTGTGCTTACTCAAGCCTCTCCTCTAGTCACTACTGTAGAACTGCACAGGTGGATATTGAGAAGTTAATGGGAGAAAGATCGTCCACTATTTTTTTGTCTCTGAAGGTCAGTTTGGTGTCTGTGTGCACAGCACAATTCTCAAGATGGTTGAGTCCTTTTATGTTGGAGTTTTACAGATTGCTTTATATGGGTGCTGTGCAGGGAGCTCAGGTAAGGCAGCAGCTCCAAATAGGGCCGCAAACCGCAAGGTCAGCAGCTCAAAACCACGAGTTGCACTGTGGGAGAAAGGCGAGGTGCTCCGTTCCTACAAATACCCACAGTCCCAGAAACCCTGCACAGGGTTGCCTGGAATTGAAATCGACTCCACGGCACACAGCCAGTAAGGGTCCCGCAGGAGAAAATTTTAGGGCTGTGTCTCTGCGGCGGACATCATGTCACTGCCAAGCTCCCTCTCTCTGTACTGTGGGAAAACTGTCCCACCTGATGTTGTCCAGGCTGAACAAATAAGGCAGTACAGGGAAAAAGAGGGAGAAATGTGTAGTTTCCTACGCCTCTTTTTTTTTTTTTGCAAATGTCTCTGCATGGCTTTTAGCACCGGTTTTCTGAGCCAGACTGGCTGTAGCCCCACCCTCTAAACTCTGCCAGGACGGGGTGCCCGCAGAGGGAGTCCTGCCTCCAGACTCCTAACTTGCAGTATTTTCCTTAATATCATGATTTTTTTCACTTGCTAGTGTGGGAAACTGACATCTTGGTTCTTATGGTAGATCTGGAGCTCTGGGGCTGTTCTATGAGCGCTTCTTTCTTGAGATCCCAGTCCCTTCACCACGGAGAGCTCCCTACCTGGTTTTCATTACTGTTGCCCGAACCGTAAGTTTCGTCCTCATTTTGATTTATGCCCCATCAGCAAATGAAGGTCCTGAAAGCTTTTATCCATTCGTATCATCGTGGTCAATTGTACTTTGGGGCTCATCATTTTGCACTATACCTGACAATAATCTGGTGCTATTCTTAATGTTTCAATATTCAGCATTCTGGTGGTATCTGACAGTATTCCATTCCTATTCATAATGTTTTCAGTGGCTAAACATTTGGAAGTAGTCTGCCTCTCCTTCCTAGTCTGTCTTAGTCTGAGAGCTCAGCTGAAACCTGTCTACCATGGCTGACCCTGCTGGCACTTCAAATCCCAATGGCATAGCTTGCAGTATTACATCAACACACAAGTCACTATGGTATGACAAATTGATAGATGAGTGATGGATACATATTGTTTTTGTTGTTGATAAGTGTTGTCAAGTTGGTTTTGATTCCTAGCGACCCTGTATAGGGTTTCCGCAGAGTGGTTGGTGAAGTTGAACTGCCGACTTTGTTCAAACTGATCTTTGGATCTAGAGCTATCCTACAGCACCACATCAGGACTCACTCACTCTCTCTATATATCTATACCTATATCTATCTATATCTATATATATTGTTGTTAAGTGCTGTTAAGTCAATTCCTTAGCAACTCTGTGTAGGGTTTCTGAGGAGCACCTGGTGAGTTTGAACCTCTGACCTTGTGGCTCAAACCAACCTTGTGGTCTAGCGCATTAACCCTCAGCAACACACCAACAAGATCAGCAGTTCAAGCTAACCAGCAGCTCCCCGGAAACCCTATACAGGTTGCTATGGGCCAGAACCTACTCGACGAAACTTAACAACAACATATGTATATATGTATGTATGTATGTATGTATGTATGTATACGCATACAATATATCCATATATATATACTGATATTTGTAAGGATGTTATTTAGAGTAGCTAACTAATTTTCCTAAGTTAACATATCTGTCAAGAAACTGGAGCTTAAATTTACACCAAGATCCAATTGAGAAAATATTGTTTGCTCTTTTTAAATTAAATGAGGCTTACATTCTTTTTTTCTGTTTGTCTTTCTTAATTTTTGGAGGGTAGCAGTTATTCAGAATGTTGTAATCTGTTGATCTCTTCTAAAATTGACATTCTTTTGTTCATCTATGGGCATGATTTATTCTAATATAGTATATAAAGACGTAGTTGCTATAGATAGGAAAAAGTGCAAAGATAGTGTCCTAACTGATATGATAAGAGAGAATTAATTCAGCAGGTAGAATTTATCATAGAACAGGTGAAAGTGCAAGAATTCTTTTTCTGTTAATGTTAACATATACAAAATGAGTCAAAATTTATCCACACTGTGGCTATAGAATTTATTTTAATGAACTTTTAGAAAAGACATATACATCATTTT
>NW_006408625.1:5072158-5073803 GCF_000296735.1 Chrysochloris asiatica
ATTTAGGGTAGCCAGTGTCTAAGTTGCCCATCCCTATGAACCCTGTGTACTAATGGGGAAGGAGTGATCCTCACTGTAAAGATTTGTTCCCTGTTTTGTTTTGAGCTATTACATCCATGTTGTTGTTGTTACGTACCGTTGAGTTGGTTCCAACTCATAGTGACCCTGCACAGGGTTTCCGAGGCTGTAAATCTTTACAGGAGCAGAACGCCTCATCTTTTTTCCCACAGAACAGCTGGTAGTTTCGAACTGCTAACCTTGAGGTTGGCAACCCAAAAAGTTTATCAAATTGTAGCGGGTTACTCTTTTTTTCCTCTTCTTTCTTCTAGTCGAGTTCTATCATCCAGCCATTGAACCCCGGTTAAGTGGGTACTATCTGCAAGTATGGGTGTTCTTGTGCATCTCACCTCACTTCATACCAGCTGAATGCTTCACTCTCCGCTCTGGTCTTCTGTGGCCATGTCACTGACTTTGGGTCCAGGAGTCCCCGGGTCTTGCTGTACTGCTGGCCATCCAGGTCTCCACCTGGGTTCATAGGAGTCTATTGAATGTGGTCGGACTTAGATCCCAACTTCATTGCTGTTTTTCCCCGTTCCCCTTATTGGTCACCAGTGTGGTCATCAGCCAGACCACAAGCCTGCTCCTTTATTCCCTTTTAGTCTTAGTCTTGGAAGGTTTGTCCTGAGGGGACTTCACCACCTGCCTTGATGGCTCCTGGGCTTTTCTTGTAGTAGTCAATCAGACTGCCGTTACTGTTTTTATTTTTCCCACTGGTCTTTCTTTCACGAAGTATCTTCTATTCTTCTAGCTGCTCCAGGCTGGTCTACTTGTCCTTTCCAGTGGAAATTTCCCACCTCAGACAATTCTGGAGGGGGTTCAGGAATCCACCTATGGGTCTTATGCAATGTAAAGGCTCCACAGGAAGCCTCTTTCCCTGGGCAACTTCTTGCTCACTTTAAGGTGTTCCAATCAGTTATAGGATGAAGACGGACTTACAAGCTTTCAATTGTGATATTTCTGGCTATTTCTTTTTCTCCCCCTCAAGTGTCTATTTTACAATGGTAGGCAAGGGAAACCAAGGTTCAAAAGACAGCCAAGCATCTTAACATTAGTCCCCTCTTTTACCCACTCAAACCATGCCTCAATCCCTGTATTCCGGAGCCCTGTTGTTCCAAGGTTGTGCATACATCATCATTTACCCCTGACTCACTTAGCCCATACAAACCTGCTTAACTGTTCTCCCATCTTACTTGTTATTCCATTCCCCTCCCCATTCTTGTGTGCCCCCCCCCACTCCCCACAAGCTATCTTGTGTCTATTCCCTATCCTGTGCTCTATCTTTGCCTCCCTCCTTCACCTCACCTCATCCCATACATCCTGGTGATCAGCAAATATATATGTAATTATTTCCCCCCATTTTAGGGTGGGTTCTTTTCTTAATCTTTTACAATAATGGTCCTATGCAGTATTTCTCCTTTTGTGACTAATTTCACTCAGCATAATGTCCTCAAGGTTCATCCGTGTTATGCAGTGGCTTGCAGCTTCAAGATAGCATAGTATTCCATTGTGTGTATGTACCACAGTTTGTTTATCCATTCTTCAATTGATGGGCACCGTAGGCTCTCTCCATTGTAAATAGTGCTAT
>NW_006408625.1:5079894-5083050 GCF_000296735.1 Chrysochloris asiatica
TATCGCCCATGTGGTTTCTAATGCATGTTATTTGTGTCTTCTACCTCTGTTCTTTTGTAAGATTTGCCAGTGGTTTGTCAATTTTATTAATTTTTTGTACAGTTCTCTCTGATTTCCATCTCACTTATTTCTGCTCTGATCTTTACTATTTCTTTTCTTTTGGTGACTGTAGGCTCTCTCTGTTGATCTGTTTCTAATTGCTGGAGATGCTGTGTCAATTTGTTAATTTTGATTCTTTCTTCTTTTTGGATGTGCCCATTTATCACAATGAATTGTCCTCTCAGCACTACTTTTGCTGTGTCCCAAAGATTTTGATACGTTGTGTTTTTGCTCTCATTTGTTTTTAGGAACTGTATGAATTCACGTTTGATTTCTTCTACCCAGTCGCTTTTCAGCAGGGTGTTATTCAGTTTCCATGTATTCAACTTTATTTCCTTGGTCTTCTTACTGTTGAGTTTTAGTTTTGTAGCATTGTGGTCTGAAAAGATGCTTTGTAGTATTTTGATGTTCTTAAATTTATGAAGGCTTGCTTTGTGACCTAACACATGGTCAATTCTGGATGTGCACAGGAAAAGAATGTGTATTGTGCTGTTGTGGGCTTCAATACTCTGTATACATCTATGAGGACAAGTTGGTTGATTGTGCTGTTTAGTTCCTCTGTAACTTTGTCAAGTTTCTTTCTTTTTGTTCGGTCCCTTTTTGAAAGTGGCATATTAAAATCTCTCACAATAATTGTAGATTTATCTATTTCTTTCTTCAATTCTAGTCGGGTTTGTTTCACATATCTTGGTGGTCTTTCATTGGGAATGTAGGTATTTATTATGGTTATGTTGTCTTGCTCAGTTGACCCTTTGATCATGAGATAGTGTCCTTCTTGATCTCTTATGCTGGTTTTTGTCTTAAAGTTTACTTTATCAGGTATTAGAATTGCCACTCCTGCTTTTTTTAATATTGCATTTAGCTTGGTATATTTTTTTCCATCCTTTAACTTTTAGTCAGTTTTTGTCTTTGTGTCTAAGTTTTGTCTATTGAAAGCAGCAGATTGAAGGGTCTTGTTTTCTTATCCATTCTGCCTTGACCTTCAGTGTAATTATCGGTAGGTATGGATTATTGCTGTCATTATGTTAATTTTTTTGTGGTGCTGTAAGTTCCTTTGTTTTGCATGCCTTCTTTTGCTGAGTTCATGTTTTTTATGCTGTTTCTTATCAGTTTCTTCTTAGTTTTCGTGTTTCCTTCTGCTTGGAAGTTCATTTTCATGGTAAGTTGTGAAGTATTACATTTCTTTGGGGTTTTCTTATAGTCTGTTAATTCCTCCCCTTCCCCCCATTTAAGACAGTCTATTGTATCCTGTAATCTACCTCACCTCTTCACCTCCTGGATCTCTGTTCCTATGTTTTTTTCTTCTTTTACAGTGTTAATATTTTGACCTTTGGTTCGCCTTACAGGGCCTTTGATTTCATTGCTGTAATTTTGTTCTGTTCTGAACTCTGCTATCTGTCAACCAAGTTCCGGGTTATGCTGCAACGACTGTCAATCTTTGGTTGTTATCTATTCTTGCTGATTTTCATTCCAAAGAACTCCCTTTAGGGTGCTTTGAACTGCTGGATTGGCTTTGACAAAATCTTTTAGCTCCTGTTTATCCTGAAATATTTTGATTACACCATCATATTTGATAGACAGTTTTGCTGGATAGATGATTCTTGGTTGGCAGTTTTTTTCTTTTAGGGTTTTATCTGTCTCCCCATTGCCTTCTTGCCTGGATGGTTTCTGCTGAGAAGTCAGAGCTTAATCTGATTTTCATGCCTTTGTAGGTAACACTTCTCTTTTCCCTGGGTGCTTTTGCTGGATAGATGATTCTTGGTTGGCAGTTTTGTTTTTTCTTTCTTTTAGGGTTTTATAAATGTCTCCCCATTGCCTTCTTGCCTGCATGGTTTCTGCTGAGAAGTCAGAGCTTAATCTGATTTTCTTGCCTTTGTAGGTAACACTTCTCTTTTCCTTGGGTGCTTTTGGACACTCTCCTTGTCTGATTTTGGAGAGCTTGATTATGATATGTCTTGGTGATTTTCTTTTGAGCTCTACACTTTCTGGCATTCATTCAGCTTCTTGAATGTATATCTTTTCATTCTTCAAGATGTTAGGGAAATTTTCTTCCAATAGTCCCTCAACTATCTACAATGTGAACTTCTGTAATTCTTCCTGTTCCAGGATGCCAATAATTTTTAAGTTATCCCTCTTCATGTTATACAGCATGAATCTTTGGCCCTCTTCAGATTTTTTAAACCTTTTTTTCTGTTTGCTTTTCTATCTTAGCAGTATTGAGAGATTTGTCTTCATGTGCACTTCTTCTGGCTTCCATCTCTTCAATTCTACTCTTTTGCCCTTTCAGCTTATTGTTCATTTCAGATATTTTATTATTAATTACGTGGACCTCTTTTTGCAGGTTTTAAATTGATTCCAATGCTGTATCTATCTTGTCTGATTGCTACTGTAGCACTTTCCTGTCTTCTTCCTTATTTTATTCCACCCCTTTTCAGAGCATTTGTATTTGTTTCCATATCATTATTCTGAATTCCTTCTCAGGCAGATCCAAAACCTGCTCTTCTTATATTGAAAATACTGTGTCTGTCTCCATCTCATTTGGCTCAGTTACTCTTCTATTTTGAGATATGTTTTGATATCTTTTGTTGTGTTTTCCTGGACATTTTCAGTAGTTAGGAGGATTTTTAATACTTAAATGGATATATGTTGCTGTATTGTTAAGCTTACTGTGTGTCTCTTGATGGATATGATGTGGAGATAGGCTTCCCTTTTTGCATGTAATGTCTAGCAACTGGTATTGGTCCTGTTGCAATGGTGAGATATTATTGGGTATGATTGTAGTTTGGCTATATGGTCACGATTGCTGTCTCTTCTTGAGTAACGTAAGGAGAAAAAGCTCCGACCCCTATGAAAAAAGTGCAATGACAAGTACCAACAACAGAGTTGATATAAAAGCTGAGACAAAAACCACCACTCCGAAACAAATATAAAACCATAGCTGACCACATCCAGATTTCCAGAGATGGGAAATTCCCACATGAAA
Organism: Chrysochloris asiatica; assembly: GCF_000296735.1. Classification (NCBI taxonomy): domain Eukaryota; kingdom Metazoa; phylum Chordata; class Mammalia; order Afrosoricida; family Chrysochloridae; genus Chrysochloris; species Chrysochloris asiatica. The sequence goes on from NW_006408625.1 coordinate 5,082,977, forward strand.
GGACAAGCAGACCAACCTGGAGTGGCTAGAAGAACAGAAGATACTTCTTGAAAGAAAGACCTACAGGAAAAATA
>NW_006408625.1:5084265-5090401 GCF_000296735.1 Chrysochloris asiatica
CAGGGGCAGGAGTAAAGGGTCCCTCCCAGGTCAACTTTAGTGCTGGGTCCCAGAGTCAAACTTCATAAGCAGCTGCCAAAGGGTCAGTCCATGGGACCAACGGGGATCCTCCTCTCTGTGCCATGGGAAAACTGTGGCCTCAATGCTGGACCCTTTTGGGGGTACACGCCCACCCATCTGTTGGTGGCCGGGCTGGACAGAGGGCACGGCAGGGAAGAGGAGGGAAAAATGTGTAGAATCCCGCACTCCTTTTTTTTCAAATGTTACTGCGTGGGTTTCTCTGTGTCAGTCTGGCCGTGGCCCTGCCTTGTGAATGCAGCCTGGGCGGGAGTGCTCTGCAGGCAGAGTCCCAGTCCCTGATTCATTTTGGAATCACAGTTTTTTCCTGTATACAGTGGGTTTTCCACCAGCGGGTGCAAGAAACTAATGCCCTGCGCCTTATACTAGATCCAGAGTTCTAGAGCAGCTCCATAAAAGCATCTTCTCTGGATTTTTGGAACCTCCCCCATGGAGCTTGTCCTACCTGACTCTGCTTGTCCCACCTCCAAAACCAAAAGTCTATCAACAAGCTTTTATATTCCCTTATTGAAAAATGTTTTAGGCAGAGCTGGGAGCCACAAATGCACTGCTGTTGTCACTTCTTCATCAGAAGTGAATCTTCTTCCTCGAAGGGCTGCTTTCAGGGGACCAAACAGGTGGTGTGCTGTGGAGTCGGTTCCAACTCATAGCAATCCTGTATAGGGTTTCTGAGGCTATAAATCTCTACTTGTACAGAAAGCCTCATCTTTCTTCGGAAGAACAGCTGGTAGTTTTGAACTGCTGACCTTGAGGTTAGCAGCCCAACTTTTAACTACTTCACTAACAGAGCTCCTTAAACGGGTGGTAGTCTGATGGAAAAAGATCAGGATTATAGGGAGGATGCTTTAACCCCTCAAAATGAAGTTTTTGTAGACTGTCAGCAGTGTGGGCAGAGGTGTGTGGATGTGTATTGTCATGCAAGATCACAATGCCCTTGGATAGCAGTCCTCTGGATTTAATCTGGTTAGACTTCAACTCTTCAGTGAACATGTAACTGTAACAAGCACGGTTATTTATTAATGTTGTTGTTAAGTGCTGTCGAGTCGGTTCCGACCCATAGCGACCCTGTACAGGGTTTCTGAGGGTGTAAATCCTTACGGGAGTAGAAAGCCTCATCTTTCTCCCACGGAACGGCTGGTAGTTTCGAACTGCTGACCTTAAGGTTCGCAGCTCGATTCATAACCATTACGCTACCAGAGCTCCTTTATAATAATAGTGATTATTAATAAATAATAATAATAATCACTATTATTATTTATTAATAGTGAGCACTTTTTCCTGATAGTGCTCCAATACTGGCCCTTGAGAGTCCCAGAAAACTTTAAGCATCAGTTTTCCAGCTGATAATTGACTTTTAAATTTTCTCTTGGTTGGTGATTAAGGGTGTTTCCATTTCAAACTCTGCCATTTTCTCTCAGGTTTATAGTGATGAATTCATGCCTTGTCACCAGTAATGATTTTTTTAAAGAAACTTTTACCTTCCTTTGAGTATTGGTCCAAATTTTGTTTGCTGACGCCCAAACTCTTCTGTGAGTTGTTTTGGTACCCATCTTGCACAATCTTGAAACTCAAGTCTGTCATGAATTATTTCATAGGCAAAGCCATGGCTTATTTACACATGATTTTCTACATAATCCAGTTTTACTCATCTCTTCAACAGAATAATTTCATGTGGATGCTCAGTGTTGTTGTTATCCATGGACGTGGATGAGTGTTTCAATATAACCGTAATTGAGATAATTTTGGGCTCACCCTCTTATATTACATGGGGATCCAGTGGCTCTGTAGGATGAGTACTGGACTGTGAGCTACAAGGTTGGTGGTTTGAGCCCACCAGTGACTCAGTAGGAGAAAGATGAGGCTTTCTATTCCCACAAAGATTTACAGTCTCAGAAACCCTATGCAGTCTTGCTGTGGGTTCGAACCGACTTGACTGCCCTAAACCACAACAAGATATATTACATGTTTGTTAATACAAATGAAGAAACTCAGTACTAATGTTTTGTTTTATGCTTTCTCCCCCCTACCCCCAACAAGTTGATTTGTACAGTCTGTATTGTCACTGGTTGTGTGTGAGTCATGTGAGCAATGAAATTTTGTCCATCATCATGCATTACTCACAGTGATGAACACAGTCTTTCCCTTTTTCCCTCAGGTTATTTCATTCCTTGCTGCAGTTTTGCATAAAAAGGGAACTCGTGAGGATATTGAAAATAACATGCCAGAGTTTTTACAAAGAAGTATGAAAAAGGAAACTCCTTCTTGTACAGCAAAAAAGGTAAATTAGAAATATTCATTAAGTTGACCATGCAAAAGCATTAAGATACTTTTAAACATCATATCTTAGTATACATTTTAGAACATGAAATTTACAGTAATTATTAAAATAAAGTATGGGAGGGCTTGGGTTTTGTTGTAAATTTTTAGTGTTGTTGCATTCAGTAATATAACCTTGACATTGTCTTTGTAGGCAAATCCATGGGGGTTCTCAGGTCTCAATTTTGACTTTTTTTTTATTGGAAAGGAGTTTATTTGTTGCTGTTTAGAAGTGCTTAGGTCTTTTCCTTTATCCTGAAATTCAAAAATTTCCTCAGACCCAACACTCACTGTAGAATTCTTCCAACTAAAGTATCTTTCTTTAGAAAAATACACTCAGCACTTTATGAAGAGGGAAGAAATACTAGAATCAACTTGTCTGAAGCAAATGGCTGGTATGGCTGTTCTTCCATTAATTGATGACTGCCATTGTTTCTGATGACTCAATCCTTCTTGTAGTTTCAGCTGCATAATTGTGGTTTTTTTTTTTTTTGTTGTTGTTGTTGTTTTTAGGTTAATTCTAGGAAAACACACTTTCATTTTTTGTTTTTCTTTTTTAAGTTTCTCTCTAGTAGTAAGAAGTTCTCATGTGGTTAAGAATTCAATTACTAACTGAAATGTTGGCAGTTCAAATCCACCTAGATCCACCTTGGGAGAAAGATCTACTTCTAGAAGGTCACAACCTTGAAAACCCTATGGAGTGCAGTTTTACTCTGCATGCATGGGACTATAGTCAGCATCAACTCTATGGCAGTTGGTTTTGGTTTTGTTTCTGAAAGTAAAGGATGAAGTTCCCAGATAAGAATGTTTTTTCTCATTGTCTTCCATATTGTTCTGGTCTGGCTGGACCCTTCCAGGCATTGTAGCATTTTCATAGATGTATGTTTATCATTGGTGTTTTATTTCATTGGAATTAATAAATACATGTGTTCAATAGTTACTCAAACTTGCACTGGAAATAAATTTTTAATGGGATTATATATGCTATTTCCCAGAAGTAAATTCCAACAAAAGTTACCATTTTATTTCAAGAAATTCTCAAAAGACAAATCTGTATTGGTCCATTTGAAACAATGTTCATTTAAAAAAGAAACCTATTGAAATAGAAAAGAAATACATTCCTTTCTCCTTGTATGCTAATACCAGAATTATATAGGAATTCTGAAAAATTAATGTTGGAACTCATTGGAAAAAAACCTTTAATGAATTGAATGTCTCAAATTTAGGAGTGGCTGTTTTGAGGTATGTTTGTGTGTGGTATGATACATCTCCTGGACGTTCAAAATTTTTCAAGTGTGAATACATTAGCTATGCATGAAATAGTGTAGTGTGCAAAGAATAAATTTCTAAAGTAAAAAACACAAACTATACTTTTCAAATATTGATTCTTGGGATGATATTTTTTAATTTTAGGGTGTTCAGTTTAGATTAGAATTCAGTCTTTATGAAAATGAGTAAGTTCTTTTCAAAATATTGCTTTCATGCATGACGAAACTAGAGATTCTTACTAAAATTCACAATTCATATAAAGGCAGAGGAGGATGGCTTTTCAAGCAATTGTAATACCTGCATCAGGAGGAGTTTTTATGGTGGTTGAACAGAAATACTTTTTAAGTACTTTAGATCTATTTGTTTCACATATGAATAGAGAGTACTGTGCTACAAATGTTGCTATTGTGAATATCCTTAGATGTGTATCTTGACAAGTTTTGCTTTGGAACTGAAATGGATCAGTATGTGATACTGGAATTGTGGATGTGTGCATATTACGTGTTGACAGCTGGAGTAAAATGGCCTCCAAGAGGCCATAGTTGGAAAACATGGTCTTGGTGATAGAAATTTTTCTGGAGATCACATGATAGAATTTTGCAAGGCCAATGACTTCTTCATTGCAAATACCTGTTTTTAAAAAAAGCTTAAAAGGCAACTTATACCCATGGACCTCAACAGATGGAATACATAGGAATCAAATTGACTGCGTCTTTGGAAATGATGTTGAATTTAATTTTGGCAGCCAAAGCAAGGCCAGGGGCAGCCTGTGGAACACACCATGAATTGTTCGTTTGCAAGTGTAGGTTGAAGCTGAAGAAAATGAATAAAAGTGTAAGAGAGCAAAAATATGACCTGGAATGTATCTCACCTAAATTTAGAGAGCACTGGAAGAACAGATTTAATACATTAGGCTCTAATGATTGAAGACCAGAAGAGTAGTGGGATGACCGCAAGACCTTCATCCATGAGGAAAACAAATGGTCACTAAAGAGATAGGAAAGAAAGAACATACTAAAATGGATGCCAGTAGAGACCCTGAAACTGGCTCTCCAGCACAGAGAAGTTAAATAGTATGGAAGAAATAAGGAAATAAAGAACTGAACCAAAATTTTGAAAGGGCAGGTCAAGAAGACAAAGTCAAATATTATAATAAAATGTTAAAAGACCTGGAGTTAGGAAACCAAAATGGATGAACATGCTCAATATTTCTCAAGCTGAAAGAAACTGAAGAAAAAATTGGAGCTTCAACCTGCAGTATTTAATGGGCAAAATATTGAATGATGCAGAAAGCATCAAAAGTAGATGAAATATAGAGGCACTGTATCAAAAAGAAGTGGTCAGTGCTCAGTCATTTCAAAAGGTAGCATATGATAAAGAATTGATGTTACTGAAGGAAGAAATCTAAGCTGCACTGAAAGCATTGGTGAAAAACAAGGCTCCAGGAATTGACAGAATACAAATTGAAATCTTTCAAAAAACTGATGCAGTACTGAAGGAACTCACTCATCTCTACCAAGAAATTTGGAATCCACTACCTGGTCAAATTTAAAGTGACACTTTCCACTTAAAATCCAATGGCCACCACTCGTCTGTCAGTTTATTGTACTATGGTGGCTTGTGAGTTGCTGTGATTCTGAAAGCTATGCCACCAGTATTTTAAATACTAGCAGGTTCACCCATGGTGGACAGGTTGCAGATGAGCTTGCAGACAAAGACAGACTAGGAAGAAAGAGTGACGAACTTCTTCTGAATATTTAGTCACTGAAAACCTTATGTATAGCAGAGAAACACTGTCAGATATAGTGCCAGAAAATGAGCCGCGCAGGTTGGAAGGCACTCAAAATGCAACTGGGGAAGAGCTGCCTCCTCAAAGTAGAGCTGACCGTGATGACGTGAATGGAGTAAAGCCTGTGGGAGAAAAGCCCATGGGACCTTCATTTGTTGATGGGGCACAAATCAAAATGAAGAGAAACAGCTGTAAATATCCATTGAAAATCATAACATGGAATGTATGAAGTATGAATCTGGGAAAATTGAAAATTGTCCAAAATGAAATGGAACAAATAAACAATGATATCTTAGGCATTGTTTTTGTTGTTGTTAAGTGCCATCGAGTCAGTTCCAACCCATAGCGACCCTGTATAGGGTTGCCAAGGAGCAGCTAGTGAGCTTGAACCACCGAAATGAACTAAAATTGACTGGTATTGGCCATTTTGAATCTGACAACCACAAGGTTTACTATGCTGGGAACGACAAATTGAAGTGGGATGGTGTTGCATTCATTGTCAAAAAGACCATATCCAGATCAGTCGTGAGGTACAACACTGTCTGTGATAGGATAATATCCATACGCCTACACGGAAGCTCAGTTAATACAACTATTATTCAAATTTATGCACCAACCACTAAAGCCAGTGAGGATGAAATAGAAGAATTCTACCAACTTCTTCAATCTGAAATCGATCAAACA
>NW_006408625.1:5092748-5096647 GCF_000296735.1 Chrysochloris asiatica
GCCAAGTGGCAGCATCGATGGAGTCAAGCATGGCAACAGTAGTGAGGTTGGCCCAAGATCAGGCAGTGTTTTGTTCTGCTGTGCATAAGGTCACTATGGGTCGGTACCAACTCAATGGCACCTAACAACAACAACCTAGTCAACAGATTTGACGTCTTCCATATTGCTGCCCATTGCAAAGAAAGGTGACAGAACAGAATGCAGAAATCATATAATAATATCAATATTATCACAGGCAAGTAAAATTTTGCTGAAGGTAATTTAAAAAGAGTTGTAACAGTACATCAATAGGGGACTACCAGAAATTCAAGCAGATTCAGTGGAGGACGTGTAATGAGGGATGTTATTGCTGACATCAGATGGATCTTGGCTGAAACCAGAGAATACCCAGAAAGATTACTTGGGTATTACTGACTATGCAAAAGCTTTTATCTATGTGGATCATATCAAATTAGCGATAACACTGTGAAAAATGGGTAGTCTAGAACACTTCATTGTGCTCATGAGGAACCTATACATAGACCAGGAGTCAGTTGTTCAAACAGAACAAGGGAATACTGAATGATTTAAAATCAGGAAAGAGGTGTGTCAGAGTTACATTCTTTCACCATAATTATTCAACCTGTATGCTGAGCAAGTAATATGAAGAATGTGGCATCAGGATTGGAAGCAGCTATTCTCCAGTCACATTTTGGGTGCCTACCAACAGGAGGAGCTCATCTTCTGGCACTATATCTGACAATGTGCTACTAGTAATGTTTTCATATTCTAACACTGTATATCTGACAGTGTTCTGCTGCTATTCATAGTGTTTTCAGTGGCTATCCATTCAGAATTAATATGCCTCTCTTCCTTCCTAGTCTGTTTTAAAAATCTGCTGAAACCTGTTCACAATGGGTAACCTTGCTCCTTGCTGGTATTTAAAATATCAGTGGCATATCTTCCAGCATCACAGCAACATGCAAACCACCACCATATGACAAACTGACAGACAAGTGGTAGTGTTTTCTCTCTAGACTTCCATAATAGCATAATTCAGTACACTGACCTCTTTTACAATTAAAATGGAGTTTAAACCATATGGTTTAGTCATATTTGTAAGGAACATTAAGCAATTGTGTTGTTACTTTCGTATTTAAACCCCTTCTGATCTAAATGCTAATGCTAGGAAATCTTTAGATTTATTCACTCTTTTTTATGAATTGCCTATATGTGGAAAAAATCTAGAGGACTCAGATGAAATTTTTACCCAACATTTTAATTTTGTAATATATAAAAATTGAGCAGTAAACAAATATAACTGTAACTGTAATCAATACTTGGAGTGCTAATTTTATATTTGAAGATAGAAGGAAAATTGAGGCCATAGGATAAACTGAGGCCAAAGGACAAGAGAATTGAGAAGGATAAAATATGATGAGAAAGTGTATCCTTACAACGGGTGGGAGAAAAGAACTATCATACTCAGTAGATTTAGCTGTTGTTTTTTTGTTTTTGTTTTTGTTTTTTTCTTTTTCTTTGCAAAAAAACACAGTCACTAATTTGACTTATGATAATTAACAACTGACATAACAGAAACGTTTCCCAAATGAGAGGGCAGGATATAGAGTACTGTGTCTTTATTTTATAAATATTCTATTGAACTGTGGAGTCCTGGTGTGGCGCTGTGGGTTAATGCACTGTACTCTGGTGTCGCTGCTTCTCTGGATAGGCTCCCACATTCCACTCGTGCTCTTCTCCCTTGATGGTCCTAAGGTCCTCTATTCCTGGAATGTCAGTTTAATTACTCCCTCATTTTTGTTACAAAACTTCTACCCAGTTGTGACAGTTGCAATTAGTCAAGGTAACAGTTACTCACTATTGAATCATAAGAATCTTATCCCTATCTCCTTTCACCAGACCCATCTAGACAAGATGAAAACTGTTCAGTGGAGATTCTACTTCCCCCTGCACACACTCTGAAACTAAATTCCCTCTTGAAAACTTGTAAGTCTGTCACTTCATCCCTTCATTGCCCCCCCCACACACACTTTTTAGGTAGCCAATGTCTAAGTTGCCTGTCCCTATCACCCCCTTTGTACAGAGGGGATAGGAATGATCCTTGATGTGAAGACACCTTCCCTGTCAGTTGGTGTTTTGAGCTACTGCATCCATAAGTATAGGTCATGTTCATCAAATTGTAGCATTTTATACTTGTTTCCTTTGTCAAAAATTTTTTTTTTTTTTTAGTCATCCTCTAGTTGAGTTCTGATCATCAAGCCATTGAAGCTAGGTCGAATGGGTACTATCTATAAGCTTGGCTGTTCTTGTGTGTCTCCCCTCACTTCATATCAACTGGATGTTTCACTCTCAACTCTACTCCTCCGTGGCTATATCCTTGTTCATGAGCTCAGGAGTCCCCAGGTCTCACCATACTTTGGACCAACCTCCTCTCTCTCACCTAAGCATTCCTGTTAAGACTAAACAGATATATTGGTAATCCTGACAAGGACTGTTGTAGTTGGATAGTTTAAGGTAGAAGTCCCACTTGTATGAGTTCAAGAGTGGACAGGAGAAGAGTAAATAGAGACAATACATATCAATGAGAATATTAAGAGTCATTGCTATAAAGGAGAGAAGAAGCATGGGGAGATGGAGGGTCAAGGAAGAGGTTTTTTGTATTTAGTTTTTGAATATTATGACTTGTTTGTCTGTGGTTGGATGTGGTGCATTAAAAAGGGAAAGTTATGGTACAGAGAAGATTGAGGGCATTTTCTGTAGCAGTAGCATTGGGTTGGCAAGGAGAGATGGGAGCCTTTATATAAATTCAGGGTTGGGTTTAGATGAGAACATGGGCACTTCACGCATGATAACAGGGTGTGCGAGCAGAATATATAGGAATAGTTATAATACAGTGGCTGTGAAGGGTTACTTCTAATTGCTTCCATTTTCCAATGAATGTTCCAGGCTTTCCATTAAGAGTATCTGAGAAAGGAGAGAGAGTGAATAGGTGAAGAAAATGGAAAAGAAGTGGGTTTCAGACGGCCATGTATTTGATGGAAAACACCTGGTCTGCTTTGCATATTTGTATTACCGGCTTGGTCCTTGAAGTTATTATAGTTTGGGAAACTGATCTATATTCTTTTCTCTGTTTCAGTTAATGTACTTCTCTCTTAGCTCTCAACCCCCCTTTTTCTGAGAAATAAATGTAGTTGTTTGTTTGAACAAGGTTAAGTATTCCATTTTCTCTTAATATAAAGCAAAGTAAGCAGCAAAGTATTTTTGGAGCCTCTTTTATGCTCAAACATGTTCAACTGCTCAGTTGTATTTATTCTTATCAATTGCAGTGTCAAAATAAAAGCAAAGAACTAGTGACATCTTAGATTTCACTCTCAGATTTAAAAAAATATATAACACTTTTTTTTCTGTTTCTTTCAGATGTTCTTAATCGTTGCTCCTCTTTCTGTCCTGTATAACTGGAGGGATGAATTGGACACCTGGGGATATTTCAGAGTCACTGTCTTACATGGTAACAAAAAAGACAATGAACTGATTCGTGTAAAGCAGAGGAAATGTGAAATTGCTCTCACAACTTACGAAACACTGCGCTTCTGTCTGGATGAACTTAACAGGTGATGGTAGTGGCTGTGTTAGTACTTGGCTTACATCAGCTCTTTAGCCTGAATTTTCTGACATAATATAAAGCACAAAGGAGGGAGATCCCAAACAAGATGGATTAGCACAATGGTAGCACCAATGGGCTCAAGTGTACCCACAGTTGTGAGGATGTTGTAGGACTGGGCAGTGGCTCATTATATTGTTCGTACGGTTCATATGAGTTAGAACAGACTCGATGGCATCTAACAACAACAGCATTCTTAAATTTTAAAAACTTCATATTCTTAACATGATTTAATTTG
>NW_006408625.1:5097190-5099105 GCF_000296735.1 Chrysochloris asiatica
CTGACCTTAAGGTTCGCAGCCCGATTCGTAACCACTACGCTACCAGAGCTCCCATCCCTCTCAACCCTGTGTACCAAGGGGGTGGGAGAGATCCTCGCTGTAAAGATTCGTTCCCGTTTTGGAGCTACTACATCCATAAGTGTAGGTAAAGTTCATTAAATTGTAGCAGGATACTCTTATTCCTTTCCCCTCTTCTTTCTTCTTCTATTTGAGTTCTGATCATAAAGCCATCAAAGCCAGATCAAGTGGGTACTATCTGCAAGTATGGGTGTTCTTGTTCATCTCAGCTGGACGCTTCACTCTCTGCTCTAGTTTTCTGTGACCATGTCACTGCCTCTGGGCCCAGGAGTCCCTGGGTCTTGCCGTACTGCTGGCTATCCAGGGGGTCTATTGAATGTGGTCGGGCTTAGCTTGCAACTTCATTGCTGTTTTTCCCCCTCTTCCCTTGTCAGTGACCAGTGTGGTCAATAGCCAGATCACATGCCTGCTCATGTATTCCCCTTGAGTCTCAGTCTTGGAAGGGGGTTTGCTCTGAGGGGGTCCCGACCACTTGCCTTGATGGCTCCTGTGTGAACAGCTTACTTGTTATTGTAATCAATCAGACTGCCATTATTGTTTCAGATTTTTCCTGCTGTTCTTTCTTACCTGAAGTATCTTCTGTTATTCTAGCCACTCCAGGCTGGTCTACTCGTCCTTTTCAGTGGAAAATTCCTACTTCAGTAGGTTCTGGATGGTGTTCTGGATTCCACTATTGGTCTTGTGCAATGTAAAGGCTCCACAGGAAGCCTCTTTCACTGGGAAACTTCTAGACCCCCTTTAAGGTATTCCAATCAGTTTTAGGCTGAAGACAGACTTACAAGCTTCCTGTAGTGATGATTCTGGATATTCCTTTCTCCCCACCTCAAGTGTGTATTTTACAATGGTAGGTAAGGGAAACCAAGATTCAAAAGACAGCCAACCATCTTAACACTATTCCCCTCTTTTATCCCTTCAAACCGTGCCTCAATCCCTGTATCCCAGAGCCCTATTCCAAGGTTGTGCATACATCATCATTTACTGCTGTCCCACTTAGCCCATGTGAACCTGCCTAACTATTCTCCTATCAGCCTTGTTCTTCCATTACCCTACCCCTACTTCTGTATTGCCCACCCCCATATACCCCTCCTCCTGCATCCAAGCTATCCTGTATCTATTCCTTACCTCCTTACCCTGTGCTCTAACTTCCCTTCCCTCTCTCCCCTCCTCTCATCCCATACATCCTGGTGATCAGCAAATATATATATAAGTTTTTTTCCCCTGTTAGTGTGGGTTCTTTTAATTACTATTTTACAATAGTAGTCCTATGCAGTATTTCTCCTTTTATGACTGACTAATTGCACTCAGCATAATGTCCTCAAGGTTCATCCATGTTATATGGTGGCTTGCAGCTTCATTGATGTTCTTCAAGGTAGCATAGTATTCCATTGTGTGTATGTACCAAAGATTGTTTATCCATTCTTCAACTGATGGGCACTTAAGACTGTCTCTATCTTTTTGCTATTGTAAATAGTGCTGCTGTGAACATTGATGTGCATATATCTACTTTTGTTATGGCTCATATTTTCAAGAGGTTCCCTCTTGAAAGCTTGTAAGCCAGTCACTTCTTGCCTTTGTAGCACCCGCATTTTGGGTAACCAATGTCCAAGTTGCCCATCCCTGTCTACTCTGTATATGGAGGAGGTGGGAATGATCCTTGCTGTAAAGATTTGTTCCCTCTTTTGAGCTACTGCATCCAGAGGTGTAGGTCAAGTTCATCAAATTGTATCAGATTACTATTTTTTTTTCTTCTTCTAGTTTAGCTCTAATCATCCTGAGCTCTAATCATCCAGTCATTGAAGTCAAGTCAGTTGGGTATTATCTGCAAGTGTGGGTGTTC
>NW_006408625.1:5101932-5146768 GCF_000296735.1 Chrysochloris asiatica
CTCATCTTTCTCCCGCGGAGCAGCTGGTAGTTTCGAACCGCTGACCTTAAGGTTCGCAGCCCGATTCGTAACCACTACGCTACCAGAGCTCCTTGGAAGTTCGTTTTTATGGTTAGTTGTGAAGTATTAACTTTCTTTGGGATTACCTTATAGTCTATTAACTTTTCTCTTCATTTAAGAGAATCTATTGTATCCTGGTAACATAGTGGTTACGAATCGGGATGTGAACTGCAAGGTCACCAGTTCGAAACTGCCAGCTGCTCCGCAGGAGAAAGATGAGGCTTTCTACTCCTGTAAAGATTTACAGCCTTGGAAACCCTGTTCAGGGTCTCTATGGTTTGGAATCAACTCGATGGCAATTAACAACAGCAATAATTGTGTCCTGTAATCTACCTGACATCATCACCACCTGGATCTCTGTTCCTACACTTATCCCTTCTTTGACATTGATATTATTTTGGTCTTCGGTTGACCTCCCACTCCTTTTAGTTAGTTGTTGTAGTTTTGTTCTGTTCTGAACTCTCCTATCTGTTGACTGAGTTCCAGGTGGTGTTGCCACACCTATCAATCTTTGATTTTTGTCTGTTCTTATTGGTTTTCAGTCCAAAGAACTCCCTTTAGTATGTTTTGAAGTGCTGGATTGGTTTTGACAAAATCTCTTAGCTTCAGTTTATCCTGGAGTGTTTTGATTGCACCATCATATTTGATTGATAGGTTTAATGGATAGACAATTCTTGGTTGGCAGTTTTTTTTCTGTTAGGGTTTTGTATATGTCTCCCCATTGCCTTCTTGCTTGCATGGTTTGTGCTGAATAGTCAGAGCTTAATCTGATTTGCTTACCTTTGTATGTGACACTTCTCTCTTTAGGATTCTCTTTTTGTCTTTGATTTTATAGAGCTTGATTATTGTATGGCTTGGTGACTTTTCTTTTGGTGTCTACCTTTCCTGGGGTACGTTGAGGTTCTTCAATGTTTATCTTCTTATTTTTCAAGATGTTAGGGAAATTTTCTTCCAGAAACTCTTCAACTATCTCCTCTGTGAACTTCTGTGATTTTTCCTGTTCTGGGATACCAATAATTCTTAAGTTGGTCCTCTTCATGTTATCCAGTATGAATGTTAGACACTCTTCAGATTTTTTTAATCCTTTTTTCTGCTTGCTCTTCTGTCTTAGCAGTATTGAGAGATTTGTCTTCTAGCTCACTAGTTCTGGCTTCCATGTCTTCTACTCTTCTCCTTTCCCCTTTCAGTTCAGTGTATTGTCCACTTTTGATATTTTATTATTAATCATCCGGACCTCTTTTTGCAGGTTTTAATTGTTTCCAGTGCTGTATCAATCTTGTTTGATTGCTCTTGTAGTACTTTCCTGACTTCTTCCTTGTTTTCCTCCATCCGTTTTTGAAGCATTTGAATTTGTTTCCATATCATTCTTCTGAATTCCTTCTCTGGCAAATCTAAAACCTGTTCTTCGTTTTCTGGGGAGCCTATGTCTGTCTCCAGTGCATTTGTCTCAGTTACTCTTTTCTGTTTTTGGGTATGTTTTGAGATCGTTTGTTGTGTTTGAGATCTTTTGTTTGTCATTTCCAGTAGTTATGTGGGTTTTTCATGCTTAAATAGATGTTTGTTGTGTTATTAAGCTTAATGGGTGTCTCTTGGTGGATATGATCAGGAGATAGGCTTCCCTTTTCACATGTAATGGCTTAGCAGTTGTTATTGGCTCTTGTGTCAGTGATGGAATATTATGTGGTGTGTTTATAGCTTGGCTATATGGCCACGATTGCTGTCTTTTCTTGGACAACATTGGAAGAAAAACCTCCCACCTCCAGGAAAAACGTGTGATCAAAAGGCCTAAAAGCAGAAGCAATATAGAAGCGGAGACAAAAACTACCACTTTGAAACAAAAATAAAACTGTGGCTGACTATCCAGTCGCCTTGCTACACAGGCAGTGTGTATGTACCGTACAAGCCTCCAGAAGTGGTTGGGGGTGTCCGTTCCCTCAAGCCCCTCCTCTAGTTTCCACCATGGAGGTGTGCAGATAGATATTGAGAAGTTAATGGGAGAAAGATTGTCTACTATTTTTGTCTCTAAAGGTCAGTTAGTTATCTGTGTGTGCACAGCATAATTCTCGAGATAGTTGTGTCCTTTTATGTTGGGGTTTTACAGATTGTTCTATTGTTTGTCTGTCTGGCATGACAGGTCTGCTTTTTTCCTTGCTAGATAGGCCTGCGACTCTAAGGCTGACGTCATAAGTAGCCGCCAAGCTCTTTCTCTCTTTACCATGGGAAAACTGTGGGGTCAGCGCTGGACTTTTTTTTTGGAGAGGGGGAGGGGCATGCGCTCCTACCTACCTGAAAGCATCTGGACTGGGCAAAGAAGGCACCACAGGGAAGAGGAGAAAAAATGTGTGGAATTCTCTTTACCTCCTTTTTTTGCAAATGTCACTGCACTGCTTTCAGAGCTGGTTCCCTGTGCCAGTCTGGCTGTAGCCCCGCCCTCTGAGCTCCGCCCGGATCGGGTAGTCGCAGAGGTAGTCCCCACTCGAATGATTCCTAATTCACAGTATTTTCCTTTATATTGTGATTTTTTTTCACTTGCACGTGTGGGAAACTGACATCCTGGATCTTATGGTAGACCCAGAGCTCTGGTATTGTTCTGTGAGTGCAACTTCTCTGGGTTTTCAATCCCTTCCCCAAGGAGACTTTCCTAGCTGGCTGTCTATGCTGCTGCCCAAACTGGAAGCCTCTCTTTCTTCTTTGAGTGTCACATAGAATCCTAGGTTATTGAGTTATAGTATACCCACTCTAAGAGTGAACTGATTTTTAGGAAGTTTATAACAGTGTGCACTCATAACTGTAGTCAACTTTGGGACATTTCCGTCATCTTAAAAACTTTCCATTTATATAGTCAATTCCTGCTCCCATTCCCTAGCCCCAAGTACTCACTGGTTAGCTTTCTGTCTCTGTAGATTTGCCTTTTCTGGATATTTCATAAAAGTGCAGTCTTTTAATATGAGTCTTTTGTGTCTGGCTCTTTTCACTTAGCATATTTTTAAGGTTTATTCATGTTGTAGCATGCTTTAGTAGATCCTTTTTATTACTGGACAAAAGTATATTTTATGGATATACTTAATTTTGGTGTTCCATTCACTAATTGATGGACATTTGAATTGGTTACAGTTTTTGGCTATTGTTAATAATGCTGTTATAAACATTAATGTATTTTTATGAACTTGTATTGTCATTTAGATTCCTAGGAATGGAATTGCTGAGTTGTCTGTTAAGTATATGTGTAACTTTTAAAGCATGCAGTAGATTGTTTTAGAAAGTAACTTGGATAAAGTCCTATTTATAGTTTTCTTTCTTTTATTAATGCTGATTTTGGTGTCATATCTAAGAATTTTATGCCTACCTCTAATTCGCAAAGATTTTTTTCCTGTATTTTCTAAGTTTTATCGTTTTAGAGTGTGGTGCTGTAGGATTAGTGCTGGACTATGAACCACAAGGTCAGCAATTCAAACTCACCAGTTTCTCCTGGGAAAACCCTATACAGAGTTCTTATGAGTTGAAACCAACTCAACAGCACTTAACAACAACAACAGCTTAATCCATTTTAAGTTAAATTTTGTGTATGGTGTAAGGGAAGGATCTAAATATGTTTAATTATTCTTACTATACTTTGCATAGGATTCTTGAACTTTTATTTTTCTAATTAGACTGGCTCCTTTGTCCTTTGTACATGTCTCTGTTTGTCTTTGAGTAGATCTGTGTTTTGGCTTTTCTTTCTTCTACTCCATGCTTGTAATCAACCATTTCTCCATTTGGGTTCTTGGTTCCTTTAGGTGCATTAAGCACGATTGGTGCTCCTTTAGACTGGAATAGTAATTGAGTCTAATCCTTATAGTGAACACTGCTTTGTAATATAACTTTAAAGTCATGAGTTTATATCGATGTTTTTCATTCAGCTGCAGATTTTGCTTCTTTGATTTTGTATTTGTTTATCTGGTTTGTTGCTGAAAATATTTTTCATTATTATCATTGTAGTGTTCTGTTCAGTGTTTTCATTCTTTCATTGACCCTTTTTACGTCCACATGATTTCATTTTATGGAGGTCTAATCTTGTGTCCATTTAACTAATGAGGTGAGAAGCCAATGAAATCACCAGAGTACAGAGGGAAAAATGTGTAGAACATTTTACATGGATAGGAAAGCTACTCTTTACAGATTATGTGAACTAAGAGAGAAATATATTTTCAACCCTTTTCCACCTTGTTTTTTTCTCACTTTGTAGTTTGGAATGGTCAGCTGTCATTGTGGATGAAGCTCATAGGATCAAGAATCCAAAGACTAGAGTAACGGAAGTTATGAAAGCTTTAAAATGTCATGTCCGCATAGGCCTCACTGGAACGATTCTTCAAAACAACATGAAGGAACTGTGGTGTGTTATGGACTGGTGAGTGAAAACATATTTTGGGGGAAATTATTTAATGCTCTGATAGTTTATTTCCTGGTTTAATATTTGTTAGTATATGAATAAACCAATTATTTGTCTATTTAAAGGAGTGTTTGATCCCAAACATGCTATCTCTGGTAGAGCATTCCATGAAAACTTCTGCACATAGCCATTTCCATTGTTTATGTATTTTTATATGTATTGTTTTGCTCATTCTGAAGCTCACCAGTGTTTTGTGAATCTTGCTTTGATTTCCAATGGTAATATTTTTCTGTGTTAATATAATTTAAATCCTATCTTTATATATTAGTATCAGCATCTCAACTACAGATACTAGTTAATTTACCAAATCTATCATCTTTTTATAGTTATAAACTAAACTTGTCATAGAGAACATTTTATTTGCTTGTCATCTGTTATTGCTGTCATCAGTAAACAAGTGACTTCATATAATTTTTAAAGTAAAACGTAATCTGTCTTTTTTTTTTTATTAGATAATTTAAATAAAGCCCTAACAATTTCTTATTGCCTTTATAAAGGGCTGTGCCAGGTCTTTTAGGTAGCCATGTCCACTTCAAGAAGCAGTTTTCTGACCTGGTAGAACATGGTCAGAGACACACAGCAACAAAAAGAGAGCTAGCTACTGGTCGAAAGGCCATGTGCAGACTGGCAAAGAAGATGTCTGGCTGGTTTCTCAGGCGAACCAAAACTCTCATCCAGGATCAACTGCCTAAGAAGGAAGACCGGGTAAGAACTGCAGTTGTGTATAATACTAATTTCTTGTTATCTTTTTCCTAAAATTTTCCATTTTAAAAGGAAATTTTTTTCCTGTGCCTCCTCCCACCCCCACCCCTGGTGTGGAGAAAGAAAAAATGAAAAAAATTAAAATGTTACATGTAAAATTCCAGGAAATATTAAGTAGGCCAGTTTCATTCCTTGCTCATTTTATTAACCTGTTAGCAGGTTTATTGTTAGTACACAGTAAACACATTTCTCTGATTTTAGTTCAGGAAAATAAGAGAATTTAATACTAATTCTTCCTCAGTGAAGAAGGAACTTTTCTCCCTACTGTGTTTTGCGTTCACACTCTGTTCTTCCCACACTGTCCTCTGTCCACCACCTGGTGTGTCCTTTGGTATATACAGGGCCCAAGTGGTTAAGAGGTTTTTCTCCAAAGTCTTATTTCTTTAAGAATGCCATTTGTTGTTGCATGAATGACCTAATTTTAAGAATTTGTAGGGAAATTATATTGTGTTAATTATTCAAGAATATTTGGGTTGTTGACTTTCAAAGGATTTTTTTATTTTTTTAAGAATTCTCTTTAATAGTTTTAAATCTTATCATGTCTCTAGGTTAGAAAGTGGAATACATTTTCTGTAAATTTTTATGAAGTAAACCTGAAAGATGATTATACAAATGGACTTCACTAGGTGGAATACACAGAAATCAAATTAATTGCATCTGTGGAAAGAGAGGCAGGGAAAGCTCCATATCATAAGCTAAAACAAGGCTAGGGGCAGACTTTGGAACAGACCATCAATTGTTCATATATAAGTTCAGGCTGAAGCTGAAGAAAATTCAAACAAGTACACAAAAGCCATAATATGACCTTGAACATATCCCACCTGAATTTAAAGATCATCTTAATAACAGATTTAATGCATTAGATGCTAATTATCAAAGCACAGAAGAGTTGTAGGATGACATCATACAAGAAGAAAGCTAAAGCAAATAAAAGAAATGAGGAGGTAGAAGAACTGAGCAGAAAACTTCAAAGGGCAGCTGTAGAAATCACAGTCATATATTTTAATGAAATATGCAAGTACCTGGAGTTAGAAAACCAAAAGGGAAGAGCACGCTCAGCATTTCTTAAGCTGAGAGAACTTTAGAAAAAAATGAAGCCTCCACTTGCAATACTGAAGCATTCTATGGGCAAAATATTGAATGATGCAGAAAGCATCAGATCAATATGGAAGGAATACAGTAGTTACTGTACCAAAGGTAAATAGTCGATTCAACAATTTCAAGAGGTAGCATATAATCAAGAGCCAATGATACTGAAGGAAGAAGTCCAAGGTGCACTGAAAACATTGACATAGAACAATGGTCCAGGAATTGATGGAATACTAGTTGAATTCTTTCAACAAACTGATGTAGCACTGGAGGTACTCACTTATGTATGCCAAGAAATTTGGAAGACACCTAGTTTCCTGGCTAACTGATTGAAAGAGATCCGTATTTGTGCACATTCCAAAGAGAAGTTACCCAATGGAATGTGCAAGCATCAGACAATATCATTAATAGCATGTACAAGTGAAATTTTGCTAAAGATAATTCAAAAATGGCTGCAACAGAGGTTCAAGCCAGGGTTCAGACAAGGACATGGAAAGGGGGATATTATTGCTGGCATCAAATGAATCTTGGCTGAAAGCAGAGAATACCAAAAAGATGTTTTCCTGTGCTATATTGACTACGCAAAGGCTTTCCCCTGTGTGGATCATGACAATCTATCACAACATTGCAGAGAATAAGTATTCTGGAACACTTAATTGTACTCATGAGGAACCTATACATGGACCAAGAAGCAGTTGTCTGAATTTAGGGACACAGAATGATTTAGAATCAGGTAAGGTGTGTTTCATCGTTGAATTTTTTTACCATACTTATTCAGTCTGTATGTTGAGCAAACAATCTGAGAATCTGCATTAGATGAAGAAGAACTTGGCATCAAGGTTGGAGAAAAACTGATTAACAACCTGAGATATGCAGATGATATAGCCTTACTTGCTGAAAGAGAAGAGGACTCAAAATACTTACTGATGAAGATCAAAGAATGTAAAGAAAACAAAAATCCTCACCACTGGACCAATAAATAACATCATGATAAATGAAGAAAAGATTGAAGTTGTGAAAGACTACATTTTGCTTGGATCCGTCATTAACATTCATGGAAGCAGCAGTCAAGAAATCGAATGACATTTCGCATTAGACTAATCTGCTTCACTATTGTTGGTTTGAGGACTGTGGTGCGCCTGATACAAGCCATGGTATTTTCAACAGCCTAAGATACATGTGAAAGTTGAACAGTGACTAAGGAAGACTGTAGAAGAATCAATGCATTTGAATTTTGGTGTTAAAGAAGAACATTAAAAGTACCATGAACTGCCAGAAAAACAAATATGTGTTGAAATAAGTATAGCCAGAATCTTCCTTAGAAGCCAGAATGGCCAGACTTGGTCTCACATACTTCAAATATATTATCAAGAAGGACCAGTACCTGAAGAAAGACATTATGTTTGGTAAAGGGGAGGGTCAGCATAAAAGAAGACAACCTCCAGTGAGATGGATTGGCACACTGCCAATAGCAGTGGGTTTAAGCGTATGATTATTAGATTGACACAGAACTGGCCAGGGTTTGGTTTTGTTGTGCGTAAGATTGCTATGAGTTGGAACTGACTGGATGGCACCTGACAACAACAACAAACCTAATTAATGTGGTCTTAAATAAGGGAAATTCTATCAGATGCCCTCTGTTGCTACTGTTGTTGTTATGTGACATCGAGTCAATTCCAATTCATAGTGATCCAATAGAGAATTTACAAAGCTGTATATCTTTAAAGGAGCAGAAGATCTCATCTTTCTCCCATAGAGCAACTGGTGGATTCACACCACCGACCACGCAGTTAACAGTCTTGTGAATAACCCACTGTGCTACCAGGGCTACTAATCTTTGGATGTTCAGTTGATTAGTATTTTTTAAAATGTACTTGAAAGGGGAAAACATATAGATATGCACGTTGGGAAATTGATAGCAACATTTGATTTTTTTTTTTTTTTTACATTTCTCTAAAGCAAATAAAATTAGAATAAGTATGAACATCACCTTTTACAAACTTTATATAATGTAACTGTATTTTATGCAATTATATACATATATTTTATGCAATTATATACATATACTCTAAAAAGAGAGAGAGAGCATGAGAGCGAGCGAACTCTGGTAGCGTAGTGGTTACGAATCGGGCTGCAGAACTTAAGTTCAGCAATTTGAAATTATCATCTGTTCTGCGGGAGAAAGATGAGGTTTTCTGCTCCCGTAAAGATTTACAGCCTTGGAAACCCTGTACAGGGTCGCTATAGTCGGTTCCGACTCCACAGCACATAACCACCACCACCATATATATTTTTTTTTTAGTTATGTAATGGAGAGCCTCTTGGTAATGCAAATGGTTACGTGTTTAACTATTTAGAATTTTGGCACTTTGAGCCTACCCACGGGCCCTTAGAAGACAGAGCTGGCGATCTGCTTCCGAAAGCCTTGCAACCCCACCAAGTGCATACCTGGGATCATCATGAGTCTGAATTGACTTGATAGCAGCAAAAATCTAGTGGGAACAACAAAACAGTAAATATATGACAAGAAAGTTATACGTAGAGGTTTAAGGCTTGAGCTTCAGGAATCAAGTATTATAAGCTTGAATCCTGACTCCACTGTTTATGAGTTTTGTAACCTTGAGCAATTTGCCGAGTCTCTCAAACCCTGGTTTCTTCATCTTTTAAATGGAAATGATGATAATGATGCATACCTAAACATGGTTTTGAAATGCAAAACACATCAGAACTGCCCAGTGAATATTACTCTATTTCTTAATAACCACAATCCCAGAATACCCTCCACCCTTTAGTCATGGATATGAATCTTCTATTTCTCTTTTGATTTTTCATATGTACTTTTAGAATTTAAGGTTATGATCAATATATACCTAATATACATTGCCTTATCAAACATGATTTTATATAAACAATAACCAAATCAAATCAGTTACCTCAGCAGATAAGCACTTAACCATTGCTCCAACAGGGCTCCTTCCCCCAGAGCTTTAGTGGCATGGTTATATCATTTTCTGTTTTTGAATTGAGTATAAAATAGCAACTTGTTTTTATTTGAATTTACTTAATTCGTATCTTTACTGATTTTAGGAGTCTATTCCAAGATACTAAGTATAAATACTATTTTATCAGTTTCCAATATTATACAAAGTGTTTTTTTAAAAACCTTTTTTCTGTTTCCCAGTATTTCAGTAAATATTATCCATCCCATTGTTCTGAAATCTTCCAGTTTTCCTTATCATGTTTTTTGTTTGATCTTAATTGTAGTCATTTGTTTATGTATAGTTGGTTAATATGGAAGGAACCCTGAAAAGTCACATAATATGTCAAGAAATATATAATTGAACCACACAACTTGTTTTTCATATATTGATGCCCTTAAATTTAAAAACAAGTGAATTCTTTGAGATTTGTTTGAAAATGACATTTAATGTAAGATAATTGATAGAAACTGTCCTAGCAATGTAACCATTGTTGTTAAGTGCCTTCCAGTTGGTTCATAGCAACCCTGTGTAGGGTTTCCAAGGAGCAGCTGATGGGTTTGAACTGCCTACCTTGCAGTTAGCAGTCCAGTGTTTATCTAGTAGGACTCTAACAATGTACCCAGAGGAAAGAAAATTAGATTATGAGCAAGTTTCACTATTATTCATAAAATTCAATGTGCATGGTGATTATTATTGCTAGAAAAAACTGCTGATGATTGATTACCTGTGTTTTATCTTAACAGATGGTATATTGTTCTCTGACAGAATTTCAGAAAGCTGTCTATCAAACAGTGTTAGAAACAGAAGATATGACTTTGATACTCCAGTCTTCAAAGCCTTGTACCTGCAACAGTGGCCGAAAAAGGAGAAATTGTTGTTTTAAGGCAAGCATTACAGTATGATATCTTAACTATCTTGCCTTTAATTATCTAGTTCTCTATTCTAGTGTCAGAGTAAGTCACAAAATAAAATAACTTTTTCCCAGGTAGATCTTTAATTTTGGAAGTTGTAAAAAAAAATAATCATTTTAAAAAATATTTTAAGATATCTAATAGTAATTGCATGTAAAATGCAATACTCGAATATCTTTAAAAAAATTTTTATTTTCAAAGTAGACTTCAATTTTATATTCTCCCTTTAACTTTTCTTGGGAAAGATATTGCTTTCATCTTGAAATTTTATTTAATTTTCAGAAAGTTTCTTATGTATTAATAGTAAACTAACTTCCTCTTTCATAGACTTGAAATGTTATTCTGATGATATAAGTGTTGGTTTAATATAAACTGTACCAGTAAAATGGAGAAAGTATGTATTTAGTTTTATTTAGAGACACAGCTATACTTTTTACCTTTTGTCTATATTTCTTGCTGTTTTATCACCTCTCTGGTTTATTATCCAATTATCTATTTCCTGTTTATTTATAGATGTGATGGTAGTGGTTGTGTGCCATTGAGTTGGTTCTGACTCATAGCAACCCTGTGTAGGGTTTCCAAGGCTGTAAATCTTTACGAGAACAGAAAGCCTCATTTTACCCAAGGATCAGCTGCTAGATTCAAACTGCTCACCTTGTGGTTAGAAACCCAACTCACAACCCACCATGCTACCAGTGCTCCATATATAGAGGAGCCCAACATAAATATCTATCTAAACTGACACCTTGTCCATCTCTTGATTATTTGGCTGCATCTCCCCACTTCCTTTTCCCCAGGTGGTCTTACAATGTAGATGGGAGGAGACAATAAGGAAATCATGGCGACACTTCACCAGAGAAGTGTATTACTGGGGACCTCTTAGCTGTGTCTCATGAGGTTTAAGATGTTCTGGAATGGGTTTTTCCTTTGATTAGAAACATCATTGCAGTATCATTGGCAAAAAGTTTGATTCTACATTAGTGAGTCACACGTATTTCATCTAACAGTTGGCTTTTTCTCAGAATAAATACTATTTTAAGTGATATATTTTGTGAGGTAAGCCGTTACATATCTTTGTTAATTGTCTCTTTTTTGTTTTCTGTATTTTTCTGGTTACAGACCAATTCACAAGGTGAAACAGTAAAAACCCTGTATTTCAGTTACCTAGCCATCCTTCAGAAAGTAGCAAACCATGTTGCTCTACTTCAGGCTGCAGGCACCTCTGAGCAGCAGGTTTGGATCGACTTTTTCATTTCTTTATGATGCTATTTGGTACAAATATTTCCTATTTGGTATAAAATTTCTCCTAAAGGAGCCCTGGTGGTACCCTAACCACTCTGAGTCAGAATTGACTCTGTTGCACAAAAACAACATAAAGTTGCTTAGCCAAATAGCATTAAGATAATTTTGCGTAAAACTTAAGAGGAAACTGACTTGATCAATTTTTAATTTAGGTGCCACAGAGTTTGCACACTTGGCTTTTTGATCAAAGTGAGAAATTTTAAGTTTTAATTAAAATAAGAAGTTTCTTTTATGCCTCTAATAATAGTCATATAATTATATTCTCTTACATCCTCTGGTGTAAGTACTAAGTAAGATTTAATGAGTTATATTCCACTAACGATGTGTCTAATGACGTGTATCTAACTACTGAATTAAAATGAAGATTGATAATCAGCGTGTTAAATGTTAAAAGCTTTCTCTAAACTGAAAAATCAATAATTTCAAAGTCTAGCCATAAATGTGGTCATTTATTTTGATGATCGTTTTCAGTTGTTTCTTATTCTGTAGCACATCAATAAAAAATCTTTTCTAAATGCCCTTTTATTTAATTATCTTTTTTTTTTTTTTTTTGTATTTTAGTCTTACTGCTGTTTGAATGCAATTTTGAAATTTACTAAGAATTTAGCATTGTTTTTTGATACTATTGTTTGCTTTTTGGATAATATTTAGGTCCTTGGTTTGGAAATCTCAAAAAAAAATAAATAAAGTTAGTAGTCATATCAACATCTAAGATTTCAACAAACCCATATATACTTAACATAGCACTTTCAAGTTTTCTGAATTATTACCATGACTTAGAAAGAGGCAAAATCTTTCTAAGTAATATATTTCTTCAAAATAGGAATGTCTTTTTCAAAGGCAATTTCAGTTTATATAGGTTTACCAATTTTTAGTTGAAATTTCTTTTTTTCTACCTTTTCCCTCAAGAAAATGCTTATCAACAGACTATGTGATCAGGTATTTGCCAGATTCCCAGATTTTGTTCAGAAAAGCAAAGATGCAGCCTTTGAGACGATTTCTGACCCAAAATACAGTGGAAAGATGAAGGTAAATGTTTTTTCCTTTCAGATGGTATACTGACAGGGAGATTATACAAGATATTTATCAGATGATTTGGCAGGAACATCAGTTAATCAGAACAACTACCCAATCAGTAAAAAAAGAGTGTTTATTGCCTGCACACATCACTTTTAAACAGTAGTTGAATCAAATGGACTTCACACTTTTCCTTATATTTTTATTAGATTCACGGCCTCTAAAAATGTGTGCTGTTACTTGACCACAACTGTTCAAGGACATACCTACCAGAAATAAATGTAATACCAAATAGGAGGATGGGAGTTGGTATTAACTTGGAATTAGAGAAAACAGCGTCTTGAAGAGTTACAGGTGGACTAGACTGAATTTTCTGCCTCTTCTGTTTTACTTGCCTGCTTCAGGAACCCTGTACAGGTTTTCTGTGAGTCGGGAACTGGCTTCACAGCATGCAGCAGCAATTTCTTGATAGTCAGATGCATGGTGGCTCTGTAAGATAAGTGCTGGCCTGGTAATCACAAGGTCAATGGTTTGAGCCCATCAGGTGCTCTGCAGGAGGGAAAACGAGGCTTTCTGCTCCTGCAGAGATTTACAGCCCTGGGAACCCTATACAGGTTCAGTATGAGTCAGAACTGACTAGATGGTACTTAACAACAACAACATCTAGATTGTAAGATTACTAAATCTTGACGCCGATGGCATGGAACATTGACTTTACACAGAGGAACTGACCTGTAGGTGTGCTGTTCTTGGTGATGTATCCATAAAGAAGGAATATGAAACATCAGACCTCTGGGCATGGCCCTGCACAGGAGCCATACAATGCTAACAGTTTTCAGCCTCTTCCAAACACAATTAGTTTTGTTTCACCCCCTACAAACTAGTAAGAACCTGTACATATGGATTAATTGTAACTAAGTTATAATTTGGAAAAAGACAATCATTTCTTTTGGTACATGGAATAAGAAGTAATCAAAGGAATTAAGGTTTTTTTTCTCTCTCTCAATATTCTGGAAACATTTTAAACAGTTATATAAATTCACTAGAGCTTAAAAGTACTTTAAATTGTTTTAAAACCTGTATTTCTTTTTAAATAAATAAGTTTGTATTTGTGAGATATTTATTCTCACAGCAAATAATTTAAATCCAATAAATTTTATAACAATAATGATTATATTTTTATTAGCCACTTTATTGACATTTATTTAAATACTTATAAGTGAAAAAATACAAAAAGACCAATTAGTTTAGAACTGAGCTCTTTGTTGTTGATAAGTGCCATATAGTCGGTTCCAACTCATAGTGACCCTGAAGAGGTTTCCAAGGAGTGGCTGGTGAGTTTGAACCACCGATCTTGTGGTTCAAACTGACCTTTTGGTCTGGTGCAGTATCCTACAATGATTAGTCTGTAGTTTAAGCCAATGAAATATTTCCAGAATTCATGACCTGCTTTAAAAGCTGCTTTACCCATTGCTATTCATTCAAATTGTATTCATCATGACTCCTCACTGGAAAGTTACACTTGTGAAATTAAGTGCAGTGTTAATAGCTCTGCATTTGGTTTTCTTATATGCCCATAAAAGAATGGTTTATTTTATGGGCATTAAAAACAAAACAAAAAGAAAAACACATATATTTGTTAGGGTTCTTATCTAGGAATAATGCTGTCTGGTTAAGGTAATTATCAGATTGACTTTTTATTATGATTTTTAGAAGGGAAAGGCAAGCATAAATTGTTGCTGGAGATGTGAAAGAAGAAGGTAATGTTTTTTGAGACAACACTGACAAAAGAAACTAATAGTAATAAGCCAGGGAGATAGATATGAGAGTTTGTTGTTCTTGTTAAGTGCTGGTGAGTCGATTCCGATTCATAGCAACCCTGTATAGTGTTTCCAAGGCTGTAAACCTTTACAGGAACAGAAAACCTCATCTTTCTCCCAGAAAGCGACTGGTAGATTCAACCGCTGACCTTGTGGTTAATAACCCAGTTTATAACCCACTATAGTATGCCAGGGCTCCTATATATATGTTATTATTAAGTGCTGTTGAGTCGGTTGCAACTCAACAGCACTTAATAATAATCCTATTGCTACCCTGCATAGGATTTCTGAGGAGTAGTTGGTGGATTTGAACTGCCAACCTTGCAGCTCAAACCAACCTTGGAGTCCAGTGTATCATCCTGTAGTGCCACACTAGGACTCCCTATACACACACACACATATGTAAGTATAAATATATGTATTTAACTTGTTTTTGTGTATTAAGAGGTTTACAGAGAAGATCATTATTTTTACATTCAACAAATCATACACTGTGTTTCATCTCAATGATTGTAATCTGTTCCATGAAACAATAGTTGTCCCACTTTCTCCTTGTGGTTTCTATTTCCATTCCACCCTCCTTCCCATCCCTTCTCAACTTTGTCCTTAGGTAAATGTTGTCCTTTGTATCCTAAATGATTGACCATTCCATGGTGAGCATACTCCACTAGTGTAGTTGTCCCCTTATATACATATCTACAGTTTGGCTGAAAATTGGCCACGAGGGTGAGTTCCTTTCCAGACTTGAATGGTGATCAAGGACCATAGTCTTGGGTTCCTCTAGTCTTTTTCTGACCAGTGAGCCCCATGTTTCTTTTTTATAATTTTGTTCCACATTTTTTCCCACTCTATTTGGAACCTTCTAATCCCTTTCAGAAGGAGCTCTGGTAGCATAGTTGTTACGAATTGGGCTGCAATACGCAAGATCAACAGTTTGAAACTACTAGCTGTTCCGCAGGAGAAAGATGAGGCTGTCTGCTCCCGTAAAGATTTACAGCCTCGGAAAAACCCTGTACAGGGTACAGGAGTCGGAACCGACTCCACGGCACATAACCAACCAACCAACCAATCCCTTTCAGAGCAGTTGATAGTGGTAGCCAGGCACCGTCTTAATTCTTCTGGTTTCACAGTCATTGTGACTGTTATTCACCTGCTCATTGGTCCATTGGACTAACTGATGCCAAGCATCTTCAGTTTTCATCATAATTCTTTCGTCTACACATGGAGAGACCAGTAGTTGCACCTCATGAGCTTTTAAGATTTCAGTCGCTACTCACCAAAGTTGGGTGTAGAACGTCATCTTTGTGTTATGCCAGTTGGCCATGGTGTCTGCCAGGGAAATTTTAGATCTGTGTTTCATCATTTGTGTAGCAGCATGTCCTAGTGTTTGGTTTACTGATCTGGTGATCCAAAATATGTAAGCTTGTCATGAAGTTATTGCAAATGGATTTGTTGTTGTTGTTGTTAAGTACCGTGGAGTTGGTTCTGACTCATAGTGACCCTGCACAGGGTTTCCAAGGCTGCAAATGTTTATGGGAGCACAAAGCCTCATCTTTCTACCATGGAACAGCTAGTAGTTTCGAACTGCCGACCTTGAGGTTAGCAGCCTGATTCGTAACCACGACGCAACCAGAACTCCTAATCCAAATGGATTTAGGAGCCACAAGTAACTGAAGTTTCATGTAGTTCTGTAATTCAGGTTATAAAAGATCCTGGAGCTGCAGGGAAATGTCAACATTACAACAGCATTAGCCTCACAGCCACAGGGCTGTACTGATGAACTTTAGCTCTTTCTCTGAAAAGGTAATGTCCTTGTTGGTCTCAGCTACCATTCTAGGGGATGATCACAGATTGCTCTCCTTCCCCTGTTCCTTTCTTCCTTTTGGTAAATTCCAGAGTCACTGGCTATAGGGGGAAAAAAAAAAAAACAAAAAACGAAAGAAACACTAACTAGGAAGTCCTGCTCAGTGGTGCTGAAATTACACATGGGCTGCTTTCAGCTTTTCAGACCTGTCTGACTAATCTGAGAAAAATTGGTACTGAGATTCCTTAGCTACTAACATGCCCAAAGTTTAGACTCCTTTAAGGGTAGATTTTCCTGTCCGGCCAAGGACAATTAAATGCTAAAGTGTTGGGTCTCTGATGTTAAGATTCAAACCTGTATTATCATTTTTGAAAATTTCTGGTCAGGGATATTAATGTATCATTATTCATGTAGTTTATAATCTGTTTTTGTTTTGTTTTTTAACTAGCCTACTAAAGACCTCTAGTTTAAGAGTATTCACTTTACTTATGACTTGTTTTTGGTTTTATAACATTCAAAAATGCTTAAAATCGCAAATAGTTGCCACACAACTCCAAGCAATCAGATTGAATTTCTGTATACTATCTCCTTCACTAAATTGTTAACAATTTATATGAAATGCAAATGCACACGCTTCATATAGAGTCTCTGATTTTATTTAAAAGCAAAGGCTCATACAAATAAAACTTGCTTTATATGGTTTCCAAATATTTAAATGCTATTTGCCTAATCTGTGGCATTTTAATCCACTTTTTTGATAGGATGTCAGAATTAATTTATTTTTTAGATTTCATAGCTTTTTAAGAGTAGGGGTGAAAGTTAGCATAATATAAAGATAATGTTATTTTCTTAAAAGTTTACATCTGAATAAATAAAATTTCTTAAGTGTTTATTACATAGTTCAGAAAACCCTTAGACTTAGTTTTGTTTTGTTTTTTCCTTTTGTGGATTGCTTTCTCATGGTGCTTTGAAGCTGTCATTGCCAGATGTGGAAATGCCTCTTTAAGAAATAACAGTATCACCATTATACACTAGGCTTTGGATTATTTGCTTCCTCCCAGAAAACACTATATGTGTGGACAGATTATTGGCATTTTGGGGTCAGAATCGAATCTGGAAGTCAGGGCTTACTGTAAATAGAGAAACAGAGGGGAGAAAGTGAGAAGTATAATTCTGACTGCTTACTCAAAACAAAATAAATATCCAGACTTTTAGAACCTAGATGTAACCGAACACGTTTCCTTACCTCTATCTAGAGAAAATTTAAATACTTCCTAAAAGGAATGCTGCTCTGTCATTTTGTATCTTAACATATTGTAGGTATAAAGAGAATGTAGTTTGTAAATTACATTAATCCATTTAAGCACATCCCATAATCTAAATGCTTCCTTTTGATTAAAACCAGATGAAATGAAATAAAAGGTTTTGGAAACTTTACCTACTTACTGACAATATGATTATGAATAACATCTGATGTCATATTTAATACTTTATTTCTCTAACTTGGCAAAAATGAAGAGAATTAGAATAGGTGACTGAGGTTAGTTTTGTAGAAAAATAACTTTTATGAAATTCTCAAGTGGCATTTCTCTGTATAAAGTGTACTTTTAGTTGGAACTGGCCTCTGATGTTCTGCGGTTCATTTCCAGGTCCTTCAGCAGCTTTTAAATCATTGCAGAAAAAATAAAGATAAAGTCCTTCTTTTTTCCTTTTCCACCAAGGTGAGTTGTGTCTGACGTAT
Source organism: Chrysochloris asiatica (assembly GCF_000296735.1). Taxonomy (NCBI): domain Eukaryota; kingdom Metazoa; phylum Chordata; class Mammalia; order Afrosoricida; family Chrysochloridae; genus Chrysochloris; species Chrysochloris asiatica. Next base: position 5,119,849 of record NW_006408625.1, read on the forward strand.
ATGCTTGCTTGGCCCCAGCCACACTTTCTGGTTAAACACACTGTAGTATTGGTAGTGAGGTGTGAGCAACAGGAAGTTAAAAAACCTACTTAGATCTCACTTACACCACACTTACTGTCAAACAACAAACTCAGAGATATACTGTTATTTTCTCTGGATGTTTTTGTGGTTAATAACTGTTCTTCAAGGTGTTTTAGCGATTTTAGAAGTTAGAAAGTGGCATAAATCATAAAATATACATGATTTAGCCTATAATTTTCTCTCTCTATGGCTTTATTAGTTTCTTTTAGTTTGAAAAATGGAGACATTGTTTTCTCCTTTGGAAAGATTGACGTTTTTTAAAAGCAAAGGTTGATGAAAGTTAAAATCAGTTTCAGGATAATGTGTGTGAGTGGGGGGGAATAAGTGGATCAGAAGGGAGGAAATGATCTGTTGCTACTATAAGAGAGGAATTGTGAGCAACAGTCGCTTGATCTCCGTAATGGCATGCACACTCACTCAGTGCAGAATTTGTGCCTGTCTGCCTACCTGTCTCCTTCTCTTACCTGCAGTTGCTTGATGTACTGCAGCAATACTGTATGGCAGCTGGGCTGGATTTTCGACGACTTGACGGAAGTACAAAATCAGAGGAAAGAATCAGGATTGTGAAAGACTTCAATAGTACACAAGATGTTAACATATGCCTCGTCTCCACAATGTAAGGAAATAAAAAACAATAACTTTGTTTCTGTCTGATTGCTTTTATGCTTTAGAATAGTTTGTTGTTGTTTTAATGATCACTGTATCACTCAATGTTGCTTTGTTTTATTTGGCTTAAGGAAAAGCAGGGGGAATGCTATTATGATTGAAATAACAATATCTTGAGTTTTAACTACCTTTCATTTCCTTTATCATCACTGAATTCTCCTTACAAGTCTGGGTTTATAAAGATAACTATAAGAAAATAGATGCTTCCTCCTAGGACTTTTCTGTGGGGCTATTTTGGCTCCTGGCTTGTGGTCAGAACAAGCCCACTTTTTATTAACTGGGTAACTGAGCATTGTTTGTAGCAATGACTTGTCCCCTGTGCTCAGAAGCCCTAGAGAGCCCATGGAGCCAAGTGGCCAGATGTCTTCAGTCCTGTGCCTCGCCCTTGTCTCAACCAGACCAGCTCCATTCTTCTAGGTTTTGTAAAAGGTAAAATTGGCTCTAATGAAGACCTTTTTAAAGAGTATACATGCTTTAGAGAAAGACTTAAAATGAATATAAACACCTGAATAGAGTGTATCCATTTTTCAGATTCTTAAATCCATCAGTTTTGATATCTAATAGATAATAAGAATTCTGTAGACTCAATCCCACTCTCTTACAGGAAGAATTTCAAGGGACTTGATCAAAATAAAAATCACTTCAAATAAGGAATAAGATACATGCAGTGGGTGATTGCTGTTGAGCACTAAAATTATTTTTGAATTCTTGTAATTGAGACAAAGGAGAGAAGCTATGTGTTTCTACATTCCTGTGAATGAACTTCAAGAAGCAGTTTCTCACATGAGTCCTCTAATACAAACATTAGATGACATAGGAATACTGTCTTCAGTTGTGTTTGTAAAATAATTACTGTGTAGTGGGCTCCGAGGCATGACGACTCAAAGTATGTATAACAGAATGAAGTCTTCCCCAATGCTTTGCTGTCTTCCTGATGATTGTGATGCTTGAGTCCATTGACTCAAAACACCCAGGTTGTTGCTGTTGTTAGGTGCCATCAAGTTGTTTCTGACTCATAGCAACCCTATGTAGGCAAAAGGAAGCACTGCTTGGTCCTGTGCCATCCTCACACTTGTTGATGGCTTCCGCCCATTGTTGTAGCCATTGTCAGACCATCTCTTTGAGGATCTTTCACTTTTTCACTGACCCACTACTTTACCAAGCATGATGTTCTTCTCCAGGGACTGGTCCCTCCTGACAACATGTCTAAAGTGTGAGAGATGAAGTGTCTCCATCCTGGCTTCTAGCAAGCATTCTGGATACTTCTTCCAAGACAAATTTCTTTTTCCTTCTGGCAGCCCATGGTACTTCAGTGGTCTTTGGCAGCATCATAATTTGAATGGATCCGTTCTTCTTTCATTTTCCTTGTTCATTGTACAGCTTTCATATGCATATGAGGTGATTAAAAATACCATGGGTTGAAACAGCTGTACCTTAGTCCTTAAAGTGACATCTTTGCTCTTCAACATTTTAAGATCTGTTGCAGCAAATTTGCCCATTGTTATATGTCATTTAATTTTTTTGACTGCTACTTCTTTGGGTGTTAATTGTCGATCCAAGTAAAATGAAATCCTTGACAGTGTCATTCTCTTCTCCATTTTTCATGATGTTGTCTATTGGTCCAGTTGTGAGGATTCTTGTTTTCTTTACATTTAGTTCTAATCCACACTCTGTTGTTGTCTTTAATTTGTATCAGTAAGAGCATACAAGATGCAAAGTTAGGAAAACTTCTTAGCCATAATCAAATACCTTGAGGGAATGAGTAGAGGTGCCTTGAGAGCTCAAGAATGTAGTTTCAGCACAGGGTAGGGAATAGACACAAGAAGACTTGGGTGCTGGGGTTGGGGCATCGGGTAATACACCAGAAGGGGGAGGAGAATGGAAAAACAAGGCGGATGGGAGAACAGTTAGGCAGGTTTGCATGGGCTAAGTGGGACAGAGGTAAATATATGCACAACCTTGGAACAACAGGGCTTCGGGATGCAGGGATTGAGGCATGCTTTGAAAGGGGAATAATGTTAAGATGATACTTCAGGATATAGGGATTGAGGCATGGTTTAAAAGGGGAATAATGTTAAGATGCTTGGTGTCTTTTGAATCTTGGTTTCCCTTGCCTACCATTGTGAAACAGACACTTGGGGGCGGGGGTAGGAATAGCCAGAAACATCACAATACAAAGCTTATAAGTCCTTCTTCAGCCTGTAACCGGTTGGAATACCTTAAAGGGGACTAGAAGTTGCCCAGTGAAAGAGACCTCCTGTGGAGCTTGTGCGTTGCATAAGACCATGGGTGGAAACCAGAATCCCATCCAGAATTGTCTGAGGTAGGAAATTTCCACTGGAAAGGACGAGTAGACCAGCCTGGAGTGGCTAGAAGAACAGAAGATACTTCGTGAAGAAAGACCCGCAGGAAAAATTGGAAATAATAATGGCAGTATGATTGATTACTATAAGAACAAGTAAGCTATTTGCCTGGGAGCCATCAAGGCAAGTGGTCGAGTCCCCTCAGAGCAAACTCCCTTCCAAGACTAATAATTTAAGACTCAAGGGGAATACACGAGCAGGCATGTGGTCTGGCTGGTGACCACATTGGTCACCAACAAGGGGAAGATGGGGAAAAAACAGCAGTGAAGTTGGGATCTAAGTCTGACCATATTCAGTAGACTCCTGTGAATCCAGGCGGAGACCTGGATGGCCAGCAGTTAAGGCATGACCCAGGGACTCCTGGGCCCAGAGGCAGTGACATGGCCACAGAGGACTAGAGCGGAGAGTGAGGCATCCAGCTGATATGAAGTAAGGGCGATACACAAGAACACCCATACTTGCAGATAGTACCCACTTGACCTGGCTTCGATCTCTGGATGATCAGAGCTCAACTAGAAGAAGAAAGAGGAGGAAAAAAAGAGTAATCTGATACAGTTTGATGAACTTTACCTACACCTGTGGATGCAGTAGCTGAAAAGAGGGAACAAATCTTTACAGCAAGGATAATTCCCACCCCCTATCTAAGCAGAATTGACAGGGATGGGCAACTTGGACATTGGCTACCCAAAGTGGGGGTGCTACAAAGGCAAGAAATGACTGGCTTACAAGCTTTCAAGAGGGAACCTAGGTTGAGAGGGTGTGGAGGAAGGTAGAATCTCCACTGAGCAGTATCCAGTCTGTCTAGGTGGAGCTGATGAAATGAAATGCGGATAGGTCTTTTGTGACACAATAGTGAATAATTGTTATCAGGACCGATTGTGAAGGATGGAAATGTGTAAAGGTAGACATTTTTAGCAAGGAAGGGAGTAATTAACTTTGTAGTCTAGGAGTGGAGGTTCCTGGGACCATCAAGGGGAAAAAGCAGAGAGTGGACTCCTACCCAGAGAAGAAGTGATGCCAGAGGTGGAGTCAGAGACCATGACATAGAGAGATGGAGCAGCTGGGGACTTTAGACCCAGAGAGGTAGAGAGGCTGTGTGCTGACGACAGGGGGGCAGGCTTGTAGGGTATACACTTTGGTTGGTTGATGATGCATGGAAGGGATTGTAACCATGGCAATGACGATAGGATGAATGTAAAACTAATGTTCTCCCTTGTAAACTATCATATAATTCACAATAAAACATTTTAAAATAAAAAAAAAAAAAAAAAAAGAAAAAGATGGAAGGAATGCACATTCTCTGTGCCAAAAAGAATTAGCTGATGTTCAGCCATTTCAAGAGGCAGCATATGATCAAGAACTGATGGTATTAAAGGAGGAAGTCCAAGCTGCACTGAAGGCCTTGGTGAATAACAAGTGTCCAGGAGTGGACAGAACACCAATTGAAATGTTTCAACAAAGTGATGCAGTGATGGAGGTACTCACTCAACTATGCTAATTTAAGAGTTTTGGTAGATACAAATTTCTTCATCCCATGATGTCAGTATACAGATTTTCCTTTCTAGTTTACCCTTGTAAAATCTGAGCACTCTGTAAAGAGTAAAGAGGCTATTTATTCCCATTGAGAGATGCTTTGACTGTGTAATGGTGGTGTTGGAATGGATGAAAGTGAACAGATTCAGGATCTGTTTTGGAGATGCTAGTGGTTATCAGTGGTGAGTTCAAAAAGATAATGAACAAGATCTTCATTTGTCTAGCTTGAACAGCTGCTGGTTAATGGCTTATTTACTATGTTGGACAAGGAATAGATTTTTAAGGGAGGATCCAAAATTTCAATTTGGGATATATTAACCTTGAGATGTCAAACTAAGTTGTCAAGTAAGCAGTTGATCCATGAATATAGAATGCAGAAAAGAGGTTAGGACTAGTAAAGTAATTAGGAGCCATCTGATAAGGTCGTCTGGAGAGAGTGTGAAGAGAAGAAGAAAAGATGACTCTTAAGGTAATGCAATGTGTAAAGACCACTTAGAAGAAGAACATGAAACAAAGTAGCAGACAAGAATTACCAGTGAAAGGAAAACATTTTTTACAATGATATGCCAGGCAAGGTACTAATCTCTAAAATTTAAAGAAAACGACATCACCTCTGCAAGAAAAAGACAATTCAATTTAAAAATGGGCACAGGACACAAATGGCCATTTGACCAAGGAAGACATTCAAGTAGCCAGCAAACCTGAAGAAATGTTCACAGTCATTAGCCATTTGTTGTTGTTAAATAAATGCCTTCAAGTTGGTTCCAACTCATAGTGACCTTGTATAGGGTTTCCTAGAAGCAGCTGGTAGGTTTGAACTGCCAATCTTGTGATTTGAAGTCCAGTTCTGATCCTATAGGATCATACCAGGAGTCCAGCTAGCATTAATAGCAGAGTTTTTTAAAATGGAAAATAACAAATGCTTCTTCCTGTGTTGCTGGTAGGACTTTAACCACTGTGGAAACTGGTATGGTGCTTCCTCAAAAAGTTTGAAATATAAATAATGTACAACCCAGCAGCCCCTCTACTTGGTATGTATTTCAATGGACTAATGAAACATGAGAACATCAGTACATCAGTCTCCATGACTCTGAAACCAGAAGAACTATATGGTGCCCAGCTGCCACTACCAATTGCTCTAAAAGCAATCACAGTAGATGGTCTGGTCCCAGCTAGACTAGGAGAATATGTGGACCAAAACTCAAATTATTAAGAAAACAAACAAACAAAAAAAGACAGGGCTTACTCATCAGAAACAGACTGGAGCAAACTGAGACTGTGGCCCTTGATCACCCTTCAGGTCTGGAAAGGAGGTTACCCTTGGACAAAATTGAGAAGGGATAGGAAGGTGGGTGGAATGCGAATAGGAACCACTGGGAGGAAATGAGACAACTGTTGTTGCATAGAGAGGAATGTAATTATTGAGATGAAGCAAGCTGTATGATTTGTTGAATGTAAAACTAATGATCTTGTCTGTAAAGCTTCACTCACTTCACATAAAAAGTTAAAAAAAGAAAAAAAAAAATTACCAGTGAAGTAGCTAGACAAGTAGCTGTCCAGTGCTTCTCCTGTTGTAAACACCTGTAGAACAGTCAACCAGGGGACCTTACTGTTAAGGTCTAATGATGATTCCCAGTTCCTGATGTCATTGAGTTGTTTCCCACTTATAGCAACCCTTTGTAGGGTTTCCAAGACTGTGAACCTTTTTGTTGCTGTTAGGTGCCATCGAGTCGGTACCAACTCATAGCGACCTTATGCACAACAGAATGAAACATTGGCCCGGTCCTGGACCACAGGAGCAGAAATTCTCAGCTTTCTCCGAGGGAGTTGCTGGTAGGCTTGAACCGTAGACCTTGTGGTTAGCAGCCCAATGCTTATCTGACAACACCACAGCACTCCCCAACACAATACTAGGAGTGCCATTATGATAATAATATTCACTATTGTTATCCAGTCCTGGTGTGGTACTGTAAGATAAGTACGAGACCACAAGGTCAGTGATTCAAACTCACCGGCCACTCCTTACCCTATACAGGGTTGCTGTAAGTTGGAACTGACTTGAAGGCACTTACCAACAACAGCAACCTTATTATTATACTGAGCCCTGGTGGCTCCTAGGGTTAAGCATTGAACTGCAAACCACATGTCAGCATTTCAAAGTCACCAGCTGCTCTCTAAGAGGAAAATGGGTATTTCTGCTCCCATAAAGATTTATAACCTTGGAAATCCTATAGAGCAATGCTCTTCTGCCCTGAGGGTCGCTATGAGTTGCAATCAACTGATTAGCAATGGAGTCATTATTATTATTAACTTGTTTACATTTTCTAGGAGGCTTGGTGGCACAGTGGGTTAAGTGTTGGACTGTGAAACAAAACTTGGCAGTTTAAACCCGCCGACTGCTCTTCAAGAGAAAGATGAGGCATTTGTAAAGATTTATAGCTTTGGCTATAAGGCATTTCTCCTCTCCCCTACATGGGTGCCATGAGTCTTAATCAACCCCACAGCAGTGGGTTTGGTTAGGTGGGTTTTTCTTTGGATTTCCATTCCTGGGAATACTACTTCTTTGTTAGCTTTTTCGCTTTCTTTACTACATTGCCAGTAAAAATAAAAAGTTGCTATTTTGAAATGTCATGCCTCCTCTCCCTTGAATCAATCTTATTAATATTTTGGTCATCTTAATGCTTTACCCACATTCCTAAAATTTCAGGAGAAATTTTTTTCACTATAAACTGTTACAGTATTCATTAGCCTTTTATTGCTGATTCTATTAGGAACTCATGTCCGTTTGGTATATCATCTGCTTATTTGTTACTTTTCTTTTACTTTAACTTTTCAGGATCAATTTTAGTATCAAAAATCCAAGATTTTTATTAGTGTATTAAAATTATGTAAACTATCTTACATGTTTCTTTTAGACTTGACCTGCCAAGATTAATTTTCTTCTGAAATGATGTATGGTCAGTTAAAAAATAACATCAGTAAGGAGCCTCATTTTAAATGAAACCCTTGTAAAGCATCCACTGTGATATATTTAGATTGTTATTTTGGTGGTGAGGTTAAAACATACATATATTTGAGTGGTTATTTAATTAGATAGCATTGGTGGTCCTTATGATTAGTGAGTAAGAATGATTATGAATTACTCTAAAATTTATAAAGTTAGTAATAGTAGAATTTCTTGTAATCTCTGTAAACATTAGCTGAGGTTATACTTGACAAATAAATCAGCATTTTGATGTTTCCTAGTCCTGGTGTGTCACCCTAGGATAAACACTCGACCTCAAGTTTTGTTTGAACTACAAGGTTGGTGGTTCAAACTCACCAGCCACTCCTTGGAAATCCTATACAGGGTCACTATGAGTCAGAACCAACTCAAAGGCACTTAACAACAATAGTAACAGTCTAATACAAAGGAGCCTTGGTGACCGCTGATTGAAAGGTTTGCAGTTCTAACCCACCCAGTAACTGTGGGAGAAAGACCTGTCTGTGGGTTACTTGAATCATTTTTAGAATTTTGTTTTGATTAATACATAGCGTTCTTTAGTATGTCTCGTTGTATAGATTTTTTTGTGGTGGTTGTAGGTTTTACTTCATACATATATAATTTACCACAAGTTACTGGTATTGACATTTTTCAAGTAAAGTATAGGCACCTACACAAAATGACACCAATCATCACCCCCACAGTACTGTCTATTCAGTGAGGTTAGATTAGTCATTGTAATGATCATAGAACTCAGATACCATGCTAACAACTATGGGGCTTACTATGGAATGTAACAGGTTACAGTTCAGGGTCAGAAATGTTCAGGGTGCAGTACTTCTAGTCAGGATAGCCTTTCCTCTGACTTGCCCACAGGCAGGCCTCTGTCTCTGGCTCTCAGCCCCTTGGTCTGGCCTCTGACCTGCTGGGGCTATGTAACAGAGCTCTTTCAGGGCTGCTGATAAATGCCAAAGAACACACTACTCTGCTATAAGCCTCAGCCCAAAGGTACTCAGCTCTAGCTCCATGGGTCAGCAAACCTAGCACCCAATTAAGTGCCTAGAGGCACCCTACTCTGCAAATGAGCCTCCTGTCCAAAGTCACTCAGCTTTACTTACTCCATGAGCCACCATCACACTTAATTTATAAATCCCAATAGGAGAAAGTATGTATTGACCCACATTTTTCACTTTTTTGTTGTTCTTTTTTCCTTCCTGATGTTCCCAAGAGTCCTTCTTTTATCTTTTATTTATTTTTTCTTTTCATTTTAAGAATATTCTATAGCTGTTCTCTTTGGAGTATGCTGGTGATGAGTTGTCATAGTTTTCCTTCATTTGAGATTTCCCCTTTATTTCTGAAGGATTTTCACTGGATATAGAATTCTGGATAGATAACTTCTTGTTGTTGTTGTTGTTGTTAAGTGCCAACGAGACGGTTCCAACTCATAGCAACCCTGTGTAGAATTCCCAAGGAGCGGCTGGTGCGTTTGAACTGTTGATCTTGCAGTTAATGTTGTTGTTAAGTGCCATTGAGTCGGTTATGACTCAAACCCTTTATAGGGTTTCCAAAGCATGCCTGGTGAGTTTGAATTGTTGACCTTGCAGTTCAAACGGACCTTGCAGTATAGTGCTTATCCTACAGCACCATTAAAGGGCTCCTTTCTTTTAGCACCTGGCAATATTGTTCTGCTTGCTTCTGGCCTCTGTGTTTTCTGTCATTCAAATTGGTTGTGTGTCATTTCTTTCTTGTTGCTTTTAAGATGTTTCTTTGTCTTTGGTTTTCAGAAATTTAATCATGATGTATCTTGGTGTGGATTTCTTTGGGCTTATCCTATTTAGGCTAACCCCGGCTTGGTTTATGTATTTTTCTAAATTGGGGGATTTTTCAGCCACATTTCTTTGAATACATTTTATGTCTCGCTCTCTTTTTCTTATAGAACACTGATGATTCAAATACTAGCCCTTTTGTTATTGTCCCTCTAATGATTGTTTTTCCTTGTTAGTCTGTTTTCTCTCTGGTGTTCAGAATGAGTAGTAATACTAATTTGTGCTCAAATAAATGATTCTATTCTCTGTCATCTGCTCTCTACTCTTGAGCCCATATTACAGTTTATATATTGATTGATTATATATTTAAGTTGTTCAGTTTTCATTTGGGTCTTTCTGTTTCTTGCTGAGACTTCTCATTTTCAAAATTTGTTTTTTTAAGTATTTTGTCATTTCTTAGGAGCCATTTTTAGGATGGCTATATTAAATTCCATCTCAGGGTTACCATGTGGTTGATTGTCTTCTTACTCAAGTTGAGATTTTCTTGATTTTTGGTATGACAACTGATCTTTTTGTATTATATCCTAGATATTCTAAATGTTCAGAGATTCTATATCTTATTTAAAATGTTTTTCTTTAGTCACCTCTAACACCATGAACACTACTTGGAAACCCTATACAAGGTTGCTATGGGTCGAAGGCGACTTGATGGCACTTAATAACAGTAACAACACCATGACAGTCAGGTGGAGGTGGAAGTCCAAGTGATGCCATCAATTCTTCTGTGGCGTTTGGAAAGAGTAGGGTAATGACTGTCTAACAATTTTCTGTCTTGCTGGAGTGAGCCTTTGCTGTTTCTTTGGTTTAAAGGAGGTGGCTTTTGGGGGGGCCTTTTTTGGTCTATGTTTGTTGGTTTCTCCAGATTTCTGCTTTCTTCAGAACCTAGTCTGGGATCTAGTAGACAAAAAGAAAGCCAGAGAACTCACTGTGATAACATTCTTCTGCTCCTGTGGTCTCGAGATGGTCTGCCTTCTCTTCACTGCTCATGATATTCTTACTTTTGCTTCACTTTTATTCATCATTCATCAGTAGTTCCAATTCACCAGCCACTCCTTGGAAACCCTGTACACAGTCACTATGAGTCGGGAATGACTTGAAGGCACTTAACAATAACAGGAGGAATAGAGGGAAGAACGTCAAATCCTGAATTGAATATGCATGTGACTTTATTTAGCTTGAATTTACTAACCATTTTTTGTTTTGTTTTATTAATTATGTTAGAAAACTCTTACGGAAATAGTATCTTGACATCTAGAAATCTTTAAAAACCAGTACTACCTGTGTACATAGACTCTTCCTTGTTGTTGTTAAGTGCCGTGGAGTTGTTTACAACTCAACAGTGACCTGTATAGGGTTCCCAAGGAGCAGCTGGTGGGTTTGAACTCCTGACCTTATGGTTCCAAATAATCAGATTTTTAAGGGATTTTCCCAAGTGTTAAACATTCCATGGATGTTCCATTTGTGATCTACTTTTGTTTTACTCACCTTTTATCGTGTTAATGCAGCATTGTTTTAGTTATCAAAACCTGGCACAACTGAATTATAGCACAGCAATTAATTATGTTTTGTAGTTTTAATATACTCCTTTCTGTTTCTTCCAGGGCTGGTGGACTAGGCCTCAATTTTGTTGGTGCCAATGTTGTTGTATTATTTGACCCTACTTGGAATCCAGCCAATGATCTTCAAGCCATTGACAGGTATAAAACTCACAAAATTTAAATTGACCTACAAATACTTTTCATCTCAAAGTACTCCTGAGTTTTTTAGGCTTGCTTAGGGAGTCCTGGTGTGGTGCTGTAGGATCATCCCTGTACTGCTAACTGCAAGGTTGGTGGTTCACACCCACCAGCTGCACCTCAGAAACCCTATCTAGACAGGCTCAGAAACCCTATCTAGACTGTGAGTTGGAACTGACTCAATGGCACATGACAACAGTATTATGGCTAAAATTAGAAGATAGTGGAAATCTTGTGAAAAACTTCTATTTAAGAAAACTCTGAACTTCTGAATCCAAATGGCAAGATACCGGTAGAATTCAAGGCAAAAAAAAAACACAACCCATTAATTAAGTATAGGTAGCCCAAAACAAATCTAATTACTATCAAGTCAATTCTGACTCATAGTAATCCCATAAACTTAAGTAGAGTGGTGATGGTGGTGGCAGTGTGCTGTGGAGTCAGTTCCAACTCATAGTGACGCTATATAGGGTTTCCAAGATTTTAAATCTTACGGGAGCAGAAAGCCTCATCTTTCTCCTGAACAGCAGCTGGTAGTTTAGAACTGTCCAATTGGGTTTCTGATGCTATAAATTGTTACAGAAGCAGACTACCACATTGTTCACCTATGGAATGGCAAACTGCTGGAGGGTTTGAACCACTGACTTTTTGGATAGCAGCTGAGCATTTAATCACTGTACCACTAGGGCTCCTTAAACAAAGTCAAGAGAAATATAATCCGGAATACAAAACAGCAAAACCAGAACTCTTAGAATATGAGGAGAAATGGACAAATATAAAATCATAGTCAGAAAATTAATATACTTCTATCAAAAATCAGTTGATCAATTAGGCAAAACAAGTACATTTTAAAATTATTTGAAGAACATAGTTATCCAGATTAATTTTACATATATATATATATAGTTGTTGTTAGGTGCCATCAAGTCGGAACCGACTCATAGCAGAACGAAACTGCCCAGTCCTGTGCCAACCTCACAGTCATTGCTACACCTGAGCCTGTTGCTGCTACCACTGTGCTAATCCATTTCATTGAGGATTGTCCTCTTTTTTGTTGACCCTCCACTTTACTAAGCATGATGTCCTTCTCCAGGTCATTTGATGTTTAATTATCACAAGATGTCATACTAGGTACTATGGACATTCAAAGGAAATCACATTCAAATGAATTAATTTTCTTTTTAACCCTTATAAAAAAATAGATTAGCCATTACTGTTTGCAGGCTATAATTTCACTTATAATACACTGTGTTAACAGGAGCACCTTAGTAGTAGTATACAGTTCTCTGCTGGATACAACCTTATCCAAAGCAAATTGGACCCAGTTCTTTAAGTGGCAGCAAGAATAATGACAAAGTAAAATAACAGCTCACGTGTATTGAGTGTTTTCTGTAAGTCAGGAACTGTTCTCAGTGGTAATGCTACATGAGTATCTCATATAGCATTCAAGAGTGTTCTCCTGTGTTGTCATACCTATGTTCTCAGTGCTTATTCTACATGAGGCTCTCATTCAACACTCAACAATCCGCTCCTGTGTTCCACACTGTTGTCATACCAATGTTACAGGTTAGTAAACAGAAGCACACAGCTTGAGTAATCGCTTGCTAAGTTCACAGCCAGCCAGTGGCAGGACCAGGATCCAAATCCACACCTTTCTTCACTGACAGCAGTCAAGGAAAATGGTCAGATAAAAACCAGACATCACTCTCGTCCATTTTTTTTTTTTTTTTCTTAATACATTTTGGTGTAATTTTGTACTTTTCCACCTAGGCTATCAAGAGCCAATCTATGAATTAACTTACATATTTTTTAAGCTCTTGAGCACATGGTAAAAGTCCTGTCTCACACATTTCTGCTTTGTTGTTTATTGTTAAGTGCCTTCAAGTTGTTTCCAACGCACAGCCACCTTGTATAGGGTTTGAGAGGACCTTGTGGTTCAAACAGTCTTTGCAGTCCAGTGCTTTGTCCTGTAGCACCACACTAGGACTCTTCACTTCTACTTTATGTGCCAAGAAATTAATGAAGCATAGATCTAAAGATGTTTATAAACATTTTGTCTTTAAAGATTAAAAGCTAGGCACTCTAATAGTGTCTCTCTCATTCACCAAACTGCTGAACACACACCCAAATAGCATTGACTTAGCTCCATATAAAAAAAGTTTTTAAAGCCCAAATATGAGAGAGAACGGGACTGTGAGCCCTTTGGAATCCAGGCTGCCGCATAGAAGTGAGGATGCAGGTCATTTAGCCCTGACTGTACTGTGTCGCAGCAGCCTGGTTCCCCTCTGGGGTGTGAGTAAAGATTTGCAGGCCCCCATGATGCCCTTCTCTGTGAGGAGGAATGAGTGAAGGATGCAGTGAGAGACTTTGTGAACACCAATTATTACATTATTGCAAGGTCAAAAATAAACTTCTAGCAAACACGAAAGGTACATATGATACTATAGGATAAGGACTGTACTGCTAACCAAAAGGTCAGATGTTCAAACTCACCAGCTGCTCCTTGGAAATACTTTACAGGGTCACTGTAAGTTGGAACTGACTTGATGGCACTGAACAACAACAGAAAGATCCATATTCGTACCCATTCTAAAGAAAGGGGATCCAATGGAATATAGAAATTAGCAAGGTCATTAATATCATATGCAAATAAAATTATGCTGATGATAATTGAAAAACATGTGCAGTAGAACATCAACAGAGAACTGCCAGAGATTCGATCCGGATTCTGAAAAGGATATGGAACAAAGGGTATAATTTCTGATGCCACATGAATCTTTACTGAATGCAGAAAACACTAGAAATCTGTTCATCTGTGTTTTGTTTTGTTTTAAAACTTTGTAACAATTTTATTGAGATGTAATTTACAAACATAAATGCACTTGTTTACTATCTGCAGTTCAACACATTTTGATATGTGCACACCTGTGAAACCACAGCCACAATCAAGATAGAGAATATATTCATGTATTGCATCCCCCAAATTTTTCTTGTGCCACTTTGTAATCCACCATTATTTAATCTGCATCCCACCACAATCACCAAGCAATTCCTAATCTGCTTTCTGTCACTATCAATTAATTAAGATTTTTGAGAATTTTACATAAATGGAGCATTTGGGAATACAACCCTTTCAGAAGCTTAAAACTGCCATAAAAAAGAAAATCATGAATATAGGAAAATTTGGGATACTTGTAACAGAAATGAAGTTCATATGTTTATTTTTTCTACAGTGCTCTTCTCTTCAGTAATTAATCTTTCTACATAAATTTCTATTTTTATATTACTAAATAATACAGCATATCTAAATATAAAATGTTTCTTTGAAGATCTATTAAAATTTAATAGTGTTTTCATTTTTAAGGCTAAAAGCTACTTTTTGAACCCAACGTTTTTTCATTTGATTTTTATTTTGTTTTTAATGTTTTTGCAGAGCCTATAGGATTGGGCAATGCAGGGATGTCAAAGTATTTAGGTTGATATCCTTGGGAACTGTGGAGGAGATCATGTATTTACGGCAGGTATACAAGCAGGTAAATACATTTCCCTTATTTTAATGAAAAACTAAATGTTTTTAAAAGTTAGAGGGCAATTCATGTAATTTTACTCTGTCATATTGAATTTAATAAGGTTATGAAATCCTTATTAGAGTACTACTTTAAAGAAAAAAAACTTGTTATTGTGAATTGAGCACAGGTTTACAGAGAAGATGATCAGTTTTTACATCCAGTAAATCGTATGCTGTGTTTCACCTCAATGTTTGCAGTCCCTTCCATGGAACAGCAGTTACCCTGCTTCCTCCCTGTGGATCCTATTTCCATTTGACTCTCCTTTTCATCCCTTCTCAGCATTGTCCTTGGGTAAATGTTGCCCTTTTGATCTTGAATGATTGACCATTCAATGATGAGCATACCTTACTAGTGTTGTTGTTCTCCATGTATGCCTATCTACTGCTCTACTGAAAATTGGACTACAAGGGTGAGACCTGAAGGGTGGTTGAGTGCCATAGTCTCAGGTTCCTCTAGTCTCTTTCTAACCAGTAAGCTTGGTCTTTTATATATACATATATTCAATTTCAAGTTTTGTTCCACATTTTCTCCCACTCTCTCTGGGACTATCTAATGTGATCTCTTTAAGAGCAGTTAGTAGTGATAGTCGGGCACCATCTAGTTCTTCTGGTCTCAAGAGTTGTGGTGACTGATGTTCACATGTTCCATTGGCCCATTGGAATAGTTGATTCCAAGCATCTTCAAATTTTCATCTCCCTTTTTTCTTCCACACATGGAAAGACCAATAGTTTTATCTAGAGTACTTCTTTTAAACAGATTAAGGTTTCAGTTAATAGTTTTGAGAGCTACAAGTTTCCTAGAGCAGTACTTCTTAAACTTTAATGTGCTTATGAATCATCTAGGGATCTTACTAAAATACGGAGGTAAAAGGTGTGGGATGGGACCCAAAATTCTTCATCTCTTAAGTAGTTCCCAGGTATGCCAGTGCTACTAGTCCACAGGCCACAATTTAAGTAGCAATGTCACAGCTCCCTAAACTGTGGGAAAAGACATGAAAGTATGTCTCAGATGGCTTCCAAGTACACAGAGATATTGGTCTCCTCAGTACTCTGGGTGGTAAGATCATCTAGACCAGTTTCTAACCTTGAGTTGCTTTCTCTGTTCACTCTAAGTGGCTGTTCTTCTATTACCAGTTTCTACATGAACCATGACATAAAAAAGATTGGGTCGCACTACCTTGCAGTATCTAATGTAACCTTTTTATGTTGAGCATAATGGAACTGGGACCCAGAGATGCCACAGTCAATGAAATTGTAGGAATAGAGCTCAAGTGTGTTAGCTACTATGCTTTTAGTAGTCTAAAATTGCATTAACTTTTTTTTAATCCTTACAGAGTATCAATTACTGCTCCATTTATACATCTAAATAGACAAAGTTTATTTATTTTGTAACTGCTCACTTGAGAAAATCTGGTATGAGGTTCAAGTTTAATTATAAGTGTTAAATTTGAATTGTTCCCTATATATTAAGTTGGCATCTGTTTAAGAATAAACATCTGCTACATGTGGTAATCGTTAACCTAAGAATGATCCAACCTTAAATTTATGCTATTTTCTTAATTCAAAAATGGAATTGTACACAGCAATTTTTGTTTTCTTAAAGCATTTAGCTCTGTATGAAACCTGTCATCGTTTTGTTTTTTGGTGTAGTACACCATAACAGTAGTTGCTCTAAAGAAGGAGATGGTAACTGGAGAGGAGGACCAAAGAAACTTTCTAGGGTTAAGGAAGTCTTATAACTTGATGGATATGGATGTTTAATAACTGTTTACATTTATCACATCTCATCCAATTATATACTTAATATCTATGGTGAATGTGTGAGACCAAGTCAGTTCTGGTTTGTTGTGACCTTGTGCAGGGTTTCAAAGGCTATAAATCTTTATGGGAGCAGAAAGCATCATCTTTCTCCCACAGAGCAGCCAGTTTATAATTCATTACCCTGCCAAGGCTCCTTGAATATCTATATCTCATTATGAAAATGATATGGGGATGATGCTTGACCTCCTTAATTATCTAGGGGAAGGAGAATCAGACAGCATCAGCATCAGCCCAAGGCTGATGCCTATGAGGAATCTCCAACCTTCATTATCGATTTGGTCACCAACTGGGCCTCCCTCAGTGCTTGATGTCTCTGCTAGGATTGATAATTCATTGTGTGGACACACAGAACTCACAAACCATACTCATTATTATAGGGTTTATTAGGAAAGTTAACAGGTTACATTTCAGGATCTAAAATGTGAAGCCTACAGTTCTTAGTGTAACAGAGCATCTTCTCAGCTGTACCTGCAGGCACGCCTCTCTCTGGCCCTCGTTCCCTTGGCCTGGCTTCTGGCCTGCTCGGGCTGTGTTACAAATCTCATTTGGACGCCAATGAATGCCCAAAGATCACTCTGTTCTGCTGTAAGCCTCAGCTGAAGGCTCTCAGCTCTAGCTTCATGAATAACAAACCTAGCTCCTCAGATTAAATGCTGGAGGCACCCCATTCCAGAAGGAAGTCTCCTACCCACAGGCCCAGTTTTACTTGCTCTGAGGACCAGGAAGCCCATCACTCTGGCTCATGCCCTGGCTTTTGGTCCTGCCGCTGCTCCTTCTCTGTCACTCTTCTGGTGCCACAGCATTCTGTCCCTCAATTAAGGGAATTCAATGTGCAGGAATCTCAAAGTCCAAAGGGCACACCCTGCTTCTGACTTTTCGCTCTTGTGGGTAGTGTGATTCCCCCTTCCTGCTACTGAGATGCCGCATTTAAAACCCAGCAAAATGTCAGAATTGACCAAACACCACATTAGATAGCCAAGTTTTTACAACCGTAATTAGTCCTTTGAACAGTCATTCATAACTGAATCATATAATCCGTTCAGCATTTTCCCCACTTTCTCTTACCTGGACGCATCAGGAAAAAGTCATTTGGTGGCAGTTACAGAGCTAGAAGCAACACTTTAAAGAATTCACTGCATTGCATTCACTTACACAATTTTCCTTAAATATACTTTGTTTTTTAGAGCAGCCTCCTACAAAGTTTTGAAATTACTTTTTCTCTTAACTTTTTACTATAGTTTGGGTGAAAGTTTACAGAGCAAATCAGTTTTCCATTTAGCAGTTTATACATGTTTTGTTTCATCATCTAGGTTGTAATCCCCTTAGTGTAACAGCACTCTTCCCACTTCCCATCCATCCATACTTCTGTCCTCTCCTTCACTGCCCTTCTGAGCTTTAGTTTGGGGCAAATGCTGCACTTTTGGTCTTCTATGGTTGTTGCAAATTTTTCCTAATGAAAACAAATTTTTCCTAGTGACATCCAAATACAGTTCATGATACTTAATTGGGTTCTGGATTGAGAAAAAATAAACACCAATTTCAAGGATGTTTTCAGACACTTGAGAAACTTTCAGTAATGATGGTATATTTTGTTGCTGTTGCTTAGTGCTTTCGTGTTAATTTCAACTCATAGTGATCCTGTGTAGGGTTTCTGAGCAGCAGCTGATAGGGGCTCTGATAGTGGTGTCACGGATATGTTAGTGAATGACCTTGTTTTTAGAAGATTCTTGCTTGAGATTTGGGATGAAGGTTCATAATGTCTGTTGTTTATTTTCAAAGACCAGAAAAAAAAATGTGTGCGTCGGGAAGGGGTGGATATAAAGAGAGACAGATAAATTCAAGCTAATATGTTTGGTGCTGTAGGATAAGCACTGGACTTCAGGGTTGGTTTGAACCACAAGGTCGGCAGTTCAAATTCACCAGTCACCTCTTGCAAACCCTATACAAGGTTGCTACTCAGTGGCACTTAACAACATGAGCGGGTACGTCAAAAAGTACTGCTACAAAATCATAGACACTTTTGCTAACAAATATCAAAATGTGAAGCTATTGTTTCTCAGCATACCTTGCATCTAAGTCTACACACTTCTGAAGGTGGTCTTTCCACCTCTAACTATTCCCAAAGAATTCCAGGCTCTTCGATTTACACTCTGTAAAAATGGCACTATCAGCATCCTCAAGAGACTCCTGTCATGTTCCTTTTAAATGTTCTTTGAGTTTCTGAAGGGACAAAAATCAAGGCAGTAGGATAGGTAGGGTGAGGTTCCCAGTGAAATTCTCATAGAACAGCCCTTGCTATCCTTGGAGAACGAGCAGGAGCATTTTCCTGAAGGGAAACAAAATTCCTCAGTGCAACTTTCCTTCCTGTTTTTCCACCAATGCATTTTTTTTTTTTTTAACCTAACTTTTTATTGTGAATTGAGTGAAAGTTTGCAGAGTAGATCATCAGTTTTACATTCAGCAAATCATATACTTTACTTCATTACAATGATTATAATCCTCTCCATGGACCATCAATTAACAACATTGTTGTTAAGTGTCTTTGAGTTGTTCCTGACTCATAGTGACCCTGTATAGAGTTTCCAAAGAGCAGCTGGTGAATTTTTGAACCACTGACCTTCCAGTTCAAAGCAACCTTGCAGTCTGGTTCATTATCCCACAATGCCAGTAGTATTTACCCTATTTTCTTTTAACAGTTCATTCCTCCCTGTGTCTCCTGTTAACTTCATCTTTCCTCTGCCAACCTCGCTCTTGTTGTATGTTGCCTGCCCCATCCTCAAACGTTTTATGAAGGAAGTGCTTGCACTTTGCATCTTGAATTTTCATGTCCAAAACCAAATTTCTGATTTTTCTCCCTAATCTGTTGGACTCACAGTTCACCATTGCAATTTTAAATCTTACAACTTTTTCTCCTAATAAGCCCCCAGAATTGTCTTGTGTCCTTTCAAAAAATCTGTCAAAATGACTTCTTTGGAGTACCAGAAAAGTCACCATAACCTTCTGAGCTGACCTCTTTGCCTTGATTTTAACTAGCCCAGCAAATCCCATTAACAACCACTGTTTTGAATTGGACCTTGCTCTCTGAATCATACTGGTAAAGGTGAAGCTCATAAAACAGCCTTCATTAGTATTGAAAAATTGATGGAAAGATTAGATCTGAGCTAGCTGATTTTCATACTGTGCAGAAAGTTTGTTGAGGCCAAAATGTTCACTTAAAATGGAAAATGCCAAACCATGTGAATCCCAGCTTCAGTAGCTGTTACATCAATGGTTACTCTATGGCTGTCTTCCACCAGTGTCTGGACTTGAGTCCCAGTGTCTTTATTCATCCATGTTTTTGACTCACCCTGAAGTCTTTATGACCGTCTTTAAAATGCTTCTTGTTGTTGTTGTTATGTGCCGTGGAGTCGGTTCCAACTTGTAGCAACCCTGAACAGGGTTTCCGAGGCTGTAAATCTTTACGGGAGCAGAAAGCCTCATCTTTGTCCTGCGGAACAGCTGTTAGTTTCGAACTGCTGACCATGAGGTTAGCAACGTGATTTGTAAACACTACGCTACCAGAGCTCCTTTAAATGCTTGCTCCATCTAAAAACTATTGTTTTATGTGGGAAAGCATTCCCATAGCTTTTTGCAAAGCTTCAGTGTTTTGGGATGATGCTTACTTGGTTTGTAAAAGAGCACTGGTGGTATAGGGGATTAAGCTTGGGGCTGCTAGCCATAAGGTTGGCAGTTCACACCAACCATTTGTCCTACAGGGAAAAGATGAGGTTCTCTGCTCCCATAAAAATTTAGAGCCTTAGAAATGCTACAGGGCAGTTTTACTCTGTCCTATAAGGAAACTAAGGAGCTCTGGTAGCATAGTGGTTACAAGTCGGGCTGCTAACCTCAAGGTCAGCAGTTCGAAACTACCAGCTGTTTTGCAGGAGAAAGATGAGGCGTTCTGTTCCTGTAAAGAATTACAGGCTCGGAAACCCTGTGCCGAGTCGCTATGAGTCAGAACTGACTGCACGGCACACAGCCACCACTCAGAAATCCTATGCAGGGTCGCTGTTAGTTGGAACTGACTCGGTAACACTTAACAACATAAGGATACCACAAGTCAAGATTGACTCAGTGACAGTGGATTTGGGTCACTTGAGTATTTTTTTAAATTTGATATTAGCCCAGACGACAAAGTCGTTTTTATTTTTTAATTTCATAACACAAAAGTATTCTTAATTTTAGGGCACTCTTACAAAATCAAAACAAATTATTACTGCTAGAACGTGTCTGCAGCTGTCCATTGGTCACAGAAACATTTGTTTGGAATAAGCTAGTGGCAATACTTTTTGACTTACCCTCGTGTGTGTGTGTGTGTGTGTGTGTGTGTGTGTGTGTGTGTGTATACACTGATGTTGCGTCTGTGTTCAAGAAAGAGTCATCAGCAAGCATCAGTAGGAAGGGTCAGCAGGCAACTGCACCATTAATTGCATCAATTTCTATTGTGGATATGTAGTCCCAGGACTATTATAGCCCATGCTTCTGGGACATTGCTATGGAATTGAGCAAATCATTATACTTATCCACAGTTTCTTAAAACTAAGGTCCCAGAGGTGTTATCTTAAGAGGACTAGCTTGATTTAGTGAAATGCAGGTACACATTCTATAAATGACACTCTCTACCTGGTCATCTCTGGGCAAGCCTTCCCTATTTCCCTAAACATCAGTTTCTTTGTTTGAAAATACTATCTCATGTTACTATTGTTGTTAAGTGCCATCGAGTCAGAGTTGTTGTTAGGTGCTGTCTAGTCTGTTTCAACTCATAGCAACCCTACATACAACAGAACAAAACACTGCTGTGTCCTGCACCATCCTCACAATTGTTACTATATTTGAGCCCACTGCTGCTGCTACTCGCATCTCTTTAGGGGTCTTCCTCTGTTTTACTGACCCTCCACAAGGATGATATCCTTCCTTCTCCAGCAACTGATCCCTCCTAATAACATATATGAAGTAGACAGAGAAAGTTTCATTGCAATATACTGTTTAACTTCCTAACTCCTGTTTCCATTAGAGTTGATCCTAGATCCAAGCAAAATGAGGTTTTGACAACTTCAATCATTTCTCTGATTAGCACATTATTCATTGGTCCAGTGGTGAGGATTTTTGTTTTCATTATATTATGGTGCAATTCATACTGAAATCTATAGTCTTTAATCTTCTTCTGCATATCGTAGATTGTTAATGAGTCTTCCTCTAATTCTGATGACAGGTTTTTCATATAATACAACTTCTCAGATTATTAGCTCAGCATACAGACTGAATCAATATGATGAAAGAATACAAACCTGGCATACATCGTTCCTGATTTAAATCATTCAGTATCCCTTGCTCTTTTCTAATGACCACCTCTTGATCTATTTATAGACTCCTCATGAATTCAATTAAATGTTTGAAATAACTATTCTTTTAACTATTCTTTGCAATGTGATCCATAGTTTGTCATAGGAATTAAATAAAAATTATGTAAGTAAGATTCCACCACATGTAATAAGTTCAACAATGACAGTTATTGCTAATAAGAATTTTAGTTGCCTAGAATTACTATTTGAAAAATAGTGGTATTAACTGGTCTTCCTTGTAGGCACGTGGATATTATCCTATCACAGACAGTGTTGTACCTCATGACAGATCTTGGTATGTTCCTTTGGATGATGAATGCAATACCATTCCGCTTCAATTTGTCATTTGCAGTGCAGTAAACCATGCAGTCGTCAGATTCAAAATGCCAATACCTGTCCATTTCAGTTCACTAATGCCTAAGACATCAGTGTTTATATGTTCCATTTCATTTTTGACAATTTCCAATTTTCCTAGATTCTTACTTTGTACATTCCATGTTCCGATGACTAATGGATGTTTACAGCTGTATCTCTTCATTTTGAAATGTGACCCACCAGCAAATTAAGTTCCCAAGGGCTTTACACCCATGGGCTTTACTCCATTCTCATCATCACAGTTATCATGGTCAACTCTACTTTGAGAAGGCAGCTCTTCCCCAGCCACATTATGAGTGCCTTCCAACCTGAGGGGCTCATTTTCTGACACTATATCTGACAGCATTTCTCTGCTATTCGTAGGTCTTCAGTAACTACATATTCGGAAGTACTTTGTCACTACTTCTTCCTAGTCTGTCTTCATCTGGAAGCTCACCTGAAACCTGTCCACTGTGGGTGATCCTTCTAGTGTTTAAAATACCCCTGGCATAGTTTCTAAAATCACATCAACTCACAAGCCACCACAGTACGACAAACCGACAGATGAGTGGTGGCTTGCGATACATCAACAACCTGCGATATGCAGACGATACAACCTTGCTTGCTGAAAGTGGAAAAGACTTAAAATACTTACTGATGAAGATCAAAGACCATAGCCTTCAGTATGGATTGCTCTCAATGTAAAGAAAACAAAAATCCTCACCACTGGACCAATAAATTGGGGAAAACACTGAAGTTGTCAAAGACTTCATTTTTCTTGGATTAGCCATCAACACTCATGGAAGCAACAGTCAAGAAATCAAACGACATGGAAATGAGAGAAGAGTAAGGGCTGGTTGGTCCAAAGTGTGGTGAGACCTGGAAACACTTAAGCCCATGGACAAGGACATAGCCACAGAGGGGGCTAGAGCTGAGAGTGAAGCATCCAGCTGATATGAAGTGAGGGAAGATACACATGAACACCCAAACTTGTAGACAGTACCCACTTGACCTAGCCTTGATAGCTTGATAATCAGAACTCGACTAGAGTTTTTTGATAAAGGAAACAAGGGTAAGTTGCTACAATTTGATGAACCTGACCTATACCTATGGAAGTAGTAACTCTAAATACCAACAGAGAGTGAAGGAATCTTCACATCAAGTATCAATGCTGTCCCCTCTACACAGGGTAGGTAGGGACTGGCAACTTAGACATTGGCTACCTAAAATGAGGAGGTGATAAAGGCACGAAGTGACTGGCTTACAAGGTTTCAAGAGGGAGTTTAGTTTAAGACTATGGGGGGAAAGAAAGAGTCCCCACTGAATAGTTTTCATCTTGTCTAGATGGGTTTGGTGAAAACAGATGTGAATAAGATTCGTATGAGTCAATAGTGAATAATTGTTATCATGACAAATTGCAGCTGTCACAATTGTAAAGGTAGAAGTTTTGTAACAAAAACTGGAGTGGTTAATCTTACAGTCCAGAAACAGAGGACCCTAGGATATTCAGGAGAGAAGAGCACAAGCAGAATCCAGAGAAGTAGTGACACCAGAGATGGAGACAGTGATGGGGTCCTGGAGAGGGGGAGTGGCTGAGGACTCTAGATTCATGGAAAGAGAGGGACTAAGAGCTGGTGGCCAGGAGGCAGACTTTCAGAATGTGCCCTTTGGAAGTGTAAATTATTATATATGCCTGAGTGTTGTTGTTGTTTTATTATTTTAAAAAAAGCTAAAGTGAATAGAGAGAAATACTGTTAACTGGTGGTACATGGAGAGGATTATAATCATCGTAATGAAACAAGGTGTATGATTTGTGGAATGTAAAACTGATGATCTGTCCTTTAAACTTTCATTCAGTCCACAATAAAAACCTTAAAAAAAGGAAGAAATCAAACGATATATTGCATTAGGCAAATCAGGTGTACAAGACCTTTTTAAAGTGTTGAAGAGCAAAGATGTCAGATTGAAGACTAAGGTACACCTCACCTAAGCCATGGTAATTTTAATAACCTCATATGCATGTGAAAGTTGGACATTGAATAAGGAAGATTGTAGAAGAATTGATGCATTTAAGTTGTGGTGTTGAAGGAGAATATTGAAAGTGCCATGGGCTGCCGAAAGAACACACAGATCTGTGTTGGAAGAAGTGCAGCCAGAGTGCTCCTTGGAGGCCAGGATGGCCAGACCTCGTCTCTCATACATTAGATATATTGTCACTAGAGAGGGATAACATGTTTGGTAAGGTAGAGGGTCAGAGAAAAAGAGGAAGACCCCCAGCAAGATGGATTGGCAAAGTGCCAGCAACCATGGGCTCAAACATGGCAACAATTGTAAGATTGGCCCAGGACCAGGCAGTGTTTTGTTCTGTTGTTAATAGCGTTGCTATGAGTCAGTACCAAATCAATGGCACCTAACAACAACAACAGGAATTATTATTTCAGTGTCACCTTGTTCTGTTCGAACAACTTCCTCTTGTTCTATGTATAGGTTTTGCACGAGCACAATTAAAAGTGTTCCGAAATACTCATTTTCCCCAGTATTGCCCATAGCTTATCAACTGTGTATGTGTCATGACAAGCTATGGAGAACATTATGGAGAATGAGTATTCTGGAACACTTAATTGTGCTCATGAAGAATCTGTGCAGAGACCAAGAGGCATTGTTCAAACAGAACAAGGGAACAGTGAATGGCTTTAAATTAGGAAAAGTGTGTTCCAGGATTGTATCCTTTTCCATACTCATTCAGTCTATACACTGCGCACATAATTCAAGAAGCTGGATTATATTAAGAATGTGGCTTCAGAATTGGAGGAGGACTCATTAACAAACTGCAATATGCAAATGATACAATTTTTCTTGCTGAATACAAAGAGGACTTAAAATATTTACTGATAAAGATTAAAGAGCACAAAGAAAATAAAGATCCTCACCACTAGACCAATAAATAACATCATGATAAATGGAGAAAAGATTTAAGTTGTCAAAAACATCATTTTGCTTAGATCTACTATCAACACTCATGGAAACAGCAGTTAACAAATCAAATAACATATTGCATTAGGCAAATCTGCTGCACAAGACCTTTTAAAAGTGTTGAAGAGCAAAGATGTCAGTTTGAGGACTAAGGTGCTCCTGACTCAAGTCATGGTATTTTCAATAACCTCATATACATGTGGAGTCCTGGTGTGGCGCTGTGTGTTAATGTGCCAGACTTCAAAGTCATTTGAACTGCAACGTCGGCAGTTCAATCTCACCAGCTTCTCCTCGGACATCCTATAACAGGGTCACTATGGGTCAGAATTGACTTGACAGCACTTAACAACAACAACATATACATGTGAAAGTTGGGCAGTGAATAAGAAAGAACGTAGAAGAATTAATGCAAATTGAGTTATAGTATTAAAAGTACCATGGAGTGCTAGAAAGGCAAACAAATATGTTTTGGAAGCAGTACAACCAGATTGCTTCTTAGAAGCCAGGATGACGAGAATTCATCTCTCATACTTCAGATATATTATCAGGAGGAACCAGCCCCTAAAGCAGGACATCATGCTTAGTAAAGTGGAGGTTCAGTGAAAAAGAAGAAGCCCCCCAATGAAATGGATTGGCACAGTGACAGCAGCAATGGGTTCATGCTTAACAGTGATTTTTGGATGGCTCAGAGTCAGGCAGTGTTTCATTCTTTTGGTCGATATGAGTCAGAACCTAACAATAAGAAGAATTATGATGGGAGACAGATGAGGCTTTCTGGACCCTCAAAGATTTAAAGCTTCAGAAACCATATATGGGGTTGCTATGAATCAGAACTGTGTCAGTGGCACTTAACTACAACTGAATTATTATGAAGTCCTGGTATTGTGCTGTAGGATAAACACTGGACTGCAAACCATATGGCCAGTAGTTCAAACCCATGGTTTGCTCCTTGGAAACGCTATACAGGGTCATTATGAGTTGAAATTGACTCAACTGCCCATTGTTACCTAAAATGAGGGGGGCGATAGAGACACAAAATTGACTAGCTTGAAAGTTTTCAAGAGGGAGTTTAGTTTCAGAGTATGCATGGGGAGGTAGAAGATCCACTGAATAGTTTTCATCATGTCTAGATGGGTCTGGTGAAAAGAGATGGGTATAGGATTCTTATGATTCAATAGTATTTGTTATCATGACTAATTGTGACCATCACAACTGTAAAGGTAGAAGTTTTGTAACAAAAAGAGGGGAGTAGTTAATCTTAAAGTCCAGGAACAGAAGACCCTTGGATCATCAAGGAAGAGGAGTATGAGCAGAATGTGGGACCCTATTCAGAGAAGCAGTGACAGAGATGGAGAAGAGATCGAGACAGAGATGAGGGCATGGAGAAATAGAGCAGCCAAGGTTTCTAAACTCATGGATAGAGAAAGACTGTGTGCTGGCAGCCAGGCGCTGGTGGCCAGAGGGTAGTCTTGCAGAATATGCCCTTTGGTGGTTTAAATGATTATATATTCCTGAGTGCTTTTTTTTTTTTTTTTAAGGTTTTTATTGTGGATTGAGTGAAAGTTTTCAGGGCACATCATCGGTTTCACATTCAAACATTCATATACCTTGTTTCATTACATTGATTATAATCCC
>NW_006408625.1:5162062-5231488 GCF_000296735.1 Chrysochloris asiatica
CAGCTTGAGGACTAAGGTGCGCCTGACCCAAGCCATGGTATTTTCAATAACCTCGTATGGATGCAAAAGCTGGACAGTGAATAAGGAAGATCATAGAAGAATTGATGTCTTTGAGTTGTGGTGTTGGAGGAGAATATTGAAAGTGCCATGGACTGCCAAAAGCACCAATAGATCTGTTTTGGAAGAAGTGCAGCCAGAGTGCTCCTTGGAGGCCAGGATGGCTAGGCTTCATCTCTCATACTTTGGACACATTGCCCGGAGAGAACAGTCGCTGGAGAAGGATGTCATGCTGAGTAAAATGGAGGGTCAGAGAAAAAGAGGAAGACCCCCAATGAGATGGATCAGCCAGGTGACATCATTGATGGCGTCAAGTGTGGCGGTGGTAGTAAGATTGGCCCAGGATCGGACATTGTTTTGTTCTGCTGTGCATAGGGTCGCTATGTGTCGGTTCCGACTCGATGGCACCTGACAACAACAACAACAACATAGTTATTTTGCTACTAGCATGTTATTACATAATCATTGTAGATTATAAATTAACTTGAGTTCTTTAGTGATATTTTTTGCCAATTTAGTAGTTTCTATTGTAGTGATATTAATGATGATAGTAATTATATGATTAATATCAGATGCAGGTAAAATTATGCTTAATGATTGCAGCAATACATGGTCAGGAAACTGCCAGATGTTCAAGCTGGATTCAGTAGAAGGCGTAGACTCAAAGATATCATTGCTGAGGTCAGATGGATCTTGGCAGAAAGTAGAAAATACCAGAAACATTAAACAAGTTAGGTAGATATTCCACAGAAATGTAATCTTGACTCCAATTTTCAATAAACAACATAGGAAATGAAAGACCTCTGTTTCAGTGATACTGATCAAATTATTGTTTTTCACCATATTGGCAACATCTGCTAGAGAAATTAAAGGTGTTTACCTGCTTTATTGGAGTCCTGGTGAGGCGTTGTGGGTTAATGTGACAAACTGCAAAGCTGTTTGAACTGCAAGGTCGGTGCCTCAAGCTCACCAGCTGCTCCTCAGAAACCCTATACAGGGTCACTGTGGATCTGAATCAACTCAACGGCACTTAACAACAACAACAACCTGCTTTATTAACTATGCAAAGGCATTTAACTGTGTGGATCATAGCAAATTATAGATAACATTGCGAAGAATGGGAACTATAGAACAGTTAATAGTGCTCAAACTATGAGGCAGTCAATCAACTTGAACAAGGCAATACTATGTGGTTTAAAATTAGGAATTGTGTGTGTCAGAGTTATATCCTTTCACCATACTTATTCAATCTATATGCTGAGCAAATAATCTGAGTATTTAGGATTATACCTAAAGAGAAAAAATCAACTCTCTAAGAGGAACCCAGAACCAGGTTGACGGAAGATTCCTTAACAATTTGACATATACAGATGACACAACCATGCTTATTTAAAGCAAGGGGGATTTTAAAAACACTTGTTGATGAAGATCAAAACTACAGCCTTTTGTGTAGATTAAACTTTAACGTAAATTTTTCAAAATCCCTACAACTGTACCAGTGACCAACATCTTGATAAATAGAGAAAATATTGATGTTGTCCAGGATTTGATTATATGTGAATCCATAATTAACACCCACAGAAGCAACAGTCAGGAAACCTTGTACTGCATTGGGCAGATCTCCTGCAAAAAGATCTCATTCAAATGTTAAAGAGCAAAGATGTCATCTTGAGGACTAAGGTCACCTGACCAAGTCATGCTATTTTCAGTCACTGCTAATGTATGTAAAAACTGGAGCATGAATAAGGAGACAGAAGAATTGATGCGCTTGAATTCTGGTGTTCGCAAAAAAATATTGAATATACCATAGGCTGCCAGAAAAACAAACAAATCTGTTTTGAAAGAAGTACAGCTAGAATGCTCCTGAGAATTAGGAATCGTGGGACTTTGTCTCACATAATATGGACTTGTTACAAGGAGGGACCAGTCTCTGAAGGCAGACATCATGCTTGGTAAAGTACTGGTGGTAGTGTGCCATGGAGTCGAGTGCCATGGAGTTGGTTCCAACTCATAGTGACCCTGTACAGGGTTTCCGAGGCTATAAATCTTTATGGGAGCAGAAAGCCTCATCTTTCTCCCATGGGAGAGTTGATAGTTTCGAATCGAACTGCTTACCCTGAGGTTAGCAACCTGATTCATAACCACTATGCTACCAGAGCAGTAAAAAAGAGGAAAATCTTCAGTGAAATGAACTGACACAGTGGGCTCCAATTTAGCCAAGAATGGTGCAAGGCTGGGTTACTTTGAATCAGAACCAGTTCAGTGGTACCTAATATCAATATTGTAATGAGAATCTATAAAGGAAAAAAATGTATTCAAATGTATATTTTTATTCTTCAACATGTTACGGTAGGTAGATATTCCATAGAAATGTAATCTTGATTTAATTGTTAGAAAACAGATAAAGTAGGCAATATAAGATCTCTGCTTCAGTGATACTGGCCAGAGTATTATTATTTCACCATAATGGCAACATCTGCCAGGGAAATTAAAACAAAATTTCCTCCCTAAGGAGATTCTGCCTGCTCCAGCGAAAGCTCTGTATATACAGGGAATGCCAGGAAATTCTGACATATTCTTGGAGCAAACACTTCAAAAATGTCTTGTGTTTTTTCTGTTTCAGCAACTGCACTGCGTGGTGGTTGGAAGTGAAAATGCCAAGCGATATTTTGAAGCAGTTCAAGGATCAAAAGAGCACCGGGGGGAGCTTTTTGGGATACATAACCTCTTCAAACTAAGGACCCAAGGGTCTTGCCTTACGAGGGACATCCTGGAGGTGTGAAATTATTCTCTGACCTTTTTGATAATATTTTAAACATGGTTTTCTCCCTCAGGAACTTTAAAATATAATTGCTGGTGTCTTTTCAGTGAAAATTTTGGATTTTAGATGAAAAAGTGCCTTATGTTTAAAATTCCTACTTTTAGAGAAGTAGGAAGTGAATGATTATACCAGCAAATTAAGATTTTTCCCATGCACAGTTACAAGTAATGCACATGCCCAGCAGACATACATATACAGATAGTGTGTATTGCAAGGCCATTTTCAGATGGGCAGAGAGAAGTTTTATTATTTTGAAAACAGCTGTTGAAGTCAGGAACTAAAAAAAGAGACTTTCCTAAATAAACAGAAATATAAAATGTGTTTTGATTAAAGTTACCAAATACTCCCTGAGAAGTACTCTCATGGCCCATGGAGAGTTTTGTTTTCTGTTCCCAATAAAAATTCCACACCAACATTTCAAACTCTCCCAGTTGTGACATCTTCAGCATACAGATGTTTCTTATTCCTTAAAAACAGGATATTTATATCTTTAAAAAAAAATTCTTTAAATTATTTCATGTACCAAAATACTAGGGATATTAACCTTTTTTTGCTAGTTGGTGTTGATATTTTTATTGTTAAGTGCTGTCATGTCAGAAACATGTCATAGAAACCCTGTGTAGGGTTTCCGAAGAGCAGCTGGTGGGCTTGAACTGCCCACCTTGTGTTTTACAGTCCAGTGCTCATCCTACAGCACCATATATAGCAGAAGTTTCATAAAATCTTGGAATATCTTGTCCAGCACTTAAATCATATAGTTGAGGGAAATGAGACATAGGGAACTTAAGGATGCTCCCCTTTTCATCTTTGTAGTAAAGCTTTAAGGTGCTTTATTTATTCAAGTTAAAAATTAATGAAATTTTTCCAAGAATTTAAAAAATATATTTGGGATACATAACCTCTTCAAACTAAGAACCCAAGAGTCTTATCTTATGAGGGACATCCTGGAGGTGTGAAATTATTCTATAACCTTTTTGATTTTATATATATACAGACATACATGTAGCATGGTGGCTCCATACCATAAGCATTGGACTGCGAACCACAAGGTGCAGTTTGAGCCTGCAAAATGCTCTGCAGGAGAAGGATGAGACTTTCTGATTTATGAATCAGAATCAACTCCATGGCACTTAGCAACAACATATATGATTTCTGGTGTGACGCTGTACGATAAGCACTTGACAGCAAGGTTGGTTTGAACTGCAGTGTCAGTGGTTCAAACTCAACAGCTGTTCCTTTGAAACCCTATTACAGGGTCCCTATGAGTCAGAATCGACTCAATGGCACTTAACAACAATATATATATATATAAGCACTGCCGGCACTGTAGAAGAATTGATGCATTTTAGTTATGGTTTTGGAGGGGAATATTAAAAGTACATGGGCTGCCAAAGAACAAACCAATCTGTATTGGAAGAAGTACAGCCAGAATGCTCCTGGAAGCCAGGATGGCCAGACTTCGTCTCCCATACTTAGGACATATTATTAAGAGGGACCAGTCCCTGGAGATGGACATCATGTTTGGTAAAGTGGAGGTTCAGAGAAAAAGAGGAAGAGTATTGGCACAGTGGCAGCGCAATGGGCTCAAACGTAGAAATGATTGTGAGGTTGATGCAGGACCAGTCATTGTTTCATTCTGTTGTGCTTAGGGTCACTATGAGTTGATACCGACTCCATGGCACCTAACAATAACAAGTAACCACAAGTTCAGGTGTTCAAACCTACCAGCCACTCTGCAGGAGAAAGATGAGGCTTTCTGCCCCTTAAATATTTACAGCTCTGGAAACCCTATACAGGGTCACTATGAGTTGGAATCACCTCCATGGCACTTAACAATGACAGCATATGGACATGCATTGTTGTTGTTGTTAAGTGCCGTCGAGTCAATTCTTACCCATAGCAACCCTGTATAGGGTTTCCAAGGAGCAGCTGGTGAGCTTGAACCTCTGACTTTGCAGTTCAAATGGCTTTGCAATCTGGCGCATTAAGGGCCTTCAAAACGTTCATGGAAAAATTCCATTATCTCTTCTGTGAGCTTTTTGAAGTCCCTTGTGTGTGTGTGTGTGTGTGTGTGTGTGTGTGTGTGTAGGTGGGTTGTTGTTGTTGTTGTTGTTAAGTGCCGTCGAGTCGGTTCCGACCCATAGCGACCCTGTACAGGGTTTCCGAGGGTGTAAATCCTTACGGGAGTAGAAAGCCTCATCTTTCTCCCGCGGAGCAGCTGGTAGTTTCGAACCGCTGACCTTAAGGTTCGCAGCCCGATTCGTAACCACTACGCTACCAGAGGTGGGTAGTATGGTTATTAAATGCCGCTGAATTCATTCTGACTCACAGTGACCCTGTTTCCAAGGAGCAACTGGTGGATTTGATCCGCTTCCAGTGCTTATCCTACAGCGCCACACCAGTACTTCATGTATATATATGTGTATATATATAAATATATATGTCATTCTGGTGTGGCACTGTGAGCTGATGTGTCAGACTGCAAAGTCGTTTGAACTGCAAAGTCGATGGTTCAAGCTCACCAGCTGCTCCTTGGAAATGCTATACAGGGTTGCTATGGGTCGGAATTGACTCGACGGCACTTAAGAACAGAATATATATATATATACATACATATATATATATACATATATATATCTGGACTGCAAGGTCACTCCTCGGAAACCCTCTACAGGGTCTCTATGAGTCGGAACCGACTTGACAGCACTTAATAACAAAAACAAATATATATATCCATGATTCATTTATTAGTTTGTCATACTGTGGTGATTTTCATGCTGCTGTGATGATATGCAACCAGTATTTTAAATACTAGCAGAGTCAACTGAGCTTTCAGACTAACAGAGTAGGAAGAAGGAGAGGCAGACTACTTCTTAATGTTTAGTAACTGAAACCATATGAATAGCAGTGGAATTATGAATATATGAATGAGGATAAGTCAAAAAGTATTGCTGAAAAATTGTAGAAACTTTTATAAAACAAGAATATCAAAATGTGACATTATTGTTTCTGGACATTTCTGCCATCTAGGTTTATATACTTCTGGAGGCAAAGTTTCCATCTCTCTAGCCCTTCCTCAGAGAATTCTTAGCTTTTTAATTTACACCACATCAGTATGGCACTTTTGACATCCTCAAGGGACTCAAATCATGTTCCTTTTAAATGTTCTATGAGTTCTGGGAACAAAAAAATCTGAAAGGATAAGATTAGGACTTGTTAAGGTTTCCCAACAAAATTCCATAGGACAACTTGGCCTATACTTATGGATGTAATAGCTCAAAATACCAACTGAGAGGGAAGGAGTCCTCACATCCAAAATCAATCTTATCCACTCTGTATACAGGGTTGATAGGGATAGGCAACTTAGACATTGGCTACCTAAAATGGGAGGGGCTATAAAGGCATTAAGTGACTGGCTTACAAGTTTTCAAAGGGTTTAGTTTCAGAATGGTGGGGGTTGGGGAAGTAGAATCCCTACTGAATAGTTTTCATCTTGTTTAGTCTGGTCTGGTGAAAGGAGATGGGGATAATATTCTTATGATTCAATAGTGAGTAATTGTTATCATGACTAATTGTGACGGTCACACTTATAAATGTAGAAGTTTTGTAACAAAAAGAGTGGAGTAGTTAATCTTATAATCCAGGAACAGAGAACCCTAGGACCATCAAAGGAAAAGAGCACGAGCAAAATGTGGGACCCTATTCCAGAGAAGCAACGACACCAGAAATGGAAACAGAGATGAGAGATTGCAGAGAGAGAGCAACTGAGGACTCAAGACTCATGGAAAGAGAAAGGCTGTGTGCTGGCAGCCAGATGCAGGTGGCCAGGGGACAGGCTTGCAGATTGTGTCCTTTGGTTGTTTAAATGATTATATATTCCTGAGTGAT
Source organism: Chrysochloris asiatica (assembly GCF_000296735.1). Taxonomy (NCBI): domain Eukaryota; kingdom Metazoa; phylum Chordata; class Mammalia; order Afrosoricida; family Chrysochloridae; genus Chrysochloris; species Chrysochloris asiatica. The sequence goes on from NW_006408625.1 coordinate 5,168,829, forward strand.
TTTGTATACAGAGGGAATAGAAGCAAATACTGTTGAATGAAGATGCACAGAGGACATTGTAGTCATTGCAGTGAAACAATGAGTGTAAAATTAATGTTCCCTCATGTAAACTATCACTCAATTCACAATAAAGACTTGAAAAGAAAAAAAAAAAAAAGAAAGAAATGCAAAGGAAAAAAAATTAATTCTGTAGGACAGTTCTTACTACCATTGAATGAACAATTGTATTGTTGTGATGGAAAAAAATTCCTTGGTACAACTTTCCTGACTTTTTTCTCATCAATGAAATTTTCAGTTTTCTTAAAACTTCTTCCTAATAAATCCCTGTGATCTTTCTTTGTCCTTTGAGAAAAGTTATTAAGATTACCCCTTGCAAGTCCCCAAAAAACACCTGAAGGAGTAAACTTTAACACAAGTAAGAGTATTTAAAATTTTTATTTAGAATGTATATAAGTTACTTAATTACCCAATTGAAAAATAGGTAAAGCAACCTCTACCCATTTCTTTCTTTCTTAAGTTTTAACATGCAATTGTTGTTTACCTGTTTGTTGTTACTGCATGTTTTACATAGTCATTTGCATTATTTATTGCTGACATAGAGAGAAGGCCACGTTGAAGCAGGAATCCTGACAGCCACAACATGGTGGAAAGAGGGCCCTCCAGTTCACACACAAGAAATGGCAAGTAATGTTTTCATCTGCCACCGAGAACTCCAGGAGACATGGTCATGGCAGTGTTCGCTTCTGTTTTCATTTGTAGTTTGATATATAAAGTTAAATGGGTGTTGTTGTTTTTTTTTAAGTCAAAAAAGTCAGAGGCTTGTCAGCAAAATTAATAATTTAGGTTCATTTAACATTTATCAAGCATTTGTCTAAAGTGGAATTTTAACTATAACAAACTATAAATACAAAATTAAATTCACTATTGGGACAGAGCCTTGGTGGCACTGTAGGATACACACTGGGCTGCTAACCACAAGGTCAGCAGTTCAAACCCACCAGCTGCTCCACGGGAGAAAAATGAGGTTTTCTGCTCTTGTAAAGACTTGTAAACTGAGAAATCCTATAATAGGGTCACTGGGTGTGGTGCTGTAGGATAAGCACTGGACTGGTCGGCAGTTCGAACCCATTAGCCACTCCTCAGAAACCCTACACAAGGTCAGTAAGAGTTGGAACCGACTCAACAGCACTTAACAACAACAGCCTGAGTTTGTTTCAACATGATTTAGGTAGTGGTAATGAGTTCAACCCAAATAAATCATTATTAACTAATCTACAAATTAATGGAAAAGTAATAAGCAATGAATATTTAAATTAAATCCTAATAGCAAACTCATTCTCTGACTTAAGCAGAGATTTTATTTGATTTGAATCCTTCTGGTGACCTTTATGTCACATATCACTAAATCTACAGTGTTATCATAAGACTTTTTAAAGGTAAAAAATATGCTAGTAGGTTTTCTAAGTTCTGTTGGTGCTCTACTGTTTCTTGTTTTTTATTTCTTCATTTTAAGGGACCTAACTATAAATCTGTACTAGTCAAGTAATTTGGAATTTGGACTGAACATTTCCCTACATTTGCAGAAATCTGTGAATGCCAAATACAGGCAGAAGTATTGCTGATGATACTTTACCAAAATCTTTTACTAATAATGTCAGTTTTCAGTTTCAGTTTTAAGAAACAAAGGGATATAGTTAACTCTGGTCAAGGTGAAAATAATTAAATATTGAATTTAAATTTGTAGAAAATTTTTCTTTTTAATGTATTCAATATTCTCATGTTTCTTTGTGATCAAGCTCCTATTTGAATCTTATCTGATCAGTTAGGTCCATTTTCAGTTGTGCATTGTTAACTTCAGAAATTTTGTTTTGTTCTCAAAGCCTGATTGGGAGTACCTGCTGGACTGGTGCAAACACCAGTCGTTCTTAAGCAGTACATTGTTGGTGTCTCATTTTGAGGCCAGGATCCTTGGCCCCACATTGTAGAGGCTGACCACTCTACTTTGTGTTCTCCTTACAAATAATTGTTCACGTTATGCTCTGGTTTACACTTTTCTATTTATTTTTGAAGGTTATTCAACTTGAAAAGAGAAACCACTACTAAACTGTAAGATTAAAGCCTTTACATGTGTTGATTGATTGTTGGACTTTACGGACAAAACGAAGCTATATATTTGTGCATAAATTATCTGCCTTCCAGTTAATTCCTTTCCACTGTGATAGATTTGATAACTTTATCTTGTGTTTCTGCCATTGTTTCTTATGTAGCCTAGAGACCCTGACCGGCAAGAATACCGAGGTCCAGACCCATCTTCAGAACCTCTGGCAGAAGCTGCCTGTGACGTTAGCAGTGATTTCACCGATGAGGAGGAGTCAGGGGGAAACTCAAGGATGAAAACTGCCAAGAGCAAATTGTCTCATTCAAATAGAGCTCTGGGCTCTGCAGGACAGCCCACCTTACTCCAGTGTGGTTTCTCTAAATTATTTGAGACAAAATATAAAGCAGCTGAAGATAGTGATGGAAATGAAGCCTCTGATGGTATGAGCTCCGATGAGCAGCCCACAAGTCACTCAACAGAAGCCAAAGGTGATAGGCCTGTTGGTTGTCAGGAAAGCCGGGCCTCTCTTAATAGTTTACAACATCAGAAGAAAGCTAGTGTCTCAAAGCCAAATGAAAAATTGATTGTTGATAAAAGTGAAAGGACTTTAAAACAGAGTATTTCTTCTGAGTATGATGATGAAACAAATTTGAAAAGTACAATTGAACACCGGAATGTAACAGAATCAGAAGACAGCGATGTCATCTTTCCCACACAATATACAACTCAGAGATTCCCTAAGTGCCGTTTAAGGTTTAAGCCACCTTTGGATGGATCTGAAGATTCTGAAACAGAAGACGCTGTAAAAATAAGAAATAGTGGTGATGATAGGAAAACCGATGTCAGAGGCAATGAACCAATTTCAAGACAATTAAATCCTGAGAACATTACTCTGAAATCTCTCATGAAAAGAAAAGGCACTAGTGATATTAGTGATGAGTCTGATGACATCGAAATAACTTCCAAGTCAAGAGTCAGAAAGCAAAGAGTGACTAGTTCTTGGAGATTTAAGAAAGAAAAAGAAAGCAAAAGCAAACTGTGCAATTTTCCTAAAACCATGAAGAATAACAAAGTGTGTGCAGCAGGCAAGGATTGTAACTCGCAAGTTATTGAGGATTGTTCATCCTCAGATGATAATTTATCTGTCAGCCACATCCATTCTCCTAAACAGAGCTGTAGACCAACAATTATGAAGCGTGGAATCAGTTTCTCTTCAAAATTACCTAGCCACAATAAAAATACCACATTCATTCCAAGACAACAAACGAAAATTTCAAATAAAGGAGCTGTTAGTCAAGAGCAGATATATGAATCAGTGGACAAATTTTTAGGTAACTACTGATCCATCCTTAAAAAATTTCTTTAAAATGTTTGTTTTGTATTATCAAAAAGTTCTGTAAGAGAGTCTTCAAGTAGCTTGTGAAATAATTCTATAATCAAGGTGCCACACTGAGACACAGGTTAGGTAGAAATAGTTCAGAATAAAAGGAAGACCACATAGGTAATTTTGCCAGCTACCCCGGTACATCCTTCGTGTGCCCTGCAAAGTCAACAGTCCATCTTCCCCCATGTTGTTGTTGTGAAGTGTCATCGAGTCAGTTCCAACTCATAGTGACCCTGTGTACGGTTTCCGAGGAGCAGCTGGTAGGTTTGAACTGCTGACTTTGTAGTTCACAGTCCAATTTTGATCCTACAGCACCACACCAGGAGTCCATCTTCCTCCATAAATAATAATCATTTTGACTTTTATAGCAATGACTTCTTTACATTTTTATGATTTTTGTTTTAAGGTTTTTCTTGTGGATTGAGTGAAAGTTTACAGGGCAGATCATCAGTTTTACATTCAACAAATCGTACACCTTGTTTCATTACAATGATTATAATCCCCTCCATGTACCATCAGTTAATGGTATTTCTTTCTATCCATTTCAGCTTTAAAAAAAGCAAAAAAAACACTCAGGCATATATAATAATGTACACCTCCAAAGGGCACATTCTGTAACTCTGCCTCCTGACCACCAGCTCTTAACTCCCTGTCTTCCCATGAATCTAGAGTCCTCAGCCACTCCCCATCTCTGCCTCTATTTCTGTCTCTGACATCGTTGCTGCTTCTCTGGGTAAGGTCCTACATTCTGCTTGTGCACTTCTCCGTTGATGATCCTAGGGTGCTCTGTTTCTGGACTGTAAGATTAACCACTGCCCTGGTTTTGTTACAAAACTTCTACCTTTATGATTGTCATAGTCACAATTAGTCATGATAACAGTTATTCACAATTGAATCTTACGAATCTTATCCACAGCTCTTTTCACCAGACCCATCTAGACAAGATGAAATCTATTCAGTTGGGAGTCTTTCTTTCCCCCCTTACTCTTAAACTAAACTCCTTCTTGAAACCTTGTAAGCCAGTCACTTTGTGCCTTTATCGCCACATCATTTTAGGTAGCCAATGTCTAAGTTGCCAGTCCCTATCTACCCTGTGTACAGAGGGGATAGCATTGATACTTGATATGAAGACTCCTTCCCGCTCTGTTGGTGTTTAGAGTTACTAACTCTCTGAGTATAGGTCTGGCTCATCAAATTGTAGCAATTTACCCTTGTTTCCTTTATTTAAAAAAAAAAAATAATAATAATTTTTTTCCTCTAGTCGAGTTCTGATTATCGAGCCGTTGAGGCTAGGTAAAATGGGTACTATCTGCAAGTTTGGGTGTTCTTGTGCATCTCCCCTCACTTCATATCAGCTGGATGCTTCACTCTCAGCTCTAGCCCTCTCTGGCTATATCTTTCTCCATGGGCTCAAGTGTCATCAGGTTTCACCACACTTTGGAACAACCAGCCCTTCCTTCCTCTTCTCTCTCTCATCTCCTGGTCAATGGGAGTCAATGGACTGTGGTTAAACTCAGCCTATTTCTTCATTGCTGCCTTTCCCCCTTTTCCATTTACCAGTAGACCAATGCGGTCGCTAGCAAGCTTACGTGCTTGTTTGTGTGTTCCCTTTGAATTTCAGTCTTAGAGTGGAGTTTGTCCTGAAAGAAACTGATTGCTAGCCTTGATATCTTCCTGGCAAACAGCTTGCTTATTCTTGTAGTAGCCAGTCATGCAGCCATTTTTGTTTTGGGTTTTTCCTGATGATCTTTCTTTGAAGATATATCTTCTGTTGCTCTAGCTGTTCCAGGCTGATCTTCTTGTCCTTTCTAGTGGGAATGTTCCACCTCATAAGGTTCTGGATGGGATTCTGATTCCACCTAAGGTCCTATACTCTGTAAAGGCTTTGCATGAGGCCTAGTTCACTGGGCAAGTTGTAGAACCCCTTTCAGGTATTCCAGTCAGTTATAGACTAAAATCGGGCTTATAGATTTTCTGTAATCATGTTTCCCAACATTCCTTTCTATCCCACTCAAGTGTCTATTTTATAATAGTAGGCAATAAGTCAATCATTTTAGTATTATTTCCTCTCTTCAAGCTATACCTAGATCCCTGTATCCCAGGTTGAATATGCATCACTATTTACCTCTGTCCCACTTAGGCCATGCAAACCTGTTTCAGTGTCTTGTTCTTCCGGCTCCTCCCGCTTCTTGTATTGCCCTCTGCAACACCCAAACTAAACCCCACCCCCCAACCCCATTGTTGTAGTTACCTTATAGTCCATGAATTATTCCCTCCAGTTAAGACAGTCTGTTTTATCCTGTAATCTACCTGAGCTTCCCACCACCTGGATCTCTGTTCCACTCTGTTTACCGTCTTTCACATTTTAATTGTTATGATCCTAGACTGACCTTCCAGATCCTCTGTTCTTATAATTTTATTCTGTTCTTGACTCCTCCATTTGTCATTTGAGTTCAGGTTGATGCTGCCACATATGTCATTCTCTAGTTATTGTCTGTTCTTGTTGGTCCTCAGTCCACATCTAAAGAACTTTCTTTAGGATGTTTTTCATAGCAGGGTTGGCCTTGGCAAAATCCCTTAGCTTCTGTTTATCCTGGAATGTTTCGATTATGTCATTATATTTGATTGACAGCTTTTCTGGGTAGAGGATTCTTGGGTGGCAGTTTTTTTCTTTCAGGGTTTTATATATATCTCCCCATTGCCTTCTTGCCTGCATGGTTTCTGTTGAGAGATCCGAGCTTAATCTGATTTGCTTGCCTTTGTATGTTACATTTCTCTTTTCCCTTTATCTTTGATTTTGGAGAGCTTGATTATTTTATGTCTTGGTGATTTTCTTTTAGGGTCTTTCCTTCCTGGGGTTCGTTGGGTTTCTTGAATGCTTATCTTGTCACTTTTCAGAACGTTAGGAAAATTTTCTTCCAGAAACTCTTCAACTATTTCCTCTGTGGACTTGTGTGATTCTTCCTGTTCTGGAATGCCGATAATTCTTAAGTTATTCCTCTTTATGTTGCCCAACATGAATCTTAGGCCTTCTTCAGATTTTTTTATCCTTTTTCGTGTTTGCTTTTCTATCTTAGTAGTGTTGAGAGATTTATCTTCTAGCTCACTAACTCTGGCTTCTATCTCTTCAATTCTACTCCTTTGCTCTTTCAGTGTATTGTTCATTTCTGATAGTCTATTGTTAATCCTTTGGACTTCCTTCTGTGGGTTTTGAATTGTTTCCAATGCTGTATCTATCTTATTTGATTGTTCCTATAGTGCTTTTCTGACTTCTTCCTTATTTTTCTCAACTCCATTGTATAGTGTTTTGATACCTTTTATAATCATTTTTCTGAATTCCTTCTCAGGCATTTCCAAAGCCTGCTTATCTTCCAGTATGGAGTGTAGGTCTCCTTCCAGCTCATTTGCCTCAGTCACTTTATCTCATTTCTGGACATTTGGTGATATGGTCATCTGCTTCTGGTTTTTGGGCATATTCAGGAGTCATCTGTGGCCTTAATACTTAGATGGTGTGTATTTTGCTATTTTTTATGCTTTCTGATTGCCTCCAGGTAGATGTGATCAGGAGATGGGCTTCCCTTTTCACTCTTCTTCCTGAGAAATTTCAAGATGCCACTGTTGGTCATTGTGACGTAACTCAGGATTTAATTTTCAGCCTATTTCCTTTTTAGTGTGCCTGTCTCACTCCACAATCCCCATTCAGGCCTTTTTTTTTAGTTATAAACAGTTCAGGGCTGTCTGTGACCATTTGGTTTTAAGTGGAAACCGTCTCTTTAAATTTTAAGGAGATCTGTGCACATGTATAGTAGAACTCCTCGGGGGGTGGGGGTAGGGTGGGATGTCCACTTGCTCAGGCACCCCCTCTAGTCACCAGAATGGAGGTGCACAGACAGCGAGAGACCTATGAACAGATACCAAAAAAAAGAATGTCCACACCTATATCTTTGCAGTTCTGTCAGGCATCCGTGGCTGCTCTGATCTTTCCTCTGCTTGTTCTCACCCAAGATGGCGGCTCCAGGAGCAGCTGAGCATCTTGAATTAGAAAGCAATGGATTTCTTGCTTCTGCTACAAATTCCCCTAGCTGTAAGCCTTCCAGCCTTCTAAATATTCCTTTATATGTGGTTCAGAGTTTTGGGACCATCCCCTGAGCCTCCTTGGTTCAGTATTCTGTGTTGTTGCTGACGGAGCTCCTTACTCCACTTCCACCCGATCCACCATCTTGTTTGTTCTCCCATTTTTATGATTTTATGACACAATATACATCCTTAGATATTGTAGTTTAGTCTCACCCACTAATTTTTTTTTTTTAATGTAGTCTATTTTCGTCTACAGATTCCTCTTCTATCTCTGTCATTTCTTTGTAGTTTATTTGTTGAAGAACTTGGTCATCTATAAAGTTGTCCTCAGTCTGATTTTGCTGATTGTATACTTCTGGTGCAGTGAAACATGTTTTTCTGTTCTCTATATTTCCTGCAAATGAGCATTTGCCTGCAGTGACTGTTTCAGACTAACGTTTGACTCCTTTGGCAAGGCAAATGTGTTTGGCCAGACTATGTTGTTAAGCACCGTCAAGTCAGTTCCAACTCATAGCGACTCTGTGTACAATAGAACGAAGCATTTCCTGATCCTTTGCCATCTTCAAAATTGTTGTTAGTTGAGTCCTTTGCTGCTTCCACTGTAGCAGTTGGGGGTTTTCCTCTTTTTCTTTGACCCTCCACTTTACCAAGCATGATGTCCTTCTCCAGGGACTGTTCCCTCCTAATAATATGTCCGAAATATGAGAGACAAAGTCTTGCCATCCTAGTTTCTGAGGAGCATTCTGGCTGTACGTCTTCCAACACAGATTTGTTTATTCTTCTGACATTCTATGATACTTTTAATATATTTGTTGTTGTTGTTGTTGTTAAGTGCCATCGAGTCAGTTCTAATTGTATAGGGTTTGTAAGGAGCAACTGGTGGAGTTCATTCGCTGACCTTGTGATTAGCAGGCTAGTGCTTATTACATAGCACCAGGATTCCTTTTAATAGATTGTTGTTAAGTGTCATCGAGTTGGTTCCAACTCACAGTGACCCTGTTTAGAGTTTCTGAGCCTTTAAATCTTTATGGAAACAGAAAGCCTCACCTTTCTCTCATGGATGTTGTGGTTTGCAGTCCAATACTTATTGTATCAAGCCACCATGCTCTCCTTTTAATAGATGTTGTTATTGTTGTTAAGTGCTGTCGAGTTGGTTCCAATCATAGTGACCCTGTATAGGGTTTCCTAGGAACGAATGGTGAGTTTGAGCCATCGACCTTGTGGTTCAAACTGACCTTGTGGTGTAGTGCTTCATCCCACAGTACCAGCACTAATATATTGTTGTTGAGTGCTGTCGAGTCGGTTCTCACCCATAGTGATCCTACATAGGCTTCAAGGAGCAGCTGTGAGCTTGAACCGCCAAACTTGAGGTTCAAACCAACCTTGCAGTCCAGTGCATTATACCGCAGTGCCAGACCAGGACTAATATATGGTGATTGTGTGCTGTGTAGTCGGTTCTGACTCAGCAACTCTGCATAGGGTTTCTGAGGCTGTAAATCTTTAGGGGAGCAGAAAGACTCATCTTTCTCCTGCTGAACTGCTGGTAGTTTCAAATTGCTGACCTTGAGGTTAGTAGCCCTACTCATAACCACTATGCTACCACATTTTTGTTGTTGTTATGTGCAGTGGAGTTGGTTCTGACTCAGTAACCCTGCACAGAGTTTCTGAGGCTGTAAATCTTTATGGGAGCAGAAAGCCTCATCTTTCTCCCACGGAACCGCTGGTAATTTCAAACTGCTGACCTTGAAGTTAGCAGCCTGACTCGTAACCACTACACTACCAGAGCTCCATAGGAGACCTAAAATGTTTGCTGGTCTCTCATTATGATATTAGCATTCATCATGCTCGATGCTTATACCTATCTACTCATACTCCTTAGCTATGTGGTGATTTCTTCTACTTCTTGCATTTCTTTTTCAATTATTAGACTGTTTTGTAAAGACATATTTCCTTTGTCTACTACTCATACCTGGTAATACAGTCATATAAGAAAGACAAAAGAATGTTTAATTCCTTTCATTAGCTACCAATTTTATTATTATTCTTTGGTTTTTAATAGTATTATCAATTCACTCATTTAAACATGTTTCATTGGTTTCAGGAAATAACAATTAATGTCAAATCAAGTTCAGTTGTCACATCTTTTTCCAAATGTGAACCTTTGCCATAAGCCATGTGGCTCCTGAGTCCTATTGACAAGACACAAATTGTCTTTGAAAGCTTCTTTGCATCTCGTATAGCAAGATGCAGATTTTTTCCAAACCTAGCATCAGTCATTTCTTTTAGTCCTGGTGTCTCTTAGTGAGAAACTGTTTTTAAAGAGCATTGTCTGATGCAAGGAATCATCATTTTTACTAGCTTGGTCATTATTTGGGGGCCAATACACTGGACAGATTTTATATATATAACACATATACGGAAACACATGCAAAACAAGGCTAAATCAAAAAGTACTTTTATAAAATCATAGAAACCTGTAGAAACAAGAAGATCAAAATGTGAAGTTTTTGTTTTTTGACATATCTTTCTTCTTCAACTGTTGTTAAGTGCCATGAATTCAGTCTGACTCACAGCAACCCTGTGTAGGGTGTCCGAGGAGTGGCTAGTGGGTTTGAACCACCAACCCTGTGGTTAGCAGTCCAGTGCTTACACTTCTAAAGGTGGTGTTTCCATTTCTCTAGTGCTTAAAGAATTCTATATTCTTCACTTTACATGTCAAAATTCAAGTTTTGGCATTCTCAAAGGATCCAAATCATGCCCCTTTTAAATGTTCTTTAGTTTGGAAACAAAAAGAAGTGTAACAGGGCAAGATCAGAGGTATAGGGCAGGTGGAGTAAGATTTCCCAAACTAATTCCCAAAGAAAGAAAGTCCTTTCTTCCCTTGAAGAATGGGCAGGTGCATTGCTATGATTGAAAAAAAAATTTCTCACTTCAACGTTCCTGAACTTTTTCTCACCAGTGCAGTTTTCATTTCTTAAAACTTCTTCCTAATAAGCTTTCGTAACTGTCCTGTGTCCTCTGAGAAATGTTTCACTGTGTCTCCTTTGGAATTCCAAAAACAGTCATATATTCCTCTGAGCTGACCTCTCTGCCTTGAATGTAACTGGCCCAGCAGATCCCTTTGGAAGAAGCCATGTATTTTTTCTATACATTTTAGAAATTACTCCCTTGTCTGATATGTCATTGCCAGTTTTTCCCCCCATTCTGTGGATTCTCTTTTTTTTTTTTTTTTTTTTATGAAATGGTTTAATACATAAATGTCTAATTTTTAGGAGGTCCCAGTCATCTATGTTGTCTTCTGTTGCTTGTGTGTTTCAGTTATGTTTGGTAGTGTTTTTATGCTATGTGGCATAACCCCTAAGTTTGTCTCTAGTTTTTCATTGGTGATCTTCATAGTGCTAGGTTTTATATTTAGGTCTTTGATCCATCCTGAGTTCTTTTTTGTAAATGGTGAGATATGAATCTGGTTTCATTTTTCAGCAAATGGATATCCAGTTTTGCTGGCACCATTTGTTGAAGAGACCATGTCTTCCCCATTTAGCGTTTCAGCTCTTTATTAAAGATTAGCTGACTCGAGGTAGACGGGTGTACTACTGGATTCTCAGTTCTGTTCCATTGATCTGTCTACTTTTTGTTGTATCAGTACCAGCTGTTTTGACTACTGTGACTGTGCAGTAAGTTTTGGGGTTCACAGACTTTGGCAAGCCCCCTCATATTTGTGTTTTTAGCTACTCTGTTTTTTTGCTTCACCTTGCTTTTGTGTTGTTCTTAAATGTTGTTGAGTCGATTCTGACCCATAGTGACCTTGTACAGGGTTTCCAAGGATTGGCTGGTGAGCTTGAACCGCCCACCTTTTGTTTCTTTTCAGCCATTATCTGTTGTGGTTTGCCCATCATATTTTTTTTCTAGTTCAGTTATCTTTTCTGAAATGATTTCTGTATTTCTTATTTGAGTTCTGTCATCATTCCTGAGTTCTTTTGTGGTTGTTAAGTGCCCTTGAGTCAGTTCTGACTCATAGTGACCCTGTATAGGGTTTCCAAGTGTAGCTTGTGGGTTTGAACTGTCAGCCTTGCGGTTAGCAGTTGAGTGCTTCTCCTACAGCATCACACCACAGAAATGTGGTGGCTTCCTTTTGTGGATGTCTTTGCTCTGGTTCCTACACTTCTTTTGCCCTAGTCCTCTTCCCTCCATCCCTGTTGTTCCTGTCCTGCTCATTCAATTCCCTTCCATCAGTGTCTCCTCAGTGTGGAGTCCTGACTAGTGAAGGAGCACAGGTGGATCAATTTGGGCTTGTCTTAAGGGCTAGACTGCTACAGACCCATCAGCCATTTTTATCATAAGTCCCCTGCACCCACTTGACACTGGCATTTCACATTAATCTCCAATTGACTCATTATGCTTTCTAGGGAAGGGCTATTGACTATTTTGACGTGTCCAGTTCTTAGGATTCCACCCTGCTATTTCATTCTCTCTGATACCATGTAGACTGTTGGCTATTGGCTGATTGCCCCTATATTTTGAAAATCATGGGGGTATCTTGTCTGTCATCCACTTTTGTTTTAAATGCCTACTGGTTTTCCTGTCTAGTTGGTGTCTAGTTTTATGAGACAATTCAGAGAGATTACAAAAATTGTTTTCTCTACCACCGTCATCTGCTCAGCATCTAGTCTAATGTTTTTTAGGAGTTAATATTATTCTAAAAAGTGTGACTTACCTGCCCAAACTACATCTATGAAGTTGATACATGATTTTCTAGATAACCCTTAATCTTTGTGTTAGGTTTATTTTCAACTCTTTCTTTTGGGGTTATTAGTAGTCTCATTTAAAAATTCATTTTGATATATACAGAAAATGGTGTAGCTGGACTATCATTTGATTTGTTTGCTACAATTTAATTTTAGGTTTCGGAAATTATCGTATAAGCGATTTCTAAAATGTTAAATTGGGTACTTTTTATACTATGTATCAATAGTTAATATGGAATTAATGCTATTTTTAATACTATGTAAAATGGTTATCAAAATTAAGAAAAATCTGAGTAAATATGCTACCAGAAGAATCCCTTTGGAGATTTTTAAATATGAATGGGCTTTAAGAAGTTTGTGGAGAAAATTCCATTATCTTTTAATTCAATTTTTCCATGAATTTTTTGGAACCCCATTGTATGTATGCCATAAAATAACCAGGGTCTATATCAGGAAGAAGGAAACCTGGATTTGAAATGTAAGATAATATTGTCACATTATTCCTTTAGTCATGTAATTTACCATGGCTTGCTTTAGATGATTGGCAGTTCCTGGCTGAGAGACGCTCAGGACTGAAAAGCATAAAAGCTGGAGGTCATAATTGAGATTCGTTACCAGAGCTGTTTGAGGGAGCTTTTACAGACCTCAGAGCTAGCTTTTTCTCTTTTATGACCACAATTTAGAAATAAATTATAGGTGCCTAGAAGCAAAGCAATAAAAGAATAGCCATTTTTAAACCTCTCTCAGATAAAAGCTGTGAGTTAAGTTTTTTCATTTCCTAAAAAGCTTGCAACTTGACATTCTCCGGGCACATGTACAAAAAAGACAAAACACAAACAATAAAACTGAACAAAGCCAACCAAACGAAACTCCCTTGTCGTAAACCTAATGCTTCCGTTCTATCACTGTAGTCAAATATGAGGGTAAATCAAATAAGTATTGCTTTAAAATTGTAGGAACCTTTATTAAACAAAGTATCAAAATGTGAAGGTATGTTTCTTGACATATCCTCATTCTAGGTCTGTATACTTCTGAAGGTGATATGTCCATCTCTCTAACCCTTCCCCAAAGAATTCTTTGCTCTTTAATTTGCACTATGTTGGAAAAGCAGTTTTGGCATCCTCAAGGAATTAAAACTGTATTCCTTTTAAATGTTCTCTGAGTTTTAGGAACAAAATGCAGTTTGAAGGGGCAAGACAGGGGCTGTAAGAGGGAATGGCATAAGGTGTTCCAATGACATTCTCCTAGGACAGCCCTTGCTACCCTTGAAGAATGAGCAGGTACATTATAATGTTGGAGATCAACTGCTCAGCTCAACTTTCCTGGCCTTTTTCTCAGCCTTGAAGTTGTCAAGTTTCTTAAGACTTCTGTATAATAAGTCCCCATGGCATCTTGCATCCTTTGAGAAAATCTATCAAGATTACCCCTTTAAAACCCAAAATCCAGTCACTATAACCTTCAGAGCTGACCTCTTTGCCTTGAATTTAACTGGCCCAGCAGATCTCTTGGGAAGCCAGTTTGGTTGGGCTTGACTGTAGCCATCCACTGAGACAAGTTTAAACACATTGGGTTTGGAATAAATGCATGCATATATGAATTGGAACCCTAATAGCAATACTTTTTTTCTTACCCGTGTACATATTTAAAGTAATGACTAGGATAGCACTCGTCTTTAACTAGAAAACATTTTTTCTAAGTCAACAGAGAACCTCACTAGAATAGACCTCCCATCATGACTTTCTTCCTGGCCAAAACCCCAGTTGGAGATTTCAGTCTAAAAAAAATTACCTACTCTTAGCAGTTCTCACGTTGTTAAGAGAGGTCATTTCTAAGTTGGCCTAAACCAGCACTTTTGAGCTCTTCTCTCAGGTAATGCTTATGTACAAATGGAATGCTTTTCTTGTGGATTAAAAGTAAAGTGATCATAGCTTGTGTTTAGTGTCATTGCTGATCATTTCTAGTATACATGGAGCCATACTGTTTTGTAATGCCACATCATGTAATAATAAACATTATTATTTTCCTAGATGGTGTTCAGGAAGTAGCTTACGTCCATTCAAACCAGAATGTGATTGGATCAAGCAAAGCTGAAAATCACATGAGCCGATGGGCAGTACGTGATGTGTTTGAGTTGAAGCAGTTTTCCCAGCTTCCTGCTAACGTTGCTGTTTGCAGTCCTAAGGTAAGAAGACTATGTTGTTGTTGTTGTTGTTATGTGCCGTGGAGTGGGTTCCAACTCATAGAGACCCTGTACAGGGTTTCCGAGGTTGTAAATCTTTACAGGAGCAGAAAGCCTCATCTTTCTCGCGTGGAACAGCTGGTAGTTTCAAACTGCTGACCTTGAGGTTTGCATCCCGATTCGTAACCACTACACTAAGAAAGGATAGTATTACTTGTTTTTAATCTCATTTTTTTGCAGAATGACTCAATAGGACCTTCTCTGAGTATTCCCACTAAAGTAGCTACTAAAACGGTGACATACAAATCAGAATAACAAACAAGGTACCCTTTGGAGATCTGCAGTCATTGAAGATAATGTTTTAAATTAAAAGATAATTGTGTTTCTAAATGCCTAATAATGTTGAATTGTGTAATGTTGTTATTGTTGTTAAGTGCCATCAAGTCAGTTCCGACCCATAGCGACCCTGTATAGGGTTTCCGAGGAGTGGCTGGTGAGCTTGAATCCCTGACCTTGCAGTTCAAACTGACTTTCCAGTCCAGCACATTCTGTCTCTGTCTCAAAAATTAAGATCTCGAAGTCATGTAACTCAGTCAGGAACGAAACCACATCTGCTCATATGAAAAAGAAAAGTGCATGATTAGATTTCCTAAAAAATTTCATCTAAGTAATAGAAACTCACACAAAAACTAGCTTCATACAGAGTATACGTTTTTACTAGAAGGGTTTTTATTATGTTCACAGTAATAACTCTTTTTATGGTCTCGTATAAAGAGCCCTGGTGGCACTGTAGGATAAGGACTGGATTGCTAACTGGAAGATTGGCAGTACAAACCCAGCAACCACTCCACAGGAGAAAGATGAGGCTTTCTGCTCCCATAAAGATTTACAGTATTGGAAACCCTACACAGCATGGCTGTGGATTTTGGTTTTGGTTATAGTCTCTTCTTATTTAAAATTGCTGTTGTATAGAAATAAAGTTTTCTACAAATATCGTATTATTTTATTTGTACCTAGTCACTTTCATGAAAGGTGGCAAAAATATTTCTTTACTCTTTGGCTTATTACTTTTTATTAATTGCTGAGAGCTAAGTGCCTAAGGAGTACTTTTATTACCAATTTATGGATAAACATTAGAAATGTATACTGTATATAAGGATTATATTTTGTTTTGAGTTGTTAGTACCTTTAAGAATGAATGGGGCTGGGGAGACGTGTTGCTCTCAATTGTCAAGCTGTCTTCATTTATTTGTACCTTGCCTGGTTCCACAAAGAATTTGGAGTGTCCTAATAAAACCTGTGGAGTCCTGTTGCACTAGTGGGTTACTGTGCCAGACTGCAAAGCCGTTTGAACTGCAAGGTCGGCAATTCAAGCTCACCAGCTGCTCCTTGGAAACCCTATAACAGGGTCGCTATGGGTTGGAATCGACTCGACAGCACTTAACAACAACAACAATGAAACCTGTAAGATAAGTCCTGGACTGCTAATGGCAAGGTCGGCTGTTGACCTTGTTCCCTGGAAACCCTATATAAGGTCACTGTAGTCTAACCTATTTGGTGGCACTTAACAACAACAATAACAAAGCCAGGAGACAAAATACAAATGTTGGAAGGCAATTAGAATACAGATACATAAACCATAGTCTCTATTACCAAATACAGAATGGCATATTTGATTGAGTTTCCTGGTGAACAAACAAAGGAAATAATCTAGTTAGTCACATCTCAACTAGAGCATTTGGAAATATGTGTGGGCAGTTTTAGTGACTGGGTGCCCAACTGGAGGCTAGGGGTGCTAACTGGCTGTGGTGGTGTTCTGTCCAAAATGCCTAACACGCTAGAACTGGTCACTGCTAGGAATCATCTTTAAAAGTATGGGAAACTAATGAAAATAAGACAGAAATATTCTAGGTTTGACAGAAATTTGCTTTATTAGGCTGAGGAGTATATATGAATCTTTTAAATAGACAGCTAATTAGTAGGGTTTGGTTTTGTTTTGTTAACTCTGTCCTTTTTCCTGTTCAAACTTACAAATATACTGTGAACTGATCAGATAATTTAGAAAAGCCCTGTAGTCGATGTGAACGAAATCATTTAACTTTATACTCATCTTTATTATTGCTGTTAAGTGCTGTCAGGTCAGTTCCAACTCATAGCAACACTGTATGGGGTTTCCAAGGAGCAGCTGATGAGTTTGAACTGCCATTCTTATGATTAGCAGTCCAGTGCCTATTCTACAGGACCACACCAGTACTCAATATTGGTCATTACTTAATAGAACATTTCTAAAAGAAATTTGCAGGCATATAATTTCTCTAAAAACATACAGAACTGAGAAATAAACTCTAGATATAGAAATGATAAACAGTCTCTTTGGAACCTTCGCAAAGGAAGTTATAAAAATGAAAAAGCTACAATGAGGGGAAACTTCCTTTATCCATTCATAAGCAATATCAGTAGTTTCAACTTTTTTCTGCCCTATCATTTCTGGAAGTTGACAGCACATCTCATCAGAAATCTGGTCTTTTCTCAGTAACATTAAACAGGGGTCGAGGAGGAGAGGTGCCACCTTTTACCAGGGAACAATTCACCCTTCTGGTGTCTACTGTACTCTTTGAAGTTATATCTCCCCCAACACACATCCCAATTGAGAATCACTGTAGTGGACCCTTTTCAGGGAATCTAAGGAAATTTGTTGTTTGATGAGTAAATGATGGTTAAGTCCTGTCAAGTCAGTTCCAACTCATAGCAAGCCTATATAGGGTTTCCAAGGAGGGGCTAGTGGGTTTGAACCACCAACCTTGTGGTTAGCAGTCCACTTCTTATCCTACAGCACTAGAGTAAAATTCCACTCTAGCAGAAATCTATTCAGTCCTTCAGAGTTGACCTGTATCACTTAATATGTCAGGTTAATCATACAGTGCTACTTCCTTATCTTGATAGTTGTGATATAGGATCTCTAACAGTCCCTCCAGGACTCTATTATAAATTTGCTTTTGAAAAAGAAAAGTCTTAATGTCATATAAATCAAAAATTTCAAAATGAAAAGTGATTATACATATTTATGATGTTCTTAGTTTTCACCACCGTCATAAAATTCCTATAAATGCAAAGTTCCTGAAATCAGTTTAGACTGTGATTTTATTTATAGATTATGTTTCAAGGATATGCATACTTCTCAATCATTGAAACTCACCATCACTTGGCTAGAGATATATATGTCACTAAGAGGTTAGTATAGTATCATTGGTGGGTGGCAGTGAATTTGAAAAAATAAAAATGGTTGTGAAAGAGAATAAACTGCAGTGGGAGGGAATGGAACAAGATGAAGACAAAAGAGACTCAGCCATAGTGTTAGGAAACATCTTGCTTCTGGAGTCTCCCCAAAATCCCCAGACCTCCTACCAACAGTACCGTTTCTTTCATCTGGAACTCACCTCCAGAACCTGTTTGATTACTGGTAATTTTGAGTGCTTCATGTCTGTCAGCAGAGTCTTATTAGAACACATTGCTTGTGTTTGACTGTGTGTGTGTGTGTGTGTGTGCGCGCGCACGCGCGTGTGTGTATGTAGCCTGTTGCAAATGTGTTGTCTCACTTCCTAAGAAAACAAAACAAATCCTATTTGAATGAAACCAATATACCATTAACAATGGCTACAATATGTCACTGTTCTACTTTTTGAGGACTGTTTTTGTTGTTGTTGTCTGCCTTCCAGGGAGTTCCAATTCATAGTGACCCTATATAGGATTTCCAAGAGTGGCTGGTAGGTTTGAACTGCCAACCCTGTGGTTAGCAGTGTAGTGCTTATCCTAAGCACCACACCAGACTATAGCTAAACCTAACAGAACCTTTATGGAGTCCTTGTGTGGCCCTACAGAATCAGCACTGAACTGGTAACCACAAGATTGGTGGTTCAAACTTACTACCTGCTCCTTGGAAACCCTTTACAGTCACTGAGTCAGAACAGATTCAACAGTACTTAACAACAACAAATGGTGCCTTTATCTAAACTACAAAGGAATATACTAAAAGGAAAACATGCAAAAGAGAAAAGTCACCAACACCACAACCCTAGAGTCAATCCTCAAGGCTCAGGCTTATCGATGTTATCATTGACACACATAACAACAGAAACCCTCAACCTACTTTTCTAATTTAACCATATATTAAGGAAGGGCCTAAAATATGCTCTCTTTTCCATGTTTTCTTCGGTTTCTCATAGTTTTACTTTTCCAGAATATATTTTATCTGTGTCCTGTCTCTCCTAAAATAAATTTTTATTTATACCGTTGTTATTTGGTAATTCAAACTATGTAAAATATTGTGCAAAATAAGAATCCATTTTGCCTTAAATTATACTTGAATATTTTAGGAACATTTTTGAAGATGGCTCCTTTTGAAAGATGGAGTGTCTGATAGAGGGAAAACCTGTTTGATTTAGGTTTAATCTCAAAAAAAAAAAAAAAAAGCCATAAATATTTTAAACATTTGAAGCAATTGATAATACCTCTATTAAAGTTAATTTGTTGTTTTAATATGTGAAAGTATGTCACAAAACTTAACTATACCTGTTTATGATGTGGTGCCTCATTTTTTTCAATCAACTGCATGTTTTTAACTTAAGTTTACTTAAAGTTTTCTGAAAAGAAATGTACAAAGACAGCATTCAATTAAGGATTAATTCCTATGGCAACTGAGATGTGGAGTCTGAAAGGGGGAGGATGTATTCTCCCCTCAGTTTCCTGCCAGCTGTCATAGTCAACCTCTGCTGCCTGAATCCAAGCCAAAATATAGACTGTGGCCAACTCTAAGAAAGTATATCTGTATTTTTATAAATTGGTACAAGTATCACACTATAAAAGAAGGCTTAATCCCCTGAATTGGATGACAGACACTTGGCACTCTTGCCAGTGTTTGACAGAGAAATAACGGGCCGCTTTGTAGTAAAACCTGGATTAATAGTAAACCCTTCTTTATGTTATTGCAGTGTGGTGTAAATGAGAGAACTAAGCATGCTGTCAGCCAGGGGTGGCATGGGGGAGGGAGGACCTTCTATAACCAGTGCAGGTTTAAGCACCATTCCGAATACTGTAAATACAAAATGTTGTGTTAGGAAGAACTCTCTCTTGTATTTGTATTAGATTGGCATTTTGTAGATTGCTTAAAGAAAGGCTTTCTGTGAGCTGTAGTGGATTTGATTGCAGTGTGTTTATACAGCTTTTGGAGTCAGCAAGGAGGGATGGACTGTTTACAGTGAGCTGACTTCGGGGAGATATAGCATTCCGTTATTCTTTTTTTCAGGATAGTGAATGGAATGATGATTTAAAATAAGTGGTCACAAATGACTGGTTTACGAAGTAACCTAGTAAGTAAGCTTTATGGTTTCAGCATGTAATAGAATTAACTCTGACTGGGTGAAGATTTTCATGGTCTTATCATTTTCCTTTCTGTGGTTAGATCTTAATTGCATGGTGTTTTTATTAGAAAGGTATTTTTTGTAACATTTATAGAGATCAAGATTTTATAAAGTGTGTATATGTGTAGTTGTAAAATCTGATGACTAGTATTGGCATGAACAAAGGCTTTCATGTTTCTACTCTTAGAACTGGGATTGACTGTTGATTGTTTTGTTTCAGGAAGACAATACAGTTATTTCAGTGGACTATACCTATTACCTTGGCAGAAGGGGGAGAAGCCAGTATGAACTATAAAGATACAAAGGGGCTTCAAAAAGTTCATGGAAAAATTAAATTAAAGGATAATTAGAAGAATTTTTCTGTGAACTTCTTGAAGCCTCCTCATGCCTATTTATTAATTGTCCTTGTGGCTAGAGGTCAGGAGGAGCTGTGGTCCCCTCTTCACAGAAGGATTACTAGGCTTAATGGCTGATGTAACTAATGAGCTGGTGTGTACAAAACACATTCAACCCCTGTAAGTTTTATTTCTAGCGTCATGATTATTGTTTATCAGTAGTTCAGTGACCTGGCATTCCTTTTGTTGTTAGGAATACCAAGAATAGTATGTTTTAGAATACCTTAAAAGCTAACTAGCCCTGTCCTCTGGTTTCATAAATGAGAAACCAGACTTGAGTTTTGTTGATGGAGAATGTTATTGTAAAAAGTATATTTGACAGGACATTGGACTGACACAAAATCTTGTTTGCTTATTGGAATAGTAGACTTTTTACTATTGTAAGCAAAAAATGTTGGATAACAAAATAATTGGTGAGGAGCAGGCATATTTTAACCCTCTATGAAAAACCACAATATCAATTGGACATGACCACTTAATGGAAACCCCTATTGTCTTGTCATCTGTGAATCCTGCCTCTGTACATACAAATTCTAAATTTGTACAGGAGGCACTAGGCAGGATTATAATGTCACAATTTGAAGGAGTCCTGGAAACTACCAGACATCTCATTTTGCTGATTTTTAACACTGGCCATCAACTTGCATCCCTGCTCTTTTCTGTCCTCTGCCTGCTATTGTGCTTTTCCTTCAGTACTTTTGATTTCTATTTGTTTGGGGGATTTCAATTTTACTTTCCCAATATGGCAACTAAGTCTTAATTTTTTGCAAGGTGGCTAATGAAGAATTCCCTTCACTTAACAATTAAGGAAAAAAAAGAAAAAGAACAGATGGGTTGAATATATCCTGCTCTTTAAAAAATGATTTTTCACATCAAAACGCTATCTGACAAAGATATTTTGGCAATGGAATTATTTTGTGTGTGCTTTTTAAAAATAGTATGCTTTTTCTCTACCTGAATATTAGCCATACTGTTTTCTTCCCGCAAATGTCCAAATCTTCTTACCTTTCAAGATCTACATCAAACATCATCTCTTCCACGAAGCCTGCCCCAGTTCTTCCCCGCTCTGGGAGTAAGCTATCTTTTTTTTAAAACAATCTTTCTCCCGTACCCAATAGCACTTTATATGGCCTGTTTTTATTATACAGTATGATTTTCAGATTTTTATTATACTTGTGTAAGTATATATCTGTCTTAGGTTGCATTCTCTAGAGAAGCAAAACCAGTGGTTTTGAGTGAATGTCAAAAGGCTCATGAAAAAATGGAATTAAAAGATAATGGACTTTTCCTACAAACTTTCTGAAGCCCCCTGGTATATAATTTGTTGTTGCTGTTAAGTGCTGTAGAATTGGTTACTACTCATAGTGACCCTGAATAGGATTTCTGAGGAACACCTGATGAGTTTGAATCACCAACCTTTTGGTCCAAACTGACCTTGTGGTTCAGTGCTTATCCTACAGTGCCACACCTGGAGATATTTATCTCAAAGAAGTGGTTTATGTTGTTGTAGAGACTGGCATGCCCCAAAACTGTGGCTCAGATGTCAGGCTGGAGGCTTCTTTTGACTTCTGTAGCTGCAGGGACCAACAACCCTGATCAGCAGATCAGACAGCTCACCTGCTGAAGAGGCTAACGAACTATCCAAGCTCTGCAAGCAATATGACAGGCTGCTGGCTCAAGTCCAAAGAACCTGGGTGGATGATGACAAGCCAGATTCAGGATACAGATAGAGCAAAAACCCCAAGAACTTTAATAGACCACCCATAAATATTGAGTACAGCCTGTAGCCCTGAAATTTTTTTCTTTCAACTTATTGGCAGCTCATAGTGGACCTCATCATGGAGGTGACGTCTATCCTTCAGATCCCATCGTGGAGGATGACTCCATCATTACATTTCTGCCACTGAGAGTCATGGCCCAGCCAAGCTAAAACACAACCTCGGCCATCACAGTATCTTTCTAATAAGTTCTGAACTTTGAGATAGTTAGATTTATCTCTGATTCACCTTTGATAATGCCAGAGACCCAAAATAGTATCTTGAATATAATCAGGACTTTTTTCACAGGCAATCCATTGTTCTTATGATACCATTAACCCCACCGTTATGTT
The DNA here is from genome assembly GCF_000296735.1 of Chrysochloris asiatica. Lineage (NCBI taxonomy): Eukaryota > Metazoa > Chordata > Mammalia > Afrosoricida > Chrysochloridae > Chrysochloris > Chrysochloris asiatica. The sequence goes on from NW_006408625.1 coordinate 5,191,234, forward strand.
CTGAGATGTTTGTAAGATTCAAATTCTATTTTCCTTGACATATTTCAGAGTTTTTCTGAGAGTACTCTGGAGATTGTCCAGGTAATGATCCCTCTTTCTCTTAATTATAACCTTTGAAAAGGATTCTCATATCTACATGGAAGTCTTGGTTTTGATAGATTTACTCAGCCTACACTTTCAACCATATCATCTACTGTCTAGTCTTCCAGTTTGTAATGATGCCTCAGTCTGCAAGGATTTACTAGTCTAGGCTCATTCTCTATGCCATTGTAGACTTACTGACTTACAACAATGATGACCATAGTGTTTAGTTATCTCACTTGTACATGCTGTCCCTTCTCAGATGTTACAAACTAATGAACAGGACCACAATGTACACTTCTATGGACTCCACCACCGTAACAATGGGTGGCACAGAGTAGAGGCCCAGAAGATATATATTACTGATCATTCCCATGTTTTACTGTACAGGGCACATCCTCACAACCATATTTATTATAAATATGGCACCTCAACTGGTAATTTCAAGAGCTAACATTAAACTGGATATACTGACAGAAAATATAAACATGTTAGTCATGTCTGAATAGCATAAATGCTGATCTTATTCAATATTGTTTGTATATATTCATTAATTGCCTTCTTTTGGTTGTCATGCTAGTATAAGAAATCTACTAAAGAAATGAGAACATAGTGAAGGTGTCAGAAAGATTTCCTTACCCTTGGATGGTTTTGTGAGCTTCCCTCATCTAGCTATAATAAATCTAAAGAACCATGTGTCACTTAATTCTTTGCCCTTCCAAGCTCTATGAAATGCCTTATTGTTACTTTAGCATGGCACACAAAGCCAGTCTCAATTTGGCACCATCTTCCTTTTCCAGTCTCATTCCCAGACAGTTATTCAGGAACTAGGCTAGAGTGGGATTCAAAGATAAGCAAACTCTTCTTAGTCAGCCTTCGGCTTATGTACCATTCTCCAAACACATCATGGAGATTTTATTCCCACCATGTCAGTACTTTGTTCCTGTGGTTCTTTTGCTTGTAATTCTTTTTTACCTGTATTTGTGCATTGAACTCCTACCCCTGGTATCTGACAGCTCTCCTTCAAGTCTTCTCCAATTTTGTGTAAATTTCTTCCTCATCTTCACTTTGTTTTGTTGTTGTTGCTATGCACTTATCACACTCTATATATTATACAATACTGTAGGTATGTCTACAGAATGTTTTCAGTTGTAAGGAATAGAATAAAAATCTGAAAATAGGCTACGCCTGGCTACTGGCTCAATTCACATACTAGCAAGCTGGAAGTAAACATTTCCAGGGTTGGTGCTTTAGCCCAGTGACATCATAGGACTAGGCTTTTTATTTTTTGTGCCACTGTCCTTATTAATTTTTTAGGTTTTAGGCCTTTTGCCTTATGTTACTGTTGACAACTACAACTCAGTGACTCATTTTCCTATGAAAATTTGTCCAGAACCAAGAAGGTGTGAGGGTTTTAATTGTGGATGAAAATCATTCTGTCAAAGTATGATCAACTTGACTAACTCTAGTATATGCACCCTAGAACTGAGAGAGCAACCTTAACACATGTCAAAGAGATGTCAATCAATCAAGAAGTAGTGATGATTACTGGTGATTGGAATGCAAAAGTTGAAAATAAAGAGGAAGGATCAGTAATAGGGAAATATGCCCTTGGCAATATAAATGATACTCATATGCAAATTCAAGCTGAAGCTGAAGAAAATTAACACAAGTTCACAGGAGCCAAAATATGACCTTTAACATTCCCCACCCAAATTTAGAGATCGTCTCAAGAACAGGTTTGATGTATTAGACACTAAAGAGCAAGAGCGAAGACCAGGAGAGTTGTTAGAATGACATCAAGAATATCATACAGGAAGAAAGCAAAAGGTCATTTAAAAAAAAACAAGAAAAAAACAAAAATGGAAGTCAGAAGAGACTCTGAAACTCTATGCTCTACAGCACAGAGATGCTAAAGCATTGTCTACTAAAAAATGAGGAGGTGAAAGAGCTGAATAGAAAATGTCAAAGGTCAGCTCAAAAAGACAAAGTCAAATATTACAATGAAATGTGCAAAGAACTGAAGTTAGAAAACCAAAAGGAAAGAACACACTCAGCATTGTTCAAGCTGAGGAAAGTGAAGAAAAAAATTCAAGCCTCAACTTGCAATGTTGAAGGATTCGATGGGCAAAATATTAAATGATGACGAAATCATCAAAAGAAGCTACAAAGAATACGCAGAGTCACTCTACCAAAAAGAAACGGTCAGTTTTCAACAATTTCAAGAGGTAGCATGTGATCAGAGCCAATGATACTGAAGGAAGACATCCAAGGCACATTGAATATATTGGCAAAGAACAAAGCCTTGGAAATACAATAGATTCAGGAATACAATTTTAATTTTATAAAATACAAATTTAAATCTTTTAACAATCTGATCCAATACTAGAGGCATTCAATCTATTCCAAAAAATTTGGACATCAGCTAGATGGCCAACTAACTGACTGGAAGAGATTTGTATTTATGCTCATTCCAAAGAGGTGACCCAACAGAATGTGAAAACCATTGGAGAGTATTTTAATATCACATGCAAGTAAAATTTTGCTAAAGATAATACAAAAACAGCTACAACCATAAATTGACAGAGAACTTCCAGAGGTTCAAGCCAGATTATAAGAGGATGTGGAATGTGGGATCTCATTGCTGATATCAGATAGATCTTGGCTGAAAGCAGAAAGATGTTTACCTGTGTTTTATTGACTACACAGAGGCTTTCAATTGTGTGGATCATGACAAGCTATGGACAACATTGTGAAGTATGAGATTTCCAGAACACTTAATTGTGCTCATGAAGAACCTGAACATAGATTAAGATCAGTTGTTAGAACAGAACAAGGGAACCCTGAATGGTTTAAAATTAGGAAAGGTGTATGACATGGTTGTATTCTTTCCCATGCTTATACAGTCTGTAGGCTGAACAAATAATAAAAAAAAATATGGATTACATGAAGAAAAGTGTGGCATCAGGGTTGGAGGAAGACTCATTAACAACCCCAGATATGCAGATGACACACCTTTACTTGCAGTTGTAAGTAAGTGAAGAGGACTTAAAATACTTACTGATGAAGATCAGAGACCACAGCCTTCGGTATGGGCTGCATATCAATGTCAAGAAAACAGATCTTAACCACTGGACCTATAAACAACATCCATATGACTAGAGGAAAGATTGAAGTTGTCCAAGACTTCATTTTGTTCTGATCTACACTCAACACTTATGCAAGCGGCAGTCAAGAAATAAAAAAATATTTTGCTTTAGGCAGTTCTGCTGTACAAGACCTCTTTAAAGTGTTGAAGAGCAAAATGTCAGTTTGAGGGTTAAGGTGCACCAGACCCAAGCCATGGTATGTTAAGTAACCTCATATGCATGTGAAAGTTGGACAGTGAATAAGGAAGGCCACAGAAGAATTGATGCATTTAAGTTATGGTGTTGGAGGAGAATACTGAAAGTACCATGGACTGCCAAAAGAACCAACAGGTCTCTGTTGGAAGAAGCATAGCCAGACTGCTCCTTGGAAGGAGGGGTGGCCAGACTTTGTCTCTCATACTTCAGTCATATTATCAGGAGAGACCAGTTCCTGGAGAAAGATACCATGTTTGGTAAAGTGGAAGGCAAGACAAAAAGAGGAAGACCCCTAACGAGATGGATTGGTACAGTGGCGACTGCAGTGGGCTCAAACATAGCAATGATTGTGACATTGGTGCAGGACCAGGCAGTGTTTTATTATGGTGTGCATTGGGTTACTATGAATCAGTACTGACTCGAAGGCAACTAACAACAACAATAAGAGAACCCCAATTTTGTTCAGGTGACAGAGTTAGGCAGTGGCTGTTGAGTAGGTCACCACAAATGTCTGCCACAGTTTCTCTGGTTAGACTGTTGTCATAGATTAAATTATGTCCTTAAAAAATATGTATTACCTTGCTTTCCTGGGCCTTGGATCTCACTAATAGTTGGGTAATGATATAATGTGGCAGTTGTGCAAATATTTAATCATCCTCTATGATGTGATCTGATGTGACCAGCCCTGATCTGATTCAAGGTGAGTTTCCAGAGGGTGTGGCTGGTATCACCTTTTATCTTATATAAGGAAAAAAGAGAGAAAAGGAAGCAGTGGGACCTCAGAATCACCAAAAAAGAAGAGCATGTCCTTTGGACTCAGGGTCCCTGTGCTAGGAACCTCTGAGACCCAGGGAAAGATAATGCCAAAATATGTGGACCTCTCCAAGGAATGCCAGGGCACAGGTGTTGGAAGGATATAAGGATTTCCCCCAAGAGCAGCAGAGAGAAAGGCCTTCCTCTGGAGTTAGTGCCCTGAATTAGGACTTCCACTCTCCTAAACTGTGAAATAATATATTTCTATTTGTTAAAGCTGCCTGCTTTGGTATTTCTGTTACAACAGCAGTAGATCACTAAAATACCTACATCTCTTTTTTGTTAGGAGCTGTGCCTTCATTTATCTCTTTATTCCTAGGACTTAATACAATACCTGTTCAATTGGAGCTTACTGATTATAATTGAATTTCCAGTGTATACTAAATAAAGCCTCCTCATCAAAGGAGTTCTTTAAATAAAAATGTAAGGAATTATTCTAATTTATTTTTGCAAAAATGATTTTTTTTTTTTTTTTGTAGTGGATTAAGGCAAGATAAAGACAGGCTAAATATGCCTTTACTGCTATCCCTGATCTAATATGGAATTTGTGATTTTTTTTTATGAATTTCCCTTTTAACATGACCAAAATCAGCTCTCCCAGAAAGACTGTGGGTCAACTCCTCTTTTATTTTAGAGGGTTTTTTGTTACTGTCAGAATTAAATTTCAATTAATCTATAAACAAGTTTCATGAATATTTAGCAATAACTGTTTCAAAGTGGAATTGAAAGTCATAAACCACTATTTAATTCAATATTTAAGACTGTTCTGTTTTTGTAAGGTAAAATAATAATTCTCAGCATTCTCATTGTTCATAGATAAGTCTTCAAAAAGTAATTTTTCGTAATTGTATTTTATTTATGTAAGTTTGTGTTTACCCAGCAAAGATTTACTGAGAGCCTGTAGGGTCTATGACTCATGACTTAGTACAAATATATATACATATGGGAAAGTGAAAATGTATTGCTCCTGGTGTGGCAATGTAGGATAAGCAGTGGACTGTGAACAACAAGGTTGGCAGTTCAAACCCACCATCTGCTTCTTGGAAACCCTATGCAGTGTTGCTCTGAGTCAGAACTGACTCAGTGGCAGTTCACAACAACACATCTACCCTTCTGAACTATTCACACAGTTAATATGTGCACAAATGTGTTCCAAACAAAACATGTTTAAACGTGTGACCAGTGGATGACTGTAGACAAGTTCTCTCTACAATACACTTATTGTAGTCTCATTAAGAGGCCTTCAGATTTAAAACAAGGAAGGGGGTAAAGTTCAAATCATAGTAGTGACTTTTGTGGGAATCTATGGAGCCAGCTAAATTCAAGGCAGAGAGTTCATCTCAGAAGTCAATTGATTTTTTGAATTCCAAAGGGATAATCTTTATAGATATTCTTGAAGAACAAAGGAAAATCATTTGGGGTTTAGAAGGAAGACATTTTAAGAAAATCGAAAACTGCATTGGTGAGAAAAAGACCAGGAAAATTACACAGAGGAATTGTTTTCCATCTCTGTAGTGCACCTGTTCATTCTTCAAGGGTAGCAAGGGCTGCCCTACAAGAATGTCTTTGGAAACTGTACCCCATTGACCCTCCTACCCCATTCACCTAGCAGCCCTGATTTTGCCCCTACAGACTTCTTTTTGTGCCCAAAATCAAAGAACATTGAAAAGGAGCATTGATGTCAAAACTCTCATTTTGATATATAAATTGAAGAGTGCACAATTCTTCAGGGAACAGTTAGCAAGATGTAAATGCCACTTTCAAAATTTTATAGGCTTTGATACAGGAATCGAGGCATAGCCTGAAGAGGGGAAATAATACTGCAATGCTTGACTGTCTTATGAATATTGATTTCCCTTGCCTACTATTGTAAAATGGAAGTTTGAGTTGGATAGAAAAGAATGTCAGGAAACATGAATACAGAAAGCTTGTAAGCCCATCTTCAGCCTATAACAGATTGGAATACCTAAAAGGGGTTCTACAACTTGCCCAGTGAACTAGGCCTAATGCAAAGCCTTTACAGAGTAGAGTATAGGACCTTAAGTGGAATCCTGAGTCCCATCCAGAAACTTGTGAGGTGGGACATTCCCACTAAAAGGATACGCAGACCAGCCTGGAATAGCTAGAGAGACAGAAGTTACATCTTCAAAGAAAGATCAGTAGGAAAAACCCAAAACAAAAATGGCAGTATGATTGGCTACTACATGAATAAGCAAGTTGTTCACCAGGAAGCCATCAAGGCAAGCAAGTCCATTCAGGACAAACCCCCACAAAAACTGAAACTCAAAGGGAACGCATGAGCAGGCATGTAAGCTTGCTGGCGACCACATTGGTCTACTGATGAGTGGAAGAGGGGGAAAGGCAACAATGAAGAAATGGGCTGAGTTCCATAGACTCCTGTTGACCTGGATATGAGAGAGAAAAGAGAAAGGGATGGTTGGTCCAAAATGTGGTGAGACCTGGAGACACCTGAACCCATGGACAAGGACAAAGCCACAGAGGACTAGAGCTGAGCGTGAAGCATCCAGTTGATATGAAGTGAGAGGAGATACACAAGAACACCCAAACTTGCAGATAGTACCCATTTGACCTAGCTTCAATGGCTTGATAATAGGAAATTGACTAGAGGAAGATTTTTAAAATAACACAATTTTTGATAAAGGAAACGAGGGTAAATTGCTACAATTTGATGAACTTGACCTATACTCATAGACGGGGTTGTTGTTGTGAAGTGCCATTGAGTTGGTTCCAACCCATAGCGACCCTGTATAGGGTTTCCGAGGAGCAGCTGGTGAGCTTGAACCGTGGACCTTGCAGTTCAAACGGCTTTGCAGTCTGGCACGTTAACCCACAGCACCACACCAGGACTCCACTCATAGACATAGTAGCTCTAAATACCAACAGAGAAGGAAGGAGTCTTCATATCAAGTATCAATGCTATCCCCTCTGTACACAGGGTAGATAGGGATGGACAACTTAGACATTGGCTAACTAAAATGAGGGGGTGCTAAAGGCACAAAGTGACTGGCTTACAAGGTTTCAAGAGAGAGGTTGTTTAAGAGTGTGTGAGAGAAGATAGAGTTCCCACTGAATAGTTTTCATCTTGTCTAGATGGGCCTGGTAAAAAGAGATGAGGATAAGATTCTTATGATTCAATAGTGAGTAGTTGTTATCATGATTAATTGCGACTGTAACAATTGTAAAGGTAGAAGTTTTGTAACAAAAATGGTGGAATAGTTCATCTTATAGTCCAGAAACAGAGGACCCTAGGACCATCAAGGGAGAAGAGAACAAGCAGATGACCCTATCCATAGAATCAGTGACCCAGAGATGGAGGCAGAGATGTGGACATGGAGAGGGAGCAGCTGGGGACTCTAGAGTTGTGGGAAGAGAGGGACTGAGAGCTGGAGGCCAGGAGGCAGACTTGTGGAATGTGCCCTTTGGTGGTGTAAATTATTATATATGCCTGAGTGTTTAAAAAAAAAAAAAAAAAAGCTAAAATGAATAGAGAGAAATACTGTTAACAGATGGTACATGAAGCAGATTATAATCATTGTAATGAAACAAAGTATATGTTCTGTTGAATGCAAAACTAATGATCTGCCTTGTAAACAATTCACAATAAAAACTTTTTTTAAAAAAAGTATTAAAACCTGCAATTTGATATCCAATAAGTTAATATTAAGATTTCAGAAATGGACACTGCGTTGAAGGGCAAAGGAGTATACTCAAAACATTTGAAGCCTGAATTGGTTTACTTGAAGATAAATTTCTCAATACTAGTATGCTAGAAGAACAACAAGATAAAAGAATAGGAAAAAACAATTCAAGAAAAGCATAAGAGTTATCTGGGACACATGAAGAGGAACAACTTACTGTTGATTAGAATTCTAGAACAGGAAGATACAATAGAAAGCGTAGAAAAAATTGTTAAAGAGCTGTTGGAAGAAAACATTCCTAACATCATGAAAGATGAGAAGATAAGAATACAAGAGGCTGAACAAACCCCAAACAGGATGGACCCCCAAAGAAACTCACTGAGACATCATAACCAAATGTTCCAAAACCAAAGACAAGGAAAGAATCCTGAGAGTAGCTCAGGAAACACAAAATTATCTTTAAAAAGAGAACCAATATGGTTAAGTTTTAATTTCTTAGCAGAAGCCACATAGACAAGAAGACAATAGGATGACATATACAAAACTCTGGTTGGGGGGTGGGGGGGGCAGATTTGTCAACCAAGAGTCATATACCCAGTAAAACTGTCCCTCAAATACAAGAGCAACATTGGGATATCGCCCAATAAACAGAAATTAAAGGAATTTGCAATGACCAGACAAACTAAAAAAATGCTAAAGGGTGTTCTTTGGACTGAGCACCAATAACAGCAGACAACAACCTGAGATTACCATACATGACAGTATGACCCAAAAATCAATCTAGATTTAGAAGTATTTAAAGTGAAACAAACCTGAAAATAGGGAACCAGAGATATTAATTTATAATGAAGTCAACTACAAAGCAAAAAGAGGGAATAGTATGAATACAGAACTTCTAAATGTCAAGGAAGTCAAGTATATTTCAAGATAAAATCAACTGTTTTAAATTGCAGGGTAATCTAAAATAAAATTAATATAGCTGCATATCGAAATGAGAAAGAGGAAAATCAGAAATATTTTGTAAACATTAACACAACACAAATGAAAATTAAAAGAAAACCCTCAAACAAACAAAAATCTGTAGACATATGGAAAATATGTGGAGAAACAATAGCGTCATGTTTTGATACTTTGTTTGATAAAAGCGTCTATGGTTCTGTAGCACTAGTTTTTGACTGAGCCTTTTGCAGTTGAAAGAGCAGTTTGATTGAATTCATTACAAAGGTTGACTTATTTGTGTTCTCTCACTTTTGTGTGTCATCTGGTACTGGAGTTCCATTAATTATTTATCAGGATGTGCACAAGAGCAGCCCCTTATGTTTATTTCATGACAAAGAGCACTGCTGGCCCTCCTAGCTCGAGTTGCTGATCAGCTGATGTGGATGTACAAGACTGTTCTCTCAGAATGGATTAGCATGTTACCTATTAATATACTCCATCTATGCCCATCACCATTCATGTTGTATCCAGTTGCATATTAAATGAATGTAGCAAGAGTTAGACTTGACAGCCCACCGCTACCTCTTGTTTATTAGAAATAAATAGCATACTCCCAAGAGACCTGCAAAGATAAGGGGTTTCAGTTACACAGGAAGGGATCATGGGAGACAGATGTCAACCAAGGTGTTGAAGTAGTAGAGGCCTCATAGCTTAAACAGCCTGGCATGTAGTAGTCCTCGTGACCTTGCTTGGACTTATTTCCAATTAGCACATCCTCAAACAGTGGAGCTAGTGTCAGTTTCATTGAGTGTCCTGCCAGTTCCCTTCCACCAGATTGCTTGCTTTCCCATATATTTTGCTTGCTTGGCATCTGCGGGCCTTTGCTTTTGACAACTAGTGTCTGTGTTTTGTTGATCCCCTAAGCGTGTACTTACCTCACTTACTGGGTCATCCATCCCTGCCTGGAGGTCATCTGTGGAAAAGTGCTAGGTGAGACCTATGGTAGCTTGCAGATGAGCCATGGGGAGTTTTCACTACTATCTCAGTGGTCCATAGAAGGCCAGTCAAGGAGTTGTTGTTGGTTGTTGTTGGTAAGTACTGTGGAGTCAGTTCTGACTCATAGTGACCCTGCACAGGGTTTCCAAGGCTGTAAATCTTTTGGGAACAGAGCGCCTCATCTTTCTCCCACGGAACCGCTGGTAGTTTCAAACTGCTGGCCTTGAGGTTGGCAGCCCAACTCATAACCACTATGCTACCAGAGCTCCTTAGTCAAGGAATAATGTTCCTTTAATACCAAAGGCTGGAGCAGGATACTGGGCCTTTTGGGGAAGCAGTTTGAGCACTGGACTCAACACCCCAGGCCCTGAGCTCCAGGCCTCTCTTGGTACTTATGGTATAAACATGGGGAGGTTTTGCATTTTTTGAGCCTTGTTATCCTGAGAGATAATGAAGATTTTTGAGAATTTGGAGTTTGGGATCTGGGAAATGGTAGATTTGGATCTGGGGTTCCCATCAGTGTCTTCCATGTCAAAAATTCACAATTGTACCAGTTTGTTTAGGTTCTCCAGAAGTGAATAGGTCCACAGAATTTTAGAGACCAGATCTGAATTTCAAATATTTTTGTGTATTGAGTTCTATTTATATTACTATAAAAGTGTCTCTCAAGAGTGCTTGAAGATCTCGGGAGAGAAAGGAATAGCCAGAAATATCACCATAGAAAGCTTGTAAGTCCGTCTTCTGCCTGTAACTGATTGGAATGCCTAAAATGGGGCTACAACATGCCCAGTGAAGGAGGCTTCCTGTGGAGCCTGTGCATTACATAAGACCATAGATATGATCCTGAACCCCATCCAGAATCTTCTGAGGTGGGAAATTCCCACTTGAAAGGACAAGCAGACCAGCCTGGAGCAGCTAGAAGAACAGAAGATACTTCTTGAAAGAAACACCGACAAGAAAAATACAAAACAATAACGTCAGTCCGACTGATCACTACAAGAACAAGCAAGTTACTTGCCCAGGAGACATCAAGGCAAGTGGCCGGGTCCCCTCAGGGCAAATCCTCTTCTAAGACTAAGACTCAATGGGAATACACAAGCAGACATGCACTCTGATTGGTGACCATGTTCATCACCGATAAGTAGAAGTGAGTGAAGACAGCAGTGAGGCCGCGAGCTAAGCCTTACAATGTTCAGTAGACTCCTCTGAACCCAGGTGGAGACCTGGTTGGCCAGCAGTGTGGCAAGACCTGGGGACTCTTGGGCCCAGAGTCAGTGACATAGCCACAGAGGACTAGAGTGGAGAGTGAAGCATCCAGCTGATAAGAAGAGATGGCATATGCATAAGAATACCCACACTTGCAAATAATACCCACTTGACCTGGCTTCAATAACTGGATGATCAGAGCTCAACTAGAAGAAGAAAGAAGAGGGAAAAGAGTAATCTGATACAATTAGATGAACTTGACTTACACCTATGGATGCAGTAACACAAAAGAGGGAACAAATCTTTACAGTGAGGATCATTCCCACCCTCTCAATACACAGGGTAGACAGGGATGGGCAACTTGGACATTGGCTATCCAAAATGGGGGGTACAAAGGCAAGAAGTGACTGGCTTACAAGCTTTCAAGACAGAACCTAGATCCAGAGGCTGCGGAGGAAGGTAGAATCTCCACTAAGTAGTATCCAATCTGTTTGGACAGGGCTGATGAAAGGAGATGGGGCTAGGTCTCTTGTGGTACAAAAATTTTTAAAAAAATGAGTACTTGAAGATCTCTACTGAATAATACCTGTTATGTGCAAAGGTACAGAGATGGAGGGAGGGAGGGAGGGAGGGAGGAAGGAAGGAAGGAAGGAAGGAAGGAAGGAAGGAAGGAAAGAAGGAAGGAAGGAAGAAATAAGGAAGGAAGGAAGAAATAAGGAAGGAAGGAAGAAATAAGGAAGGAAGGAAGGAGAAAGACTTACTTGGCACTTCTCAAGTGAGAACAGGCTCCTTCTTCCCCTCCTCCATGGTCTGCAGGTACCTCCCTAGCCAGCCCTCCTCAGGACCAACTAGGCTGACTTGGTTACAGGACTACCAAGGGCTCTCCAGAGCCTACAAAGATCATTTATAAACCATGCCACACACGACACAGGGACATTGCAAATCATTATGAGGTTTGATGCAGATTAGTTATTAAAAACAACTAAAATCTGAATGATTCACTTTTTTAGTAAATCAGAGTGTATTCCCTATCGCTATGTAAGCTTTACTCTGCCATTTTGAAGTGCTTCTGTGAGTCCTGTTGAAAGAAGTGGAAGTCTAGCTTTACCCTGAGAAAGGCCCCGGAAGAGCATGACACACTAGAACTGAATCCACTGTTCAAGCGATGCTCTCCATAGGGGCTGAGTCTGCAGTTCTGAAGCTTTTTGTCCTTAGGATCCCTTTATACTTTAAAAAAGTATTAAGATCTTAATGCTTTTGGCTTAGGTGGGTTATACCTATTGAAATTTAGAAATGTTTATTACATAATTTTTAAATGACAATAAGTTCATAACAAATTAACATAAACTTTAAAAAAAGAAAAATCGGACTGCCAGCAAGATGGCAGAATAGGCAGATGTACTACATGTACCATCTACAACAGAGAGATGAGAGATGAAAAGAAACAGACACAGATGAAAATTCAGAAACCCTGAACTTTAAAAGAAAGGTTAAAGAAGTAGATTGAGTGTTTGCTAGGAGAAGAAGCTGAACAGAAATGGTGTGAGAGGAAGACTGAATGATGAACAGCTGGCCAGATGTGGCATGACCATGTTGTGAGCAGCTTTTGCAACAGAAAGTGGTCTGGCAGATTCACATAGACAATGGGAAAGGTGCAATTCCTTCTTTTTCCCCATGCTCCCCTAGAGACCAGCTTCCACCTTCATCCATTCCGCAGCACAGACCCTGCTCTCTGAGTGTTCGGAACCACATGGTTGGCAGCCATGCCAGTCTGAGGAGGGGTCAGCTGCACTGGTTCCTGGATTCAGGTGGACTTGGCTCCAGAGCTATAGAAACCAGCTCCATCAAGAGCCAACATGAACTGCTTCAGCATTGAAAATATAATATATAATAACACCAAGGCTGATAGGACTCTATCTAGGGCCAGGAACTCTGCTGTCAGATCTCTCCCACACCATCATGAGCTCCATGGCTTTAAGGAGCCACCTAGACATTCTTCCTCTCTAGGTCTAACAGCACAATTTCCCAGAGACAACAGATAATTTTTCAGTCACACAAAGAAACAAGAGAGAAATGCTCAAACAAATGACCAAGATACAGGGCCAGAAAATGTTTCTAAGGAAGAAAAGGTGACGGAACTAACTAAAATAGAATTCAAAGGAATGATATTTAGGTACCTACAAAGGGTTTACAAAAAGCAAGGAGAACACAGAAAACACTGTAGAAGAATTCAGGGAAACACTGAAAGAACAAACAGACAAAATAAATGCAAAATTTGAAACAATACAAAACCTACAATTAGAAATCCAGAAGATGAATGCTAAGATTTCTGAAATAGACAATACATTGAAAGGGCAAAGGAGTGATCTCAAAGCAATGGAATCCCTAATTAGTGAGTTTGAAGGTAAATCTCTCACTACTAGTATTCTAGGAGAAAAAATCAGAAAAAAGAATGAAAAAAATCTGAAGAAAGCCTAAGAGTTATGTGGGACACCACGAAGAGAAACAACTTAAAGGTGAACAGAATTCCAGAACAGGAAGAGACAATAAGAAGCACAGCAAAAACTATTGAAGAGTTGTTGGAAGAAAACTCCACTAACATCTTGAAAGACAAGAAGATAAGCACACCAGAAGTTGAACGAACCCCAAATAGGATAGATCCCAAAAGAAAATCACCAAAACATATCATAATCAAACTTTCCAAAACCAATGACAAGAAAAGAATCCTGAGAGCACCTTGGGGAAAAGGGAAAAGTTGCCTGCAAAGGAGAAACAATAAGACTAAGCTCTGATTTCTCAGCAGAAACCATGCAGGCAAGAAGGCAATGGAATGACATATACAAAACTCTGAAAGAAAAATATTGCCAACCAAGAATCAGCAAAGTTGTCCCTCAAGTATAATGACAAAATTGGGATGTTTCCTGATAAACAGAAATTAAAGGAATTAATGACCAGACCAATTTACAAAATATTCTAAAGGGTGCTCTTTAGACTGAGAACCAACAACAGCAGACAACCTGAGATTACCATACATGACAACACCACCCAGAACTCAATCCAGATATACAAGTATTTAAAGTGAAACAAACCTACAAGATTGAAAATAAAGTACCAGAGATATCAATTTATAACAACATCAACTAAAACGCAAAAACTGGAACTAGTGTAGATACAGAACTTCCAAATGGTGAAGTCAAGTAGATTTCAAGATAAAACAAACTATTTTAAATAGGGGGAAAAAATAATAAATTACAGAGTAACCAACCTCATAGAAAATTAATATAAAAAGGAGAAAAATCAGAGTGATGTAGAATAAACGTTAACACAAAAGGAATGAAAATAAAAAGAAAACCCACAAGCAAAATGAACTCAGCATAGACAATAATATGGAACAAATAAACCAGCAGCACCACACACACACACACAGAAAAATAATAGCTATCAGTCAAAAGACAGTTAAGAGACTTAGCAGAATGGATAAGAAAACAGGACCCTTCAATATGCTGTCTGCAAGAGACTTATCAAAAAGGTGGAGGCAGCCTAAATGCCCATCAGCAGGAGAATGCTTAAACACACTTTGGTACATCCACACAATGGCATACTACACAACATGGAAGAACAGCGATGAGTCTGTGAAGCATCTCACAGACTGGATAACCTGGAAGACATTGTGCTTTGTAGAATTGGTTTACCACAGAAGGACCGATACTGTATTTCACCAATGTTGTGAAAGGTTAAGAAAAAGTTTCCTTAATAAAGAAAACTATCTATGATGGCCACAGGGTAGTGGGAATGGAGATTGATTATTCATGGGCTAGAGGGTAGACACATGTTAACATGGATGACAGGGCAGGCAACATGCAAAAGAAGGAGGTTAGCAGCAGAAAAATGAAAATATCTGGAGACGTGGAAAAATTCAGTAATGAATGGGAATAGAAGTAAATATTGTTAACTGTTGGTACATGGAGGGGATTTCAGTCATTGTAATGAAGCAAAGATTTGTTGAATGTAAAATTGATGTTTGCTCTGTAAACCTTCACTCAACTCACAATAAAAAAAAATCATTATATTTTTTAAATATAGTAAGAAGAGTGACTATGTTTTATATGTTTTCGCAAATCTCTTTAATGTATGGTTTAATCAAAGACAGTTGTCATCCTGAATTGGCACCAACTGAATGTAACTGGGTTTTTTTGGTTTGAGGTTCTCATATCTGCTTCTGTATTGGATCTGTTATGACATGCTTCTTTGACTGGAGTATATGAAGAAAATTGTCCTCGTTCATACATATAGTTAAAAAAGGGAAGAATGTTTAACAGCCTGTTCAGAAAATTGGGAATATGCTTTTTTGATACTACTTCATAACTCAGCAAGTGGTAAGTTCCTTTCAGGTTGTTGTTGTTAGGTACTGTCAAGTCAAGTCCAACTCATAGCAGCTATACATACAACAGAATGAAACACTGCCGGGTCTCTGCCATCATCACAGTGTTGCTATGTTTGAGACTATTGTTGCAACCACTGTGTCAATCCATTTCATTGAGGGTCTCTAAGCATGATGTCCTTCTCCAGGGACTGGTTCCTCCTGATAACATGTCCAAAGTATGTGAGACAAAATCTTCAATTTATTCGTCTTTGGCATTAGTGCTTAAATTTGAATAATATTGTATTAAGTAATAGTGAATAAAATCTTTTTTCAGCCCTTTTCAAACATCCTTTAAAGTTTTTGTCATCTTATATCCTCAGATGCAATGTGAATGAATTTCTTTGCATATGTTTTTATAGTACTTCTGATTCCCTGCTTTGCAAAGACAAGCAAGTTTATGACTTTTTCTGTGTTTACAGGTTTTGGCCTTTACCCAATGAGAGATTTTGTTTTTAATCTTTTGTTTAAACAGATGTGTAAACAAAGGCATTGCTGCCTTTCAGCCTTTACCATTTAGTGTTTGATGAAGACAGAAAATGAAAGAGCCCTGGAGTTCTTATGCTTTATTTGCAAAGTTGGTGCCATCAAGCCAGTACTTGGCCACACAGTATGCCCACATGTGACAGAAAAATCCTGTCTTGCATTCAGGACCAAGAGCTCTCATGGGAGGGGCAGACCCGCTGGTGATCAGAGAGTCAGAACTTTTCATCCCTCCACTCACTTGTATATAAGCCATGAGGCTTCTGCAGTACCTTTGAATACTTCCTGACCAGTTTTCTCACTGAGTAGTCAATGAGAAACACTAGTAGCAACCACAAGGTCAGCAGTTCAAATTCATCACCTGCTCCTCACGAGAAAGATGAGACTTGCTGCTCCCATCAAGATTTATAACTTCGGGAACCCTAAACAGGGTCACTATGAGTCACAACTGACTTCATGGCACATAGCCACAACAGTCAAGTCTAACCATCGTGGTGTGGAAAGAACAGTTTCACATAGCTCTTTCATTTACATGCTTCTCTTTGTTCCATGTGCGCTTTGTAAGGAGTTATTCTGGAGAAAGCAGCTCCAAGCTTTCTTAGTAAGAGTTCAGGAATTCCTGGTAGCCTTCAGTGGGCAGCTCTCCATCCCCTTGGGCTGCTGCTGTGCTTCCTGATGGGCTGTACCGTACAGGCCTCTACAATGTGAGAGCCCTGGTGAAGATACTTCATGAAAGAAAGACCAGCAGAAAAAAATCAAAAATAAAAACAGCAGTCCAATTGACTACTACAAGAACAAACAAGTTGTTCCCCAGGGAGCCATCAAGATCAGTAGTCAGGTCCCCTCAAGGCAAACCCCCTTCCAAGACTGAAACTCAAATGGAATACGCTAGCAGTCATATGGTCCTGTTACTGACCACATTGGTCACTGATAAGGGGAAGTGGGGGAAAAACAGCAATGAAGTTGTGAACTAAGTCTGACCACATTCAATAGACTCCTGTTAACCTGGATCCAGACCTGGTTAACCAGCAGTATGACGAGACCCAGGGACCCCAGGGTCCAGGGGCAGGGACATGGCCCCAGAGGACTAGAATGCAGTGTGAAGCATCCAGCTGATATGAAGTGAGGGGAGATGCACAAGAACACCCACACTTGCAGATGGTACCTGTTTGACGTGGCATCAATGGCTGGATGACCAGAACACGACTAGAGGAAGAAAGAAGAGGGGGGGGGGGGGGGGGAGGAATAACCCACTACAAGTGGATGAACTTGACCTATGCTTGTGGATGCAAAGGAGCGGACAAATCTCTACAGTGAAGATCATTCCCACTTCCTTGGTACACAGGGTCAACAGGGATGGGGAACTTAGACATTGGCTACCCAAAATGGGGAGACTACAAAGACAAGAAGTGACTGGTTTACAAGCTTTTAATCAGGAACCTAGCTCCAGAGGATACAGGGAAACATAGAACGTCCACTGAATTGTTCTGTCAGGATGGGGTTGATAAAAGGTGAGGGGGAAAGGACTCCTGTGGTTTAATAGGGCATGATTGCTATCAGGTCTGACAGTTGAGTGTTGGAAAGGTAATTATAAATGTTTGGTAATAAAAGAAGCAAGTGGCTGATTTTGCAGTCCAGGAGCAGAGATCCCTGGAACCATCAAGGGAGAAAAGCGAACTATGAGACCTTGTCCAGGGAGGCAGTGACACTAGGGATGGAGACAGGGATGATGACATGGACAGAAGGAGTGGCTGGGGACTCTGGACTCGGAGGGAGAGGGGCTGTGGGGCAGGCGTGTGGGGATGTATCCTTTGGTTGTTTGATGATGCATGCAGGGATTGTGATCACTGCAATGAAACAAAATACAATAGGATGAATGTAAAAATAATGTTCATCCATGTAAACTAACACATAATTCACAATAAAAACTTTTTAAAAAGAGATTTACAGTCTCAGAAACCGTATGGAACAGTTTTACTGTGTTCTATAGGGTTGCTATACCTGGCCATCTAATGCCCAGCTCTTGCTGGTGAATTGTGTTCCTTCCTCTATCTTTTTCAGTGTGCTAATAATTGAAAGTCTCTTTCATAGTGCTTTGTCATGTGTGCCTCCTCAGGTTAGCGTTCTCACATTTAATGCCTCTGCCTGCTTATAGTGGTGATTGTCACATAATTTGGTTCTGAGCTCCTCTTCAGTGAGAGTTTGCCCCCATTGGCTTCACAAGCATTTCCTGGCTGTCGAAGTCTTCCTATGTGTGTTTAAAATTGTTTTTTTCTTGATCCACTGTAGTTAACAGTTTATGCTCAGCAAACACATAGTCTGTAAAGTAAATATGATTCTATAATTTTGAGCAACTGTACTTAACATTTTTAAATCTCTATTCTTAAAACCCATTGGAGGTTGAAAAGTAGGATTTTTTAAGATGGTTTCTGATTCAACACATAAAAATTTTTATTTTGTCTACTTATATAAAATTAAATAACTGACTTTTCCCGACACTGTTTGTAACTGAGTCTATGATATTCTCCATGGTGTCAGAGAAAGTAACCTAGCTCTCTAAAGGGGAGCTGTAGTGGTAAACTACTTTTACATCTTCCTTGATAGAATATAAATGGCAATAATAAAGTTTTCTATTGTCAAGGTTATGGGCAGACATCTACTATCCCAAATAAGGAATATAAATTCATGATTATACTTGTACAATGATGCCATAAAATGTAATATCGAAATTTTTTTAATTCAGTAATTTCCCTCCAAGTTTTTTTTTTTTTTAATTTTACATAAGTAAAATTTTTCAGACTTAATTTTTGCTTCATTCCCTTTGTACAGACATATGAAGATAACTCAACATGCAAAAGGAAATGCCAACCTCCTGGTGAAGCAGGCATGCCCTTCTCCTGTTACCTGTCACACCCCGTGAGCCAGAAAAAGAAAAGACTCTTCCGCACAGACCACACCACCTTCATAATTGGGAAAACACCAACAGGGATCCGCAAGTATGTCCTCTGAGACAATATCAGGCCTAAAGAATAATTCTCAAAATAGATTAGAGCTCCTTAGGAAAATATACAAAATGTTTTAATTGTGACCATACCTGGCATCTGAGTATTTCAGAAAAATTTCAGTTTTTATATTTAAAAAAAGCATTAGATGTTTTTAGAAGGCTAATTCTTTGATTTGATTAAAAAAATGAAATTGTTTCATAACAGGTAAGTGAAATCTTTCAGTGTATTTTCTTCATTCTTTCATTGACTATTTACTGAGTCCCTAAGGAGCGCTGAAAGCGTAGTGGTTACAATTTGGGCTGCCAACCTCAAGGTCAGCAGTTTGAAACTACCAGCGGTTCCGCGGGAGAAAGATGAGGCATTCTGCTCCTGTAAAGCTTTATAGCCTCGGAAGTTGTTGTTTCCCCCCCCCCCCCTTCCCCTTATTCCCCTTATCAGTGATCAACATAGTTACCAGCCAAACTACCTTCCTGCTCATATATTCCCCTTGAGTCTTAGTCTTGGAAGGGAGTTTGCTCTGAGGGGTCCCGACCACTTGCCTTGATTGCTCCCAGGCGAACAGATTGCTTGTTTTTTTAGTAATAAGTCATACCGCCATTATTGTTTCTGATTTTTCCTGCTGGTGTTTCTTCGCAAAGTATCTTCTGTTCTTCTAGTTGCTCCAGGCCGGTCTACTCAACCTTTCCAGTGAAAATTTCCTACCTCAGTCAGTTCTGGATGGGATTCTGGATTCCACCTATGGTCTTATGCTCCACAGGAAGCCTCTTTCACTGGGCAACTTCTAGCCCCTCTAATGTATTCCAATAAGTTTTAGGCTGAAGACGGACTAACAGGTTTTCTGTAGTGATGTTTCTAGCTATTCCTTTTCCCACCCCTCAAGTGTCTATTTTACAATGGTAGTCAAGGGAAACCAAGATTCAAAAGACTGCCAAGCATTTTAACTTTATTCCCCTCTTTTACCCCTTCAAACCATGTCTCAATCTCTGTATCCCGGAGCCCTGTTATTCCAAGGTTGTGCGTACATCATCATTTACCTCTGTCCCACTTAACCCATGCGAACCTGCCTAATTGTTCTCCCATCAGCCTTGTTCTTCCACTCCCCAACCCCCTTCTTGTGTATTACTCCCCGCCCCCCAGATCCCCCCAGCACCCATGCTATCCTATGTCTTTTCCCTACCCTGTGCTGTATCTTCCCCTCCCTCCTTCCCCACCTCTCATCCCATACATCCTGGTGATCAGCAAATATATATATAATTTTTCCCCCTTTTAGGGTGGTTCTTTTTTGTAGTCTTTTACAATAATGGTCCTATGCAGAATTTCTCCTTTTGTGACTGACTGATTTCACTCAGCATAATGTCCTCAAGGTTCATCCATGTTATGCAGTGGTTTACAAATTTCTTGTTGTTCTTCAAGGTAGCATAGTAGTCCATTGTGTGTATTTTCCACAGTTTGTTTATCCATTCTTCAAATGATGGGAACTTAGGCTGTCTCCATTTTTTGCTATTGTAAATAGTGCTGCTATGAACATTGGTGTGCATATATCTACTCATATTATGGCTCATATTTCTTGTGGGTACATACCAAGTAGAGGAATTGCTGGCTCATAAAGTATTTCTATTTCCAACCTTTTGAGGAAGCGCCATATTGCTTTCCAGAGGGTTGGACCATTTTGCAATCCCACCAACAATGTTGGAGGGCCCCAGTCTCTCTGCATCGTTGGCAGCATTTATTGTTCTCTACTTTTTTTTATCTTTGCTGTTATTGCTGGTGTGAGATGATAGCTCATTGTTGTTTTGATTTGCATCTCTCTAATGGCTAGTAATCATGAACATTATTTTTTTGATGTGGTGCTGGATTCTTTTGGCAAAGATTTTGTTGAGAATTTTTTCGTCAATGTTCATAAAGGATATTGGTCTATAATTTTCTTTCTTAGTGATGTCCTTCCCCAATTTTGGTATGATGGTTATGCTGGCCTCAGAAAATGTATTAGGAAGTTTTCCATCTTCTGTATTCTGGAATAATTTGAGTAGAATTGATGACAGCTCTTCCCTGAATGTTTGGTAGAACTGACCAGTGAAACCATCTGGGCCTGGACTTCTTTTGGTTGGGAGTTTTTTGATGACCTGATCAATTTCTTGTTTTGTTATGTGACTGTTCAGCTTTTCTACTTCACTCTGTGTAAGTTTATTAGGTCATGTTTTTCTAAAAATATATCCGTCTCTTCTAAGTTTTCGAATTTGTTGGAGTACAACTCTTCATAGTATTCTGTTATTATCCTTTTGATTTCCTTTGGTTCCCTCGTGACATCGCTCCTATGGTTTCTAATGCATATTATTTGCGTCTTCTCCCTCTTTTCTTTTGTTAGGTTTGCCTCTCAGCACTGCTTTCGCGGTGTCCCAAAGATTTTGGTATGTTGTGTTTTCATTCTCGTTTGTGTCTAGGAAATTTATGAATTCATGTTTAATTTCTTCTTTTACCTAGTCTCTTTTCAGCAGGGTGTTATTCAGTTTCCATGTGTTTGTATTTCCTCAGTCTTCTTATTAATTTCTAGTTTTATAGCATTGAGATTTGAAAAGATGCTTTGTATTATTTTGAAGTTTCTAAATTTATGGAGAATTGTTTTGTGACCTAACACATGGTCAATTCTGGAGAATGATCCATGTCACCTGGAGAAGAATGTATATTGGCTGTTGTTGAGTTGAATGCTCTGTACTCATTTATGAGATCAAGTTGTTTGATTGTGCTGTTTAATTCCTCTGTAACTTTGTCGAGTTTCTTTCTGGTTGCTCTGCCCCTTTTCAAAAGTGGTGTATTAAAATCTCCCACTATAATTGTAGATTTATCTGTTGCTTTCTTCAATTCTAGTAAGGTTTGCTTCATATATCTTGGTGCTTTTTCATTGGGAGCGTAAATATTTATTATGGTTATGTCATCTTGCTCAATTCACCCTTAATCATGAGCTAGTGTCCTTTTTTATCTCTTATGCTGGTTTTTGTCTTAAGGTTTAATCAAAGATTAGTATTGCCACTCCTGCTTGATTATTGTTGCAGTTAGCTTGGTATATTTTTTCCATCCTTCAACTTTTAGTCTGTTTTTGTCTCTGTGTGTAAAGTGTGTCTCTTGCAGGCAGCATATTGAAGGGTCCTGTTTTCTTATCCATTCTGCCACTCTGTCTCTTCACTGGTGCATTCAATCCATTGATATTCAATGTAATTATTGATAGGTATGAATTAATTGTTGCCATTATGTTAATTTTTTGGTAGTGCTTTTGTTGCTTTGTTCTGCATGCCTTCTTGTGCTGTGTTTGTGTTTTTTGTGCTATTTGTCGTCTGTTTCTTCTTAGTTTTCATGTTTGCTTGTTCTGCTTGGAAGTTCATTTTCATGGTAAGTTGTGAAGTATTAATTTTCTTTGGAGTTACCTTTTAGTCTATTAACTTTTCTCTCCATTTAATACAATCTGTTGTATCCTGTAATCTACTTGATCTCCTTACCACCTGGATCTCTGTTCCTATATTTTCCCTTTCTTTAACACTGATATTATTTTGATCTTCTGTTGACCTCCCAGCTCCTTTAAATTCATTGTTTGTAGTTTTGTTCTATTCTGGACTCTGCTATCCGTCATCTGGAGTTTCAGGTGGTGTTGCCACGCCTGTCAATCTCTGGTTGTTGTTTGTTCTTGTTGTTTTTCAGTCCAAAGAACTCCCTTTAGGATGTTTTGTAGTGCTGAATTGGCTTTGACAAAATCTCTTAGCTTCAGTTTATCCTGGAATGTTTTAATTGCACCATCATATTTAATTGACAGTTTTGCTAGATAGACGATTCTTGGTTGGCAGTTTTTTTTTTTTTTTTCTTTTAGGGTTTTGTATATGTCTCCCCATTGCCTTCTTTCCTGCATGGTTTCTGCTGAGAAGTTAGAGCTTAATCTGATTTGCTTGCATTTGTAAGTAACACTTCTCTTTTCCCTGGCCGCTTTTAGGATTCTCTCCTTATCTTTGAATTTGGAGAGCTTGATTATTATATGTCTTGGTAATTTTCTTTTGGGGTCTATCCTTCTTGGGGTACGTTCAGCTTCTTGAATGTGTATCTTCTCATATTTCAAGATATTAGGGAATTTTTTTTCCCAGAAGCTCTTCAACTATCTCCTCTGTGGACTTCTCCAATTCTTCCTGTTCTAGGATGCCAATAATTCTTAAGTTGTTCCTCTTCATGTTATCCAGCATGAATCTTAGACTCTCTTCAGATTTTGTTATCCTTTTTTCTGCTTGCTCTTCTGTCTTTGCAGTATTGAGAGATTTGTCTTCCAGCTCACTGATTCTGGCTTCCATCTCTTTAATTCTGCTCCTTTCCCCTTTCATTGTATTGTCCACTTCTGGTATTTTATTGTTAATCATCTGGACCTCTCTTTGCAGGTTTTGAATTGCTTCCAATTCTGTATCGATCTTGTTTGATTGCTCTTATAGTACTTTCCTGACTTCTTTCTTGTTTTCCTTCACCCCTTTTCAGAGCATTTGAATTTGTTTCCATATCATTCTTCTGAATTCCTTCTCAGGCAATCCAAAACCTGCTCTTCCTCTTCTGGAGAGCTTTTGTCTCAGCTACTCTTTTCTGGTTTTGGATATGTTTTGAGATCTTTTTGTGTTTTTTTGGTCATTTCCATAGTTATGTGGGTTTTTTAATGCTTAAATGGATGTTTGTTGCTGTGTTATTAAGCTTACTGGGTGTCTCCTGCTGGATATGATCAGGAGATAGGCTTACCTTTTTTCATTTAATGCTTAGCAGCTGTTATTGGCTCTTGTCTTAATGATGGAATATTATGGAATGTGCTTATAGCTTGGGTATATGGCCATGATTGCTGTCTCTTCCTGGGTAACGTAAGGAGCAGGAGCTCCCACCTCCAGGAAAAATGAGTGATCAAAAGGTCCCAAAGCAGAAGCAATATAAAATCAGAGACAAAAACCACTACTTTGAAACAAAAATAAAACTGTGGCCATCTGGCCAATCACCTTGCTACACAGGCAGTGTGTGCACCGTAAAAGCCTCCATCAGTGGGTGGGGTGTCTGCTTGCTCAGTCCCCTCCTCTCGTCACCACCGTAGAGGTGCGTAGATAGATATTGAGAAGTTACTGGGAGAAAGATTGTCCACTACTTTTGTCTCTGAAGGTCAGTTGTGTATCTGCTTATGTACAGCATAATTCTCAAAATAGTTGCATCCTTTTATGTTGGGGTTTTACAGATTGTTCATATGGTTTGTCTGTCAGGCCTGATAGTCCTGCTTTTTTCTTGCTGGATAGGCACAAGTTCATTTTAGGGCTGTGACCCAGAAGCTGACATCATAAGCAGCTGCCAAGAAAGCTGCCCTTGGTTCCAATAGGGATCTTTCTCTCTGTGCCATGGGAAAAACTGTGGGCTCAATGCTGGACTTTTTTTGGCGGGGCTATGCACCCATCTGCCTGAAGGCATCCAGACTGGGCAAAACAGGGCACGACAGGGAAAAGAGGAAAAAATGTAAAGAATCCCCTCATACCTCCTTTTGCAAATGTCATTGCACCTCTTTTAGCACAGGTTCCCTGTGCCAGTCTGGCTGAAGCCCCGCACTCTGAACTACACCTGGGCAGGGTGGCCATAGAGGGAGCCCTGTATCTTGGGCAATTCCTAAATCACAGTATTTTCCTTTATATCCTGATTATTTTCCACTGGCATGTGCAGGAAACTGACACCCTGCACCTTTTGGTAGTTCCAGAGCTCTGGTACTGTTCCGTGAAAGCAGCTTCTCTGGGTTTTCAATCCTTCCCCCATGGAGCCTGCCCTACCTGACAATGCCTCAGCCGTCACCAGAACCAGAAGACCTCTCTATTACCTTTAGTAAAACTTTACTCACTTGAGATATCAAAGAGATTGTCCGATGATTTCTGCATTCCGTTGAGTCACCTCTCTTTGGAATGGGCACAAATATGGATCTCTTCCAATCAGTCGGCCAGATAGTTGTCTTCCAAATTTCTTGGCAGAGATGAGTGAGTGCCTCCTGTGCCGCCTCACTTTCTTGAAAGATTTCAATTTTTATTCCATCAATTCCTGGTGCCTT
This sequence comes from Chrysochloris asiatica, assembly GCF_000296735.1. Classification (NCBI taxonomy): domain Eukaryota; kingdom Metazoa; phylum Chordata; class Mammalia; order Afrosoricida; family Chrysochloridae; genus Chrysochloris; species Chrysochloris asiatica. The sequence goes on from NW_006408625.1 coordinate 5,216,262, forward strand.
GTTCTTTGCCAATTCCTTCAGAGCACCTTGAACTTCCTCCTTCAGTATCATTGGCTCTTCATCATATGCTACCTCTTTAAATGGTTGAACATCAACCATGTCCTTTTGGTACAGTGACCCTGTGTATTCCTTCCATCTTCTGTTGATATTTTCTGCATCATTCAATAATCTCCCCAGAGAATCCTTCAATAACAAAAGTCGAGGCTGTAATTTTTTCTTCAGTTCCCCTAGCTTGAGAAATGCTGAGTGTATTCTTTCTTTTTGGCTTTCTGACTCTAGATCTTTGCACATTTTGTTGTAATATTTGGCTTTATCTTCTCGAGCTGATCTTTGATATTTTCTGTTCAGCTCTTGGACCTCCTCATTTCTTCCATTTGCTTTAGCATCTCTATGTTAGAGAGCAAGTTTCAGTGTCCCTTTTGACATCCATTTTGACCTTTCCTTCGTTCTTGTCTTCTGAATGTCTTTTTGCTTTCTTCATGTATGATGTTCTTGATGTCATCCCACGACTTTTCTGGTCTTTGGTCATTAGTGTTTAATGTATCAAATCTGTTCTCCAGATGATCTCTAAATTCAGGTGGGATATATTCAAGGTCATATTTTGACTCTTGTGGACTTGTTTTAATTTTCTTCAGCTTTAGTTTGAATTTGCGTATGAGCAATCAATGGTCTGTTCCACAATCTGCCCCTGGCCTTGTTTTGACTGATGATATGGAGCTTTTCCTTCATCTCTTCCACAAATGTAGTCAATTTGGTTTCTGTGTATTCTATCTGGTGAGGTCCATGTGTTTTATACTGTCTAAAGAAGTCATTTGAAATGAACAAATCATTGATTTAGCAGAATTCTATCATGTGATCTCCAGCATCATTTCTATCACCAAGGACATATTTTCCAACTGCTGATCCTTCCTTTTTGCTCCCAACCTTTGCATTCCAATCACCAGTAATGATCAATACATGTTGATTGCATGTTTGATCAATTTCAGATTGAAGAAGTTGGTAGAATTCTTCTATTTCATCCTCACTGGATTTAGTGCTTGGTAAGTAAATTTGAAAAATAATGGTATTAACTGGGCTTCCCTGTAGGTGCATGGATATTATCCTGTCACAGAGAGTGTTGTACGTCATGACTGATCTGGATATGTTCTTTTTGACAATGAATTCAACACCATTCCTCTTCAATTTGTCATTCCCGGCATAGTTAACCATGTGGTTGTCAGATTCAAAGTGGCTGATACCAGTCCATTTCAGCTCACTAAGGCCTAAGATATCGATGGTTATGCGTTCCGTTTCATTTTTGACAATTTCTAATTTTCCTAGATTCATACTTTGTACATTCCAGGTTTCGAAAATTAATGGATGTTTACAGCTGTTTCTCTTCATTTTGAGTTGTGTCCCAGCAGCAAATGAAGGTCCTGAGGGCTTTTCTCCCATAGGCTTTACTCCATTCGCATCATCACTGTCACCTCTACTTTGAGGAGGCAGCTCTTCTCCAGTCACATTTTGAGTGACTTCCAACTTGAGGGGCTCATTTTCCAGCATTGTATCTGACAGTGTTTCTCTGCTATTCATAAGGTTTTCCATGACTAAATATTCTGAAGTAGTTCATCACTCCTTTTTCCTAGTCTGTCTTCATCTGGAAGCTCATCTGAAACCTGTCCACCATGGGTGATCCTGCTGGTATTTAAAATACCGATGGCATAGCTTTCAGAATCACAGCAACTCACAAGCCACCATAGTATGACAAACTGACAGATGAGTGGTGGGGCTTTTGAATATACAGTGTGAACGTAGATAGACATAAAGTTCAGGTCAGTGGTGGGCTGGCATCCAACTATAACATTAAAACAAGTAAAAAGAAAAAGTCATTTTAAAGTGATATGAGTTCTGGTAGCATAGTGGTTACGAATTGGGCTGCAAACCGCAAGGTCAGCAGTTTGAAACTACCAGCTGTTCCGCAGAAAAAAGATGAGGCTTTCTGCTCCCATAAAGATTTACAGCCGTGGAAACCCTGTACAGGGTCGCTATGAGTCAGAACTGACTCCACGGCACTCAACAACAACAACAAGGTGATATGATACAGAGAAAAAAATAGATGGGCTACCTTGATTGATTGGGGAATCCTAGTGTAGTACTGTAGGACAAGCATTGGGCTACTGACTATAAGGTCAGCAGTTCAAACCCACTAGCTGCTTCTTGGAACCCCTTTAACAGGGTCGCTATGCATCAGAACCGACTTAATAGCACTTAACAACCACCACCACCACCTTGATTGAGAAAAATGGGAGGGGAGGAATGAAGCTACCTTTCCATTGGGTGTCAGAAATGGTCTCTCTGTGTCGGTGATATTTAAGTTGAGACTTGAGGTGAGAGTGTCCTAGCGGAGACTCAGTATGCTGAAGAAACTGAGAGAAGGCCAGTACACTTGGTGCCCCTAAGCCAAGCAGAGAGTATCATGAGCTGCAGGTAGAGACATAGTGCAGTTGGATCAGGCAAAGCCTTGGAGACCATGGAAAAGAATTTGTACTTTGTCCCACAAGAATCTGGGTAATAGTGGTTTGGAACAAAACGGTTGGATGTAGAGCAAAATGAATGAATTTAATAAATATTTTGATGATAGAATATCAAAATGAGCTGGTTGCTGAGAGCAAAGGAGCACAAGATAAAAATCAGGATTACTTTCAATTTTTTGTCTTGAACAAGTGAGTGGACTTACTAAACTCAGAGAGAAACAAGTTTGAAGTGGGAAAATTGAGACTTCTCTGTTCATATAAAGTGGAGACTTCAATGTCAGTTAGGCAGTAGGATTGGAGATTGGAGGTCTGCATTTGGGAGGTCTCCACACAGACAGTAGGGAGAAGCCCCAGGATTGAGCCTGGAGGTGCAGCTACTCCCTCAAGCCAGGCAGCCAGTCGAAGGGGCCTGAGTGATGGTGGTATTATTAAGTGCCCTTAAGTCAGTTCTCACTCATAGTGACCCTGTATATGGTTTCCAAGGAGCGACTTGTGGACTTTGAACTACCAACCTGGGTCCATTTCTTATTCTACAGCACCAAAAGCAGCCAGCAGGCTAGGAGGCACAATGTAGGTCCTGAAACCCAAGAGAATTGAGAGTTTCAAAAAGGTAGACAGATTACTTCACATGCTACTAAGCACCAGAACAGGGTGCAGTCAGGATGCGCCCATTGGAGGTGGCGGCAGAGAGGTCCTTGTGGCCTTGACTGGTAGTATCTGAGAGACGGAGGGCAGAGCAGGGATGGTCATGAGGCCCTGTGGCAGCTCTGTCCATTTAGATGGAAAAGTAGCAGTAGCTGGGGACACCATGGGCAGGATTAATGTTCTAGAATAAGAAAGATTGTAGACCCTGTTAGTATGTTGAAAGGAGAAAAAGCGATCAGCCAAGAGTTGATAAGAGACAGGAGGGGGTGGAATGCTGGCCACTGGCAGCATCGGGCCTTTCTTTGAGAGGGTTTATAAGAAAAAGAACAAAGGCAGGCACAGAGGTGGTAAGAAGATCAATGAGCTGAAGCTAGCCATCCATCCAGAGGGCGACAAGGCTTAGAAAATAAATCATTAATAAAGTAGCCTTAGCAAGATTTGAATGGTAAGACCTTACTTGAGATTAACTGCAATGAAACCATCTGTCCATTTGTACAGATTTTATATAGCAAACTTCCGTGGCTGTATTATAAAGGAGAAGTTAGCCTGGCAGTCTGAGATGCTACCAAGTCTAAGATTAAATAAAGTACATCAACATGTAGCTTTGATGATTATTTTATCTTTACAAGCACAGATGTTTCAAGGACTTGAAAATGGACTTGAAGATGATTAATAAACAAAATCATCACATCCCATTACACATGTGAAATGAACATTGGCATTATCCAGGACAGGAATTTGGGAGCTTGTACTTGTGTCATTACATGTGCTAGTGGAGACACATGTTGATGACCAGGCCTTTGTAGTGTCTGCATTTGGGGATCTCAGCAGGACGAGGAGCCAAAGAACTGGGTGCCCTGAGTTCATCTGAAGGCACAAAAGAGCACTGTCAGCATGCAGTATGGACTGCCACTAACATCAGCAGAGGCACTTTTATATAACTGTCTGGGAGGCAAAAATAGCAGTAGCATATAAGTTCCTACTTACATTAAAAATAAATCATATTTACACTAATGTATACAGGATAAAATGCAGACTTCTGAACTTGGCACACGGGATCCCACATGACTTCCAGCATCTTCCGAGTCCCCTGTGCATGTGCCTCTTCCTGGAAGGCCTTCTCTGTCAGCTTCATCTGACTGACCTATCCCTGAGGCTGCAGCAGTGAGGGTACTTTCTCCGAGAAGTTTGCTAGACCCTCCTCCTTGCCGCCTACCACCCTGTGTTCCCCTAGGGCCTTGTACCTCCAGTATCCAGGGATCTACCACGTGTTTGACGATAGGGAGCTGCTGTGTAGTTCCCACTGCAGTGTCTAACACACAATGTGGTGTGATGTGTGCTGTGTAGCCTCTCTGACTCACCGCTTCCTTAGAGAACAGAGCAGAACTGCTTCACAGGGTTCCTCAGACGATCACCTTTACTGCTGGAGATCACCAGGTTTTTTCTCCTATAGAGTCATTGGTGGGTTTGAACTACATGCCTTTCGGTAAGCAACCAAATGATTAACTGTTGTGCTATTAAGTGCTGTCAAATCACGTTTCGACTCATAGTGTCCCTGTATAGGGTTTCTGAGGAGCAGCTAGTGGGTTTGGACCACTGACCTTGTGGTTAGCAGTCCAGTGCTTATCCTACAGCTCCACACCAGAACTCCACATGATGGTGGTGGTAGTGGTGTGCCATTGAGTTGATTCCAACTCACTGTGACCCTGTATATGGGTTTCTAAGGTTGTAAATCTTATGGGAGCACAAAGCCTCATCTTTCTTCTGTGGAACAGCTAGTGGATTCAAACTTCTGACCTTGCGGTTAGCAGCCCAACATGTAATCTGCTACACTGCCAGGGCTCCGTCATAGCACATGGTGTTGTTGGTGTTGACTCATAGCAACCCTGTATAGGGTTTCTGAGGAGCCGGTGGTTGGTTTGAACTGCCAACCTGTGGTTAGCAGTCTAGTGCTGAACCTACATCAGGAGTCCAATAGCACATGATTGTTGTTGTTGTATTTACGTGCTGTTGAGTCAATTCCGACTCATAGCGACCCTGTATAAGGTTTCCGAGGAACAGTTGGTGACCTTCAACTGCCAGCTTTGTAGTTCAAACTGATCTTGTGGTCCAGCGCATTAACCTGCAGTATCACACTTGTTTATGAATCGCATACAGGAATGTTTTAAGGGAATGTACAAAACATAGATACAAACTACTCATCTACTGCAATATCATTTACCACTTTTGTGTAAAGAAATGTTTGCAAACACTGGGCTATCCTGACTCCTTTCCCAAACCTGGCATCCGCCCACTTTGAGAAAGCAGTAGAGTCCAGTGTTCAGGATTCTGAAGCAGACTTCTGGCTCCATCATACCAGTGTTTCAGAAGGCCCGTTTGCTCAAACATGCACATAACAGCTTGTATTCATATCATATACTAAAATGTAATCTCTTCTTCAGATAGCATCCCATGGTCTACTTTGAAGTTGGTCCAACTGAGGATAAAAGAATCCAGGTTTATCAGTTTAGAACTTTCCTTTAAGTTCATCAAAAACTTATGTGAAATTTCTATTTGTATTTGTGGAAGAAGTAAAAAGCAGTGAGATAGAAGAAAAAGCAAATTCCTTTCTTAATGCTCAGAATTTTCTCTTTTCATGAACATCCTTTGTTTATGGTTTTATTTCATGGGACTTGAACGCAGTATAGATTTTCAAAATACATATTATGTAAATTATGATTCTCCTGCTACTCATAAATTGTCTGACTGGGGGAGCAGCATGCTGGGATTCCTTCATTCCCAGAAAATACCTCATCGTATAAATCAGAATAACTTTAAAAGCTGGTGATTTCATGAGCTAAAATATTGTTTTCAGGAGCCTAAGGGAAGAGGTCATATTCTGCTAGTGTAAAATACATTCTCATTGTGGAAGTAATTAAGCTAAAATACAATAAGCAAATATAATTACATTGCTTTATCTCTATAGTTCATGTTATTGAAGATGAATTACTTAAAAATAAAAGTAACAACTGTTTTTTTATTCATTAAATCCTTAGAAAACAATTTGAAGAAATGGCTTCTTACTTTAACGTGTCATCAGTAAAGGAATTTGCTGAGCATATAACTAACGCCACATCAGAAGAACGACAGAAAATGTTAAGAGACTTTTATACTTCTCAATATCCGGAAGTACATGATTGTTTTGTGGATCCTGCTTCAGAACTAACCAGATCTGCCCTTAAAAAAGGAGAGAAAGTGAAAAATACATCTGAAAAGAGAGGATCTTTTCTAAAGGAAAGGCTATCAGATTCTGAAACTTTGTCATTTAAAGAGTCTACCAATAAAATTTCTCAAATTTGCAGCCCAAAAACATCTAGAGAAAAATTGATCAAGTTTCAAAATTATGTTGTTTTCTGTGGAGAAGAGGCATTTTCTAATGATGCAAAAATTAAGAACTCACCTGCTAGCTCTACACAAGAGATTGACAATGGCATAAAAAGCCAATTATCCGAAGCATATGAGGGGACGTTAGAAAATACCATGAAAGAACAACAGGACTTCACAAAAATTTGTGTTTCAAGAAATGGGCTCCATTTCAATTCCCAAACCAAAAAGATAGAAAACCCAACGTTGGAAAACCCTTCTGTGGGAGAGTTACTTGGTGACACCTCTATTCTTGATGACCTCTTTAAAGGTCATGGGAACAGCCTCACACAAGTGCCAAAGCATGTTCTTTCGGGGCACATGGATAAACCAAAACAGAGACCCAAAGACTTCTGGGACATATTGAATGAGCAGGATGACGAGAGTCTTCGTCAACTCACCGACTTGGCAGCAATAGAGACGTTATGTGAAAAAGTGCCTCTTGCCACATCCTCCAAAAGGAAAAAAGAACTAGAAACTTCTCTTTGGAAATCAAATGAGAAATTTTTGTGGAAGAAATTTAACTGATGTCATACTGAAGATGAAAGCACAACCGGTACACAGATAATAAACACAAATGAATTGCTTCACCAGTGAACTTCAGCCATAGATGTTTACAGCACTTTATTCCGCACATTATACTCCGAGGAACAGAGTTGTCAACATCACCTATTTCCATTAAACTCCTGTGTTTGGGTGTGCTAAGTCTGCAGTAGCACCATGTGTTGTTTGTTTTCTTTGATTGCGTTATGGTATAAAGCTCTGCTATGAAATAGAAACAATTTTAGATTTGTAGTCAGGAGACTTAGGGCATGAATCTTATTGAGTAATTATGTGCCCTTAGGTAAGTCATTTTTCCTGTGTGTGTCATCAGGTTGTAATATGAAAGATGAAGGCTTTAAACTGTATCATCATGAATATCCTTCTAGTTTAAAGAAGTTTGTGATTCACTCTTCCATTACATCATAGGCCAAGTCATGCCCACCCACAAACTTTGAGAATGTTTCTTTCTTACTAAAATTTGGAAATTCACTAAATTGTTTTCCTTATCCCTCAATATCATGTTCTACAATTACTAAATTATTTACTGTGTAAGCCATAACTGGTACTGAATATATGGCCATATGTTATTAAACTGATCATTTTATAACAGTTGTATAAATTTCTTAATGCTAAAGTAACATGCTTACTACCACTAGACACAGAATGCCAGTGCCCCAAGTTTTATACAGTAGTCATGATTTGATTTAATATAAAGATTTGTATAGTGCTTTTGTATTTCTTAACTATGAAGAATGAGTAAGCATTGGATTGTATTTGGAACTATTATCTATATTGTTGAATTTAATTTATATGGCTAATAATCAAATTGGAATGTATCATTGTTGAGTGTATCTAATTAGAAACATACACTCAGTCCCTGTGTGGATGGGCCTTGTGTGCCTATTACGTATACACTGCCATGTATGAAAGAGAAGAACTCCTGTCCACAAAGAGCTGCGTCTGTAAAGGCCCTGACATCATTCCTGGCACGTTGTAGACCCGAGGCTTCCACGGGTCCACACTCAGATGGACTGCTGCTCCTTTCCCTCCATTGAGCTGGTCTAATAGGAGGCAATGCCAGGACAGTTAATCCAGAACTGATGCTGCTCAGGGTCATTGGTATTAAGTTGAGGGCAGTGGGCCTTTGCCATGCCCAGGATGTGGAGCTCAGAAATGACAAAAAACAAAGCAAAAATATTTTTCCTCAAGGGCCTGATGGCCAAAGTTTTCCTCTGAAGCAGTGTTTTGCTCTAGAAAGCTGTGACCCTAAATAAGAAATAATATTTTATATCAGAGCCATACATTAACATTGGTGTACATATGTATGTATGCGTGAAATAAAATGTTTATGAAACAATATTTATATACAACACATTTATATTACTATTCTATTTCATTTCAGACTCTGTTGCTTGTTTGTTTAATACTCTTAACCCATTAAACTGATCTCATGACACACTAATGAATGGGAATCACAGTTTGAAAAACACTGTTGTACGTTATACAGCATTAGTCATTTTGTTTGCTACTTGCAGCTACACTGAATCCTAAGTTATCAGATGCCACATGCTGCCATTACAGACCTATCTAGAAAAATAATGGGTTATATGTTTGTAGAAGACTTCCCACACAAGCTTACTATGCCATCTACTGTGTGAGGGTCTTTGATAAGCAAAGAGGTGCTTCTCCCATCTCATTGCATGTTGTTATTGTTAAGTGCCATTGAGTCAGTTCCAATTCATCAAGACCCTGTGTAGGGTTTCTAAGGAGCAGCAGTAAGATTGAGAATATTTTTTAGAAATTTTAATAAAAGTACATCCCTGATAAAATAAAATATATAGATATGACCTTAGAATTGCAAAATGCTAGTCATACAATATTAGCTGTATTCTTCAAATGTAGAAATCCTATTACAGAGTTTGACCCATGGTAGTCAAAATGGGGGGAAAATGTAAGCCTGGAGCTTAAAAAATGAGTTTTCAGCTGCTGTCAGGGAAGCATCTGTCATGATAATCATACAGGAATATGAGGATAAGTAAAAATATATATTGCTCCTAGGGTTCCAGTTCATATTTGCATGGGTTTATTCCAAACAAAATCATCAGTGGATGGCTGCAGTTATCTTAGGCTCCTTACGGTGCTTTCCAAAAAAAGTCCCATCCAAGCAGTGCCTTCCAAGGGGATCTGCCAGGCCGGTTAAATTCAGAGCAGAGAGGCCAGCTCAGAAGCTTATGGTGACGGATTTTTGAGATTCTTATCAAGAAGGACACAGGATAATCACAGGGGTGGGGGAGTGTCTTATTATGAAGAACTTTTAAGAAAATCGAAAACTGCATTGGTGAGAAAGAGACCAGGAAAGTGGCCAGGGAATTGTTCTCCATCACAACAAGGTACCTGCTCATTCTTTGTGGGTAGCACGGGCTGTCCTATTTCATTGGATTTCATTGGAATTCATTGGAATTACCCCATCCACCCTACAGCCTTGATCTGGCCCCTTCAGACTTCTTTTTGTTCCCCAAACTCAAAGGATATTTAAAATGAACATCTGAGTCCCTCAAGAATACCAAGACTGCCATTATGACAGGGTGTAAATTGAAGAGCTTAGAATTCCTCAGTGAAGGGTTGTTGTTAAGTGCCATCAAGTCGGCTCTGACCCATAGTGACCTGTATAGGGTTTCCAAGGAGCAGCTGGTGAGTTTGAACCACCGACCTTGCAGTTCAAACAGCTTTGCAGTCTGGCACATTAACCCACAGCGCCACACCAGGAGTCCAGGTTAACGGTTAGAGAGATGGAAACTGTACCTTCAGAAGTGCACAGGTCTAGATGGAGACTGTGTCAAAAAGCAATAGCTTCATATTTGAATTTTTTTTAAATACTGGCTTCTATGAATCTGTAGTGATATGGTTTTACTTACCTTCTCAATATGCTGAGCAGAGTAGAGTCCAGCATAAAAAAAGAGATGGTCTGTCTATGTTTTGAAGGGAAACCACCATTGTTAGCTGTTGCTAGAGTGGAACGGTGGAAAGAGGTTGGTGAATCTGGAGGTGGAATTTTTCCAACTCCTACACCTCTGGTTCCATGCTACCAAACACTGCCAACAAATGTGTGGCCCAGGGAAAACCTCTTATCTTTTTCCAGTGTCACCTTCCCCTGGTTTTAAACTAACAGTGGTCTGAATTGCTGGTGATCACGTTGTTGTTGTTGTTGCTTGGTTTTGTAAAGCAGAACTCCATCTTAATCAGAGCCTCAATGACTTCAAGCATTTGAATAGAGATCTGCTGCTTCAAGCAGCACCCCTGTGGCTCCATGGACCACTCATCTGAAAGCCACAGGGATGAGATCATTACTAAGAAACCTTCCAACTTCAAGTTTCCGTGATTTGATTTGCCACAAGCTGTCTGTTTTACTTCTTTTTGGAGCAATGACACAGTTTCTGGCTGCTAGTGCTCACCACACAGCTGTTAATATTGGAAACTGAGGCAAAATACAGGGAGACTTTTACACTTGCAGTACTCAAGACTCCCTTGAAGCCCTGAAAGCACTTCAAGTAAATTAACAACATCTGCAAGTAGTGCAGCTTTCCCAGCATGGTGAAGGCACGAGGGCCTGGGGTCTCAGGGTGAGTGATAAGCTTTTCATCGCTTCTTAGCAAAATGAAGAAACCAAGGGCAGTGTAGGGCTTTTGTGTATGTAGTTCAATGTGTGCAATTTTTCAATTCTGAAGTTATCACGCTTTTCTGATGTTCAAATAGCCTTCTTTTATGAAACGATGGTAACTAAGGACAGTTTTTACTCTTATAAAAAGTAGGTAACCCCATGTCAGTTCTCTGATTTTTTTATTTGATATCTACTGGTCTATAAAATCCAAAAGAATGAGTAAAAATCACCTTAAAGGTCATTTTTACTTACAAGGAAATAAAATTCCATCGGTCACTCTGCCGCAAATGAAATCAGCAGTGGATTGAGGGACTACAAGGAGGCCGCAGAACCTAGACACCGCTCTAAGAGGCATATGCCTTCAAAGAACCAATAGTGCAGATTGCCTTCTTGGCTCTTTTTCTAATCCAAACAGTTTGCGTCCAACCGCTAACCTAAAGGTTGGCGATTGGAACCCACCCTGCCATCCTGCAGAATAAAAGGGCTGGATATCTGCTTCTGTGATGGTTAAAGCCAAGAAAATCCTCTGGAGTAGTTCTGCTCTGAAACACATGGGGCGCCATGAGTCAGAATGGACACCTGACACCTCGTCAACTAACAAGGAGCAGCCAAATTCTCACTTAATCATCACTATATGGCCTTGTTCCAGTGCTGCGGGGAGGCCTTCAAGGGGTGGCTCATAAGCTGAAGAACAAGTCTTGGCCCCGACTTCCTGGCCTGGTGCACTGGAACCCACAGAATTAGTGGCAAGACTGAAAGAGCTGCTTACTTTTTCTTTGTTAACCACTGGAACCTCTCTTGCTTCACAGTCTCCTGGAGCTTTAGGTATGAAACCAATAGTTTTGGTGTTAACTGTCTGCCATGGGGGGAAAAACTCAGATTCTACTTCCTTTCCAAGTCCAAAACGATGTGGTTCCCAGCCCCCAAAGCAAGTCAGAAACCATGAGGGAGGCCTTGAACCACAACAGGGGCTAAGGTTAAGCATGGTTGCTTGGTTGGTTGGTTGTGTGCCGTAGAGTCAGTTCCGACTCATAGCAACCCTGCATAGGGTTTCCGAAGCTGTAAATCTTTATGGGAGGAGAAAGCCTCATCTTTCTCTCGCAGAATGGCTGGTAGTTTTGAACTGCTGACCTTGAGGTTAGGAGTCCGACTCATAACCACTATGCTACCAGAGATCCTTAAGGTTAAGCATAGGCATCATTTTTTAACTTCAGTTTCATGCTTTGCATTAGTTGCTATGAGTTGGAACTGTACTCAAAGGCAACAACAATTCTACAGCACTTGCTTTATGGAAGGCTGCTGTCTACAGTGAGAGCCAGAACTCCATTTTGACTCAACACAGCTACTTCCCCAATGCTTACTGACCACTAATCTAGCAATTTGGCTACATTTGGACAAGTCTGCATCAAGCCCAGGGAGGGGCAATTTGGCCTCAGAAGGAGTGTGATTGAAAGATGCTCACACAAAGAGCTGAGAAGTTGGCTGGGCATTTACTGAAAACAGCCAATCTAAGTTAAAGATTGGGGTTTTGTGGCTGTGACTCAGAGTTGAGTGATCATGAGTCATATACCACCACCACGTAGCCAGATGGTCAAAGCTCCAGAACCAATCCTATAACGTATTTTAACTTGCAATTGTTTATGTATCCCAATCATGGTCCTTTTTCCTGCTTCTCCCTAGAGCGGTGATGAATTGACCTCCCACCAATCATGATTTTGTGATGGTTGCCTTTATTCTCTAACCTCTATAATGAACAGCAAGGCTGCGAATCAATGGATTCCACCTGCCTCTTCACTGGGTACATCCTGACGGGTCCTTCATTCGGAATGATGGTCTTTGTTTTGTCTTTGTCCTGTTTAAGACTTAATATAAGAGTCTCTAGAGAATATGTTTCAATCTGGGCCTTTTTTCCCCTCTGTTGTTGTTAAGTGCTGTTGACTTAGTTCTGACTCATATTGACCTGGTATAGGGTTCCTAGGAGCAGCTGGTGGGTTTGAACCACTGACCTTGAGGTCAAGTGCTTATCCTATGGCACCACACCAGGACTCCTAAATTTCCAAATTGGTGACCAGTCTCAATTATATAAGAATGTAATGCCTTCCTGCCACTGGTACTATCCAGTTGACACTGCTGGGTTTCTCACTGCTCCCTTGTAGTTAAAATCAAGAATGACACTTTGAACAGATGTCTTTTTTGTTAGCTAGATGGGCCTCTACAGCCTCTTTGAAAAAAATAACTGAAACTCCCTTTATATTGTTCTAGCTAATCTTTAAAGAGGAAGCATATGCATCTGTAAGTTTCTTTATGTCTCTAAGGAAACTAGTGACTTGTCTTGTAAACCTGAAATATGAATCATCTCCTCCCAGAATCCTGGTGTGGCGCTGTGGGTTAATGCGCTGGATAGCAAAGCCGGTTTCAACTGCAAGGTCGGCGGTTCAAGCTCACCAGCCTCTCCTTGGAAACCCTACACAGGGTCACTATGGGTCAGAACTGACTCGACGGCACTTAACAACAACAACAAAACAAATTTATCTTTTAACTTTGGTTTTCTTTATTTTCTTTTGTAAAGAGAGACATGCCTCTTGACTAAAAGACTTAAGGCTTACAATAGTTACTTCATATTTATTTTCGTCTAGTGTGGCACTGTGGATTAATGCGCTCGACTGCAAAGTCGTTTGAACTGCCAGGTTGGTGGTTCAAGCTCATCAGCCGCTCCTCAGAAACCCTACACAGGATCACTATGGGTCGGAACTGACTTGACAGCACTTAATAACAACAACAAATCAATTATAAAAGCATTGATAACATAAAAAGATACTACTTTTTCAAGACATAAATGCTAATATGTACTATAAGAGGCTCGCATATTGTGCCCATTGTGACCCCTCAACCCACTCTGCCAGCACCCTCACTGTGCTACCAACATTCCACTTAGTCTGTCTCCCCATCCATCTGCCCTTCCAGCATTCATGTCTTTGTCTTCCTATTGACAATACCCTTCCTTTCCTGCTGTCTGAAAAATGTCCAAGTTGTTCCCAGGTCGTGCCCAACTACTGAGTCCCATTCCCCTTCCGTCACAGACATGCTTGCCAATCACCAATCAGTGGGGCCCTCCATGACCTTCTCAGCATGACACATGTTTTCCTCCTCATTCTCCCTAACTTGCATCAAACTTCATCCTATCTAGATTTCTTTTTAAAAAGCGAACAACAGCCAAAAATGTAGTTACCATGAAGCTAACTGATTCATGGCTGCTTCGTGTGTGTTGGAATAGAACTCTGTTCCACAGGGTTCTTAGCGGGCTGAATTTTTGGAAGCAGATCATCAGGCCTTTCTTTCCAGGCACTTTAGGTAGGTTTAACATTGAACCTTGTAGTTAGCATCTAATATGTTAACCGTTTGCACCTAACAGGTACTCCCTGGGACCTCTTAAATGTCCCCCAATGACCTGGTCCTCCTACTGCACATGGTAGAGAATGCTATCAACAGAGGTGGCACTCTTTGAAAGAGGACCAGGACACTTCTGAGACAGATCACTCACCGGGCAAGTCATCCCCAGGGTCAGCAATGCACTGAGACACCAGAGAAAGAGCAAACCAGCCATTTCCAGAGATTCCTTACAGTAATGCCAGATGCCGCCTAAGATCCAGGGCTTACTATGTTCCAGAAAAAGCAACAGCTCCTGAAAGACTGCCTAAGGCACACAGTCTACTAGACAATATTAGGAAGCTTTGTTTGACAAAGAAGGCTTCCAGAATTCAGAGGACTGAATAAAACCATGCTTTCTTTGGACAGAGTGATGAGAAAAGGGCACCCCAAATTCTGGGGCTGGGAAATTGGCCAGGCCCAAAAGAGTAGGAAGGTCACAATTTCCACCCCCTGAATTTTCCTTGGCCTTTAAAATCCCAAATGAGTAAAAATGTGGCCATTTTAGTTTGCTGTTTTTATTAAGTGCCTTTGAATGGTCCAACTCATGACGCTGTATAGTTTTCCAAGGAGCAGCTGATGGGTTTGAACCACCGACCTTACACCATACTACAGAGAGAGATTCATATTTTGGATTGTTCATGTATCACCCAACCTCCAAGATGTATGTGGGGGTGAAAAGAGTGCCTGCTGGACCACAAAGCAGAGGGTAAGCCAGATAGCCAGTACTCGTGAGGTGACCACAAGTCAGAAGTGTCTGCAAGACAGACAGTGCCTCCTTCCGACTAAGGGAGACTGCTTGGCTTTTCCTGTGGCCTGTTGCTGGTTGACATGCATGATGTTAGCTACCCAGAGTTCACTGCTATCTCCCCAGGGGCTGAGAGGGGCTCCTGGGCTCCTCCAAACACTGTTCTAGAGCCACTACTGCAGACAATCCGCCTTTCTCCCAGCCTGTCCTGTCGTCAAGCCCAGCAGGCAACGTTAGAAACTCTGTGTGTGTGTGTGTGTGTGTGTGTGTGTGTGTGTGTGTGTGTGTGTGT
>NW_006408625.1:5231588-5262259 GCF_000296735.1 Chrysochloris asiatica
TGTGTGTGTGTGTGTGTGTGTGTGTGTGTGTGTGTGTGTGTATGTGTGTGTGGAGATTGCGGCTGGAAACTCCCGGGACCACCAACCTCACCAGCACCCTGAGCTCAGGGAAGAAAACTTGTACCGTTGAATCAGGTTTATTTTTCTCCCTTTTGGGAAAAGAGACATAAAGCTCATTAAATTACACCTGGCTATATGAGTGGGAGACATGAAAGCAAATTTCAGGGGCTTGCGCCTCCAGGGTGCATTCCCTAACATTCTTCTCAAACCTCAGGAAAGTCCCCATGCCTCTTTTGGTGCAGGCAGCAAGGGTGGTCTACTGAGTTTTGCAGCCGGGGGTTGCAGGGTGGAGAGCACCACTAGTGGAGCCATCTCCCATCTGAGCTCCTGGTGGGAATGTTCCCTGCACCCTTCCGTTATGAACCCGCAACACTGAGGCCCACGGATCTGAGGGCAGACACCCGGAGGCCAAATGGCGAGAGGCGAAACCTCCCGACCGCAGCCCGGGTGCCTGGGGACTCGAGTGGAGGGGTCCCGGGCCGGGACTCAGCCCGCGTACGTCTGCCAGAGGTGCACGGTGGCCAAGGCTGCGGTCTGGCCGGTGGCCGGCTGGAAACTAAGTGAGGCTGGAGGGACCCCGATGCTGACAGAAGCCTGCGCGGCGTCGGAGAGGACGCCGGCAGAGGAAACTCCGGCGGTTCCCAGTGAGGCGTCAGCGATGCCCCGGGCAGCGCACAGGTCTCGCCAGGCAATCGAGGAGCTGATGGTGCACGGAGGAAGTCAGGCTTAGCACCTCCTTAGCCAAGGGCCAGCGAGCAGCCCGCCTGCAGGTCAGCCTGAGCCCGCCCTGGAATGACAGCCGCCTACTGGGCCACAGGTTTAGGCCGGGTCCCCAGTCGCACGTCTTCCGCCCACGCCCCTGAGACCTCCCAGCAGCTACCAGCCCTACCTTCCACCTTCCCCTAGCCTCTGAGCCAGCTCTCCCAGCCAAGTGCCCGCTCCCCACCTGTTATCAAGGCCTGCAGAGAAGGTCCAAATAGTTCTCCAATCCCTTTGCCAAGAGCCCTCGTTCCCACTCCATCTCTCATCTGGAAGTCTGCTGATACCTCCTCCCTCCCTAATCCATTCTCCACACCGCTTCCCTGAAAAGCTTGTTAAAACACACTTGGGACCTCGGCAGGGATATTTTAAATCTCCCGTTTCCTCTGTTTAGCAATGTAAGGTGGATCAGCTGGGGAGTAGGAGGCTGTAAGAGCATTAAAACTCCACAAACCCACTGCTATTGCCACTCATGGTGACCCTGTAAATCTTGATGGGGGAGTCCTGGTGGGTGCTGTAGGATAAGCGCTGGACCATAAGGTTAGTTTGAACTGCAAGGCCGGCGATTCAAACCCACCAGTCGCTCCTTGGAAACCCTATACAGACTCACTATGAGTCGAAACTGACTTGATGGCACTTAACAGCAACAACAAGGAGAAATCTTGATGGGAGCAGAAAGCTTCATCTTTCTTCCGCGGAGTGGCTGGTGGATTTGAACCGCCAACCTTATGGTTAGCAGTGCAGTGCTTATCCTAAAGCGCCACCATTGAGAACTCACTAGGATTCATTTACTTGTTAGTCACTTCTAGAGGATTTTCTCATTTAATCTTCCAAGCAACCCTTTCAGGTATTGTGTTGTTAAGTGCTGTCTGGCCCATTCCAACTCATAGTGACCCTGTATAGGGTTTCCAAGGAGGTGCTTTATCCCACAGCACCACACCAGGACTCCAGCACAGAGGACTCCAACATAGAGCCTTGTAGGTATAATTATTCTCTCCCTTTTATAGAGAGAAAGACTAAGGCACAGGGCAGTAACTACTGATCCTTCCTCTTTGCTCCCAACCTTTGCATTCCAATCACCAGTAATGAGCAATACATCTTGATTGCATGTTTCATCTATTTCACATTGAAGAAGTTGGTAGAATTCTTCTGTTTCATCCTCACTGGCTTTAGTGGTTGGTGCATAAATTTGAATAATAGTGGTATTAACTGGTCTTCCCTGTAGTCGCATGGATATTATCCTATTATAGACAGCGTTGTACCTCCTGACTGATCTAGATATGTTCTTTTTGACAATGAATGCAACACCATTCCTCTTCAATTTGTCACTGCTCGCATTGTAAACCATGTGGTTGTCAGATCCAAAATGGCCAATACCAGTTCATTTCAGCTCACTAATGCCTAAGATATCGATGTTTATGCGTTCCATTTCATTTTTGACAGCTTCCAATTTTCCCAGTCATACTTTGTACATTTCATGTTCCAGTTTTCAGT
This sequence comes from Chrysochloris asiatica, assembly GCF_000296735.1. Taxonomy (NCBI): domain Eukaryota; kingdom Metazoa; phylum Chordata; class Mammalia; order Afrosoricida; family Chrysochloridae; genus Chrysochloris; species Chrysochloris asiatica. The sequence continues at coordinate 5,233,902 of NW_006408625.1, forward strand.
GGATTTTTATGCTGTTTGTCTTCATTTTGAGTTGTGCCCCATCAGCAAATGAAGGTCTCGAGGGCTTTTCTCCCACAGGCTGTATTCCATTCACGGCATCACAGTCAGCTCTACTTTGAGGAGGCAGCTCTTCCCCAGTCGCATTTTAAGTGCCTTCCAACCTGAGGGGCTCAGTTTCTAGCACTATATCTGACAGTGTATTTTAAATACCAGCAGGGTCACCCATGGTGGACAGGTGTCAGATGAGCTTCCAGACAAAGACAGACTAGGAAAAAGGAGTAACAAACTACTTCCGAATATTTAGTTACTGAAAACCTAATGGGCCACATAAGGCCCCTGAAATTATTTGGTCTCGCCCTGTGAAGGCAACCGCAGTTCCAACCATCACATTGTTGTTAAATGCTGTTGAGTTGTGACCCAGTATAGGGTTTCCAAAGAGCAGCTGGTGAGTTTGAACCACCGACCTTGAAGATCAAACGGACCTTGAGATCCATTGCTTATCCTGTGACACCACACCAGGAGCCATCACCTTGTTGTTTTTAAATGTTGTTGAGTCAATTCCGACTAATAGCGACCCTGTATAAGGTTTCTGAGGAGGAGCAAGTGAACTTGAACCACCGATCCTGCAGTTCAAATGACCTTCCTGTCCAGTGCATTAATCCACAGAGCCACACCAGGATGCCTATAGATCAACATAGATACAAATGGAACAGGCCAGGACAACATTCTGTTATGTTATGCATAAGACTGCCATAAGTCAGAACTGACTTGGGCAGTAGCTAACAACAACATAGGTATAGATGTAGTAGATACAGATGCAGTCTCCTGTGTTCCGTTTCTCTGAAGAACCCTGACTGATACAGTATCCTTAGTGAGCTCCTATTTCTCAACTTACCCCTTTTTTTTCATAGGGCGCCATTCTCAATCTAGGGTTCATCTCACATAAAAATCTGCTTGAGTCTCCTCCATTCACTTTCATCTTTTTAGCTAACCTGTATGTGCGTGATACAAAATCTTCATCATCACCCCTAAAGTCTCTTGTGTGTTTTAGACTCATATCCATTTGCTTTGGTGTGACCATATCCCCTTGGGTGATCTATGCTCACCTCACAGTTAATGTGTCCAAAACAGAAGTCTGCATCTTGAACTCTAAACTCATTCTTCTCCTGTAGTTAACTTCTAACTCACTGAAAAACATTATGATTGATCATTGACCTTGTTACCCAAATCTGAACGCCATATTTTTTATTTGGATGCTTCCAGGAGCTCTGGTAGCATAGTGGTTACGAATCGGGCTGCGAACCTTAAGGTCAGCAGTTCGAAACTACCAGCTGCTCCGCGGGAGAAAGATGAGGCTTTCTACTCCCGTAAGGATTTACACCCTCGGAAACCCTGTACAGGGTCGCTATGGGTCGGAACCGACTCGAAGGCACTTAACAACAACAACAAATTTCTATCATGGAACACATGTACTAGAAACCAAGTCTATAGTTAATCAGTATTTTCACCCTCCTGCCAAACAAACCAAGCACCTTAGTGTATTTTAACTCTGATTTTCCCTTCCAAACTGGCATGTCCTTGTTATTATATTTTATCTCTTTTTTTAAAAAGTAGCATATATTATTTCTGAAGCTGTTTGTTTTTTTAATTTCTAATACTTGACTTTGTCTTCTCAAGCTGCCCTTTGAAATATTCGGTTCGGTTTTACTTCCTCATTTCTTCCATTTGCTTTGGCATCTCACCAAGGCCATATTTTCCAATTATTGATCTTTCATCTTTGCTTCCAACCTTTACATTCCAATCATCAATAATTATCAATACATCTTGATTGCATGTCTAATCAATTTCAGACTGAAGAAGTTGGTAGAATTCTTCAATTTCATTATCACTGACTTTAGTGGTTGGTGCATAAATGTGAATAATAGTAGTATTAACTGGTCTTCTTTGTAGACACATAGATATTATCCTATCACAGACAGCATTGTACTTTATGACAGATCTTGATATGTTCTTTTTGTAAAGAATGCGATGCCATTCCTCTTCAATTTGTCATTCCCAGCATAGTAAACCATGTGATTGTCAGATTCAAAATGGCCAATATCAATCCATTTCATCTCACTAATGTCTAGTATATCAAAGTTTGTGACTTCCATTTAATTTTTTACAACGTCCAAATTTCATCAATTCATACTTCATATTTTTCACGTTCTGATTATTAATGGATACTTGTAGCTGTTTCTCCTCATTTTGAGTTCTGCCCCATCAGCAAATGAAAATCCCAAAAGCCTTATTGCATTCACATCATCATGTTCACCTCTGAGGAGACAGCTCTTCCCCAACCATATTTTGAATGTCTTCCAACCTGAGGTGCTCATCTTCCAGCACTGTAGCTGACAATATTCTGGTGCTCTTCATCATGTTTCAATAGTCAGTATTCTGGTGCTGTCTGACAGTGTTCCACTACTATGCATAAGCCTTCCAATGGCTAAACATTCAGAAGTAGTCCACCTCTCCTTCTTCCTATGTGAATATGGTTCCATTTATATGAAGGTAAAAAACAGATACAGCTAATCTATGCCATTAGGATTTGGGTTAGCATTGGAAATTGGGGCTTCTGATAATGTTTCTTGATCGGGGTGCTGGTTTCCTGCTTGTCTTCTGCGGGTGAAAATGTATGAACTCTACTTTTATGATTCACTACTAACCTGCCAGTGCAGAATTGTGTGTTTCTATGATGCTGAACAACTTTCTATGGGGCTTGCAGACTAAAACAGACTAGAAAGAAAGGTTTGGTAAGCTACTTCTGAAAATCAGCCAATGAAACCTTATGGATCACAAAGGTCTGATTCACATCTAATCATGGATGGTGCAGGACCAGGCAGTGTTCTGTTCTGTTGTATGTGGGGTCATGCTGAGTCAGGGCTGGGTCAGAAGCAGCTAAATAACAACAATGAAACCTATGACAGACACAATCTTCTGTTATACTGATACAAAGTTTGGAAAGAGGGTTTTCGCTAGAGATAAGTTTCCCAGTGAAGATTCATTGGCAAAACCACTCAAAGGAAACATGCTCAATTCAGTACCAATAGAAATGGAACCATTCCCCGGGTTGTCTTAACTCATTCCAGATATGTTTGGTCCTCACATCTGTCCAAATAGCTGCACATACAGCTTTGACATTTCTGTACATGGCATAAAGTTATTCACTCTTTCCACATATTTTAAAAGCATCAGAAGGATGACTAAATCTGTCTTGGAAGAAGAACAGCACGGATGCTCCTTAGAAGTGAGGATGGCCACACTATGTCCCACATACTTTGGACATGTTATCAGGAGGGACCAGTCCCTTGAGAAGAACACCATGCTTGGTAAATTAGAGGGTCAGTAATAATGAAAAAGACCTTCAACAAGATGGACTGACACAGTGGCTGCAACAAGGGGCTCAATCATAGCAAAGACTGTGAGATGGCACAGGACTAGGCAGTGTTTCCTTCTGTTATGCAGGGGGTTGCTGTGACTTGGAACCAACTTAAGGGCTCCTAACAATAACAACTGTATTTTTGTTCTCCTAATCACTGCCACCACTGCCATCGAGTCTATTCCGACCCATAGTGACCTCATAGGACAAAGTAGAACTACAGGGTTTACGAGGCTGTAAGTCTATATGTACGCTGACTTTCTCATCTTTTCTCCATGAAGCAGTTTGTTGTTGTTAAGTGCCATCGAGTCAGTTCCGACCCATAGCAACCCTCTATAGGGTTTCCAAGGAGCGTCTGGTGAACTTGAACCGCCAACCTTGCGATTCAAACCAACTTTGCATTCCAGCACATTAGCCCACCGTGCCATACCAGAAGGGCTCAAATTGCCAACTTTTTGGTGAGCAGTCTAGCATTTCAGCCTCTGTGCCACCAGGTCTCCTCTTCCCAGGGACCAAAAAAAGCAACAAACTGAAAACACAAACACAGTACTGTCATCCAGTCAATTCCAACTCAACCCTCATAGGACAAAGTAGAATTTCTCCATAGGATCTCCGAGACTATAAATCTTTACTGGAGCAGACAGCCTCATCTTTCTCCCACAGGTCATGTGGTAGTTTAAACCTTCAACCTTGTGGTTAGCAGCCCAAAGCAACAACTGTATTGTAAGCACTGTTTCATTAACAAACACATGAACAAAGTTCTGGCTCTCGTGGAACTCACAAATTAGTGGGGAAAAGATATTAAACAAGCAAAGAAATAAATAAGGCCATTCCAAAAAGTATTAAATGATAGAGACAAAAAAAATGGTTTTTGTTTTTGTTTTTGTTTTAGGGAAGGCTGGTCAGGGAAGGTTTCTCTAAGGAGGTACCACTTAAGCAAAGGTCTATTGTTGCTTGTACACCAAGGGCACCCAGAAGTCCATTCTGAATGCCTAGAAACATCCAAAATAACTAAAGTGATGCATGCCAGTACTCATACAAAACAAACTCTCTCCCTTTCTCAACAAGCAGAAGAATGCTTAAGTCCAAGAGAAAATAATTTCCCAGCATCAGCAGAGACCAAGGTCTGCTCCAATCAACTTTCCCAAAACTATTAAACTGAGGCACCAGGACCCAGAGATGGCCTGGTTTAGTGGACCTATAGGGAGTCTATCAGAACCCAGGGATACATGTGTCTTTATAACTATTTATAAACAAAAATATAAGTGTACAGATCCCTGAGTTGTCTTTTTCTCCTAACCTCTCTGGGGACCCACTCCCTATATGTCCACTTAACATAACATAAGTCTGACACTGGTCACCACAGACCTGGTCCCACTACCCTATGCCTAGGCTTGGTGCCCTTCAGTTGGGTCCATGTCAGGAGGGGCAGGCTGGCCATGCTGAGTCTATGCTAGCAGCACACAGACATCCCTACTACTTTGCTATTGATGATCTTGTTTTATTAGATTCAACTTACTTTGGTAGCATTGAAATCAATAAGGGTTGCTGTTGTTATTGTTGTTCCTTAGTGCCGTTGAGTTGGTTCCGACTCACAGTGACCCTGTATAGTGGTTCCGAGGCTGTAAATCTTTGTGTCAATAGAAAGCCTCATCATTCTCCCACAGAGCAGCTGGTGGGCTTGAACCACTGAACTTGTGATTTGAAGAAGCCACTGTGCTCCCAGGGGTTGTTGTCATTAGTTAATCCCCAGGCTCATGAGCACAACTTAATCCTCTGTCATCCCCATGATCAGTTATGGATCAGACCATTGTGATCCATATGTTTTTTCATTGGCTGATTGTGGGACATAGGTCTCTAGGCCTTTCTTTCATCTTAGTCTGAAAGCTGCATTGATACCTGTCCAGCCTCCACTGATAAACAGGTTGCAGCTACACTTGAGGTGCACTGGCTGGGAATGAAACCTGTGTCTCCCATGTGGAAGATGAGAATTCTATCACTGCCACTCAACAAGGGTTGTTTTTGTTGTTACAAAGTGCTGTTGAGTCAGTTCTGACTCATAGTGGCCCAATATAGAGTTTCTGAGGAGTGGCTGGTGAGTTTCAACTTCTGACCTTGCTTATCCTATAGCATCACACCCCAGTAGAAAATTTCAAATCAGATTGTTATTGTTGTTGGGTGCCATCGAGTCGGTACCAATTCATAGCAACCTTATGCACAACAGAACGAAACACTGCCCAGTTCTGTGTGAACCTCACAATTGTTGCTACACTTGAGGCCATTACTGCTGCCACTGTGCCAGTCCATTTCGTTGGGGGTCTTCCTCTCTTTTGCTGACCCTCCACTTTACCAAACATGATGTCCTTCTCCATGGACTGGTCCCTCCTGATAATGTATCTGAAGTATGAAAGACCCATCCAGCTATCCTGACTTAAATCAGAGGCCCCAATTGATCAGTGGTTTGTAAACAATGCAGCTGAGAGATGTAGGTACATACAAACAAGGGTGGAAGGCTCTACATCCCCCTCCCTCAGAGCTCCCCCAAACCTCAGACTTCCCTGAGCCCTGAGGCCAGCACCCTCAGAACTCCCAAGTCAGCAGCTGGCACTCTCAGCAATGGTACCCTGCCACACCACACCCTGACCAATCATCAAGGAAAAGCCACAGAACCCTCCAGGAAACAGCAAGGCCATCTTACTGGGGGCAAGTGGAGCTGGCCTGAGCAGGCTCCACTCAGCACATTACCCAGGTTCCTTTTCCAAAGCCATCTCTGTGCTTACTGCATCCGTGTCAGTGACAGCCTCAGTCAGAGGACATTTCCTGTGGATGCTGACTTGTTCATCTTTGCCTCTGAACCTGAAATCTTGCCTCCCACCATATGTCTCCCTGATGAACTTGCTTGGGAATTTAGACAAACACAGCCCTTTTGCTTTGATGGTTGGCCTGGTGGTGGTGGTAGCGGTGTGTTGTGGAGTCGATTCCAACTCATAGCAACCCTGTACAGGGTTTCTGAGGCGGTACATCTTTACGGGAACAGAAAGCCTCATCTTTTCCCCACGGAATGGCTGGTAGTTTCAAACTACTGACCTTGAGATTAGCAGCCCGACTTGTAACCACTATGCTACCAGAGGTCCTTGAAGGTTGGTCTAGGGGAGCCTTTTTATCTGTCAGCAATGTCATGCCCAGAGTTATGGAAATTCACAAGAACTCACTCAAACCTCACAGCAATTTAAGCCCAGCACTTGGATCCCTGGGTGGCACAAATGGTTTGTGCTAGCCTGCTAACATAAAAGTGGGTGATTTGAAGCCCACTGGTGGTACTTCAGGAGGATGGTCTAGTGACTGGCTTCTGCAAAGTTTGCAGTCAAGAACACTCTATGTATGAGCAGCTCTACTCTGACACGTGAGGTCTCCATGAGTCAGAATTGACTTGGTGTCAACAGGTTTGATTTGGTTTGGTTTAGCGAGCCCAGGAGGAGCCCAGGGCTGGCAGAACTGGAGAGATTTGAGTGAGTCTCTGAAAAGCCATTGTCCTCTAGAAAATATGGCCAGGTCCTTTGCGACCAGTGAGAATGCCCACTTGCTTGTGGTGGTGGTAGTACGCCATCAAGTCAGTTCCAACTCAGAGACCCTGCATTTCCAGGACTGTAAATCTTTACTGAGCAGAAGTCTCATCTGTCTCCCTTGGAGCGGTTGGTGGATTGGAACTGCTGGCCTTGTTAACCCAACACCTAACTCATTACACTACTAGTTGTTGTTGTTAGGTGCCATCGAGTTGGTACTGACTCATAGTGACCCTATGTGCAGCAGAACAAAACACTGCCGGATCCTGGGCCAACCTTACTACCGTTGCCACGCTTGAGTCCATCGATGCAGCCACTACTAGGGTTTCTATTAAATGCAGGTTAAATCTCAAATTCTCAAGACTCCCCACTTGTCTGAAAATGACAATAATGACTCCTCCTTACCATTTTCTATATTCCCATTTAAGTTTGAAATCAGCAACCCTACTGCCCAGAATCCTATTTAATCTAAGAACCAGGCCTCAAGGGTTGCATGTTGACAATTTAACAACCTGTGGTGAATCGGGCTGCTAACCTCAAGGTCGGCAGTTCGAAACTACCAGTCGTTCCACGGGAGACGATGAAGCTTTCTGCTCCTGTAAAGATTAACAGCCTCAGAAACCCTGTGCAGGGTCCCTATGAGTCGAAACCGACTCCACGGTACTTAACAACAACGTGTGGTGCTGCAGGTTAATGCACTGGACAGCAAGGTTGGTTTGAACAGCAAATTTGGCAGTTCAAGCTTACCAGCTGCTCCTAGGAAACCCTATACAGGGTCGACTGAGTAGGAACTGACTCGATAGCATTTAACAGCAATGCCTTCTCTTTGAATAAATAAAACTTTCTTGGAAACCAGCTAAATCCTGTAAAAGTAATTAATTTTCTTCTTCATCTAATTATAATATTCAATAGTTTGTGTAAACTCCCCAGTCACCCGTCATTCATGCGAACCACGAGAACCTGTGTAAAGTAGGATTCCATCTCATGTTGTTTCCAGTTTGAATCCAATATAAGATGGAAACCATAAATAAATCTTACACTGGGTCTATGTATAATGAAGATTTTTTGCGGGGATGGGTCCAGGAAGGAATACTGGGGCCTTATACCTACCCTGCCCGCTGTATATATCATGAAATAAATAGAAATGCCCCTTTTCTGTCTGCAGTTGTCTTTTGCACAGATTTTAGGGCGCTGCTGGAATATAGGTGCCAAGTGCAAATTCACCCGGAAGCAGGTTTTACCAGCAGGATCAGAGGGAAAAGAGGCAAAGGCCGCGTGGGAGGGCCCTGTCCCGAGGCTGGCCCGCAGGCCTCCCCGACCCCGACCCCTCCCACGGCAATGAGGCGGCAGAAGAAGGGCCCTGTTGTCCGCGCCAAGATTTATGTGTGCGCCCAGCCAAGCTGCTCACTTTCATCGCTGCCAGCTCCCAACCTTGCCCGCTCTCCAGTTGCTGGGAAACACATCAGAAACCTGGCGGGGGAAGCTTCTGTTCTCCCAGGTTGAAAGAAAATACATCAATCTTCGCCGCTCTGAAAGGCGAGGCCCCACGTGACAGTGCGCGGCCAGGCAGGCCGGGGACTGTGCGCGCCTTCTCTGTCCTCCGCAGCCTAGAAAGGCCTTGGCCAGGCGGCAGTATCTCCAGCTGCAGAACCCCAGGAGCTGGGGACTCTCCAAAGGGGCCTCTCCCCCTTGGCCCTGTTGCCAGATACCACCCAGCTGCCGGTGCTGGGTAAGAAGGACACCCGGATCGCTGGAAGATAAACTGTTAAATGATGCAAGGAGCTCAAAGAAGCCGTTTGCCTAAGCTTCCCTCACCATGGCGCATCCAGGTGCCTGCAATCTTTTACAACTTCTGACATTTGCACTAATGCTGTTGTTGAGTGCTGTAGAGTCGTTCCGACTCTATATAGGGTATCCAAGGAATGGCTGGTGAGTTTGAACTTTGTGGTTAGCAGTACAGTGCTTATTCTAATGAGGAGGTTTATTTTCTCATGGCTAATTATGAATCCCTGCTGTGGTGCTGCTGGATAAGCGCTGGACCAAGCTATTCAAACTCCCCAGTCACTCCTCGGAAACCCTATACAGGGCCGCCATGTTTCGAAGGTTCAAACTCACAGTCAGTGGTTCAAACTCACCAACTGTTCCTTGGAAGCCCTATACAGGGTCACTATGAGTTGGAACTGACTCAACGGCATTTAACAACAAGAAGAAGCAAAAATTAGGTAGGTTTGACATATAGGCAAAGGTATTGGTAGCTATAGGAGGTCTGGTAGCATAGTGGTTACGAATCGGGCTGCGAACCTTAAGGTCAGCGGTTCGAAACTACCAGCTGCTCCGCGGGAGAGAGATGAGGCTTTCTACTCCCGTAAAGATTTACACCCTCGGAAACCCTGTACAGGGTCCCTATGGGTCGGAACCGATTTGACGGCACTTAACAACAACTACAACAACAAGAGGTGATGCTGGTATCAGGCAGGGCCTCGATTTCCAGGTGGGACAAACAGTTGTACTGGACTACTAACCTTAAGGTTTGTTGTTGTTGTTAAGTGCCATTGAGTAAGTTTTGACCCATAGCGACCCTGTATAGGGTTTCCAAGGAGCAACTGGTGAGCTTGAACCAGTGACCTTGTGGTTCAAGCCAACTTTGCAGTCCAGCGCATTAGCCTGCAGCAAAATGTTAGGACAGGGTAATATTTCCTTCTGTTATCTATAAGGGTGCCATGAGTCAGAGCTTATGCAACAAACTAACAACAACAAATTCTTCTTGGACTGACACTTTTGTAAAAATGAATTACCAGAAAAATGAAATTTAAAACAAAATACAAAAACACAAGCCCCATTTTTTAATTTTATTATTGTGCTCAACAGATGTAAAGTTACCCTGTCAAATTGCTATAAAAGATTTAAAAACTTGATTTCTTCACTTACCTCATGTTTGCAGACCATTAGCAGGTACCAGCCTGTGGTCCAGATATTGAGAAACATTGCCTGGGACAAGGCTCAACTCTCCATCACGGAGTGCAGAGGAATGGCTAAGAGCCCACTTTTACTGAGCTCTTACATGTATCCATCATTTAAGCAGCACAACAGCCCTATGAAGTACACATTGTTATTATCCCCAGTGTACACATGAGAAAACAAGGCACAGAGAAGTTAGCACCTGACCTAGTGTCATCAGGTAGGAGAGAGCAGTTGTGACTGTAAATTTGACGGTAGGGCCTCAGAGTCCATTTTTTACTATTGTTATTGGTTTTGTTTTCTAGGACTATGGATTGGGCATGGGGGTTGGAGGAGGCATCAGAATTTTTGTGGAAAAATGAAATGAAAAGATAATAGAATTTCCCATTAATTTTTTGAAATCCCTTTGTATGTAGGAGAAACATAGAAGATTCCCAGATCCTGATTGGAATGGCCAGGTGGAAAGAGATGTCATCAACCAAAGCAGATCATCCAATTGGAAGAGCAGGAGTCTAAGAGAAAATGTGATAGGTTCCGTTGCAGATATGTTAAGGTTGAGGTTCACACATGACTTTCAACTGGAAACAGGGCCAAGAACAACTGGGCAATAAGTCTGATCTCCCAAACACCTGGGCGAGGATGAAACATGATTTTGGTGATATGTCTCAGAAAGCTCTAGAACATTCTAGGAATACACTAAGAAGCAGAGGGAAGAGAAGAGCCAGAAGATAATGAAAGGGGAGAGTGTCAAAAGGGAAGAAGATAACAATGGAGTGTCCAGGGCTGCACCAAGGCCACAAAAGTCAGGGCAATGTGGATTTGGTCATAGGTAGTCCCTGACATCCTTAACAAGGGCAGAGTGGACAGTACTCTGGAAGCCATGAAGGTGGAGGCTAGGTTACAGAAGGTTGAGAAGTGACTGGTATTGGGAAGGTAGAAGGAGAGACCAAGCATGATGACCACTCTTCCTAGAAGCTGAATTATGATCTAGAAGAGAGGTAGGACAGTATCTAAAAAGTAGGTATGGGTATGTTAGGGGCTGGAGGTAGATATTGGGCCACGGATGGGATATTATTTTGTTCTGCCTTAAAAATACAAAAGAAAAGTAAAAGAAACCCTAGAACAAACATGAGTTTGTTCATAGTCTGTGGGGAGAAGAGGAAGCCTATAGAAAAGGTGAAAAGTTGAGAGGAGTTAGTGCTAATTGATGAAAGGAAGGATAATTATTGATCAAGTTTAATAAAAGAAGAGAAATGGTGGCGAAGTGAATTATTTAATGTCTCATCTAGTACTCGTCTCGCCTAGTGTGGCATTGTAGGATAAGCAATGGACTGCTAACAGTAAGGTCGGCAGTTCAAACCCACTAGCTGCTCCTTAGAAGCCCTATATTGGGTTGATATGAGTCAGAACTAACGTAACAGCTCTTAACAACAACAGTAACTTCTAACCTTAGTCTTTGTAACTCCCACCAAACAACTCTTTTTCTGATGGGTCTGGATAAGAGAAGGTGGGAGAAGATGCAGATAAGATGACATGAGCCAAGAGGGTAGACTAGGCAGATACACTAACCAGACCCTCTACAACAAAGTGAGGGAGACCAAACAAAAGTAGATGATAATTCTGGAACCCTGAGCTTCAGAAGAAAGGTTGGAGAAGTGGATCAAACACTTACTAGGATCCAGTTGACCTGGAGATTAGAGAGAGAAGAGGAAGGGCTGGTTGGTCCAAAGTATGGTGAGACCTGGGGACACTTAAGCCCATGGACAAGGACATAGCCAAAGAAGGCTAGAACTGAGAGTGAAGCATCCAGCTGATATGAAGTGAGGGGAGATGCACAAGAACACCCAAACTTGCAGACAGTACCCATTTGACCTAGCCTCAATTGCTCGATAATCAGAACTTGACTAGAGGAAGACTACAAAAAAAAATTAAATAATTTTTTTTCATAAGGGAAATAAGGGTAAATTGCTACTATTTGATGCATCTGACCTATACGCATGGAGGTAGTTACTCTAAATACCAACAGAGAGGGAAGGAGTCTTCATATCAAGTATCAATGCTATCCCCTCTGTACACAGGGTAGATAGGGACGGGCAACTTAGACACTGGCTACCTAAAATGAGGGAGTTTAGATTAAGAGTATGGGGGGGGGGGGAGGTGGGGTCGGTGGAGAAAGAGTCCCCACTGAATAGTTTTCATCTTGTCCATATGGGTCTAGTGAAAAGATGAGGATAAGATTCGTGTGATTCAATAGTGAATAATTGTTATCATGACTAATTGCGACTCACAATTGTAAAGGTAGATGTTTTGTAACAAAAACAGGGGAAAGGTTAATCTTACAGTCCAGAAACAGAGGCACCTAGGACCATCAATGGAGAAGAGCACAAACAGAATGTGGGACCTTATCCAGAGAAGCAGCAATGCCAGAGAAGGAAGCAGATATGGGGACATGGAGAGAGGGAACTGAGGATTCTAGATTCATAGGAACAGAGGGACTAAGAGCTGGTAGCCAGGAGGCAGACTTGCAGAATTTGCCCTTTGGAGGTATAAATTATTATATGTGCCTGAGTGTTTTTTCTTTCTTTCTTTTTTTTTTTAAAAGAGCTAAAATGAATAGAGAGAAGTACTGATAACTGATGGTACATGGAGGGGATTATAATCATTGTAATGAAACAAGGTATATGATTTGTTAAATGTAAAACTGATGATCTGCACTGTAAACTTTCACTCAATCCACAATAAAAACCTTAAAAAATAAAATAAAATAAATTTGACACATAGAAAGAAAACAAACAAAACAAAAACACTAGATGGAGAGGCTGAGCAGGGGAGGAAAAGAGGGAGACAGACTGCTGAAAGGTCTCCTAGCCAGAAACATCATGGCCATTTTGAACTTTTGACAGCAGCTTCAATCAGATCCCAGCATGGATCTGGGCTTGGTAGTGCAGATTCACGCTGGGGACTGACCACAGGAAAGATGTGTCTTTTTTTTGTTCCCCACACTCTCGTGGTGACCAGAGGTGTAGCCAGCCCCCCAGCACAGCTCCTGCTGTCTGTAGTTCACAGCCAGCTGCGAGACTGTGGGTCACACCAGAGTGAGGTGCTGCCTTGGCAACTGGATTTGCTCCAGATGTTTGGAGCCCAAAGAGCCACCAGGTCAGTCTTGAGCCAGTCCAGCCCTGGTGACCTGTGGTCCAGAGCGAGAAATTTAAAAGGAGAAAAAACAACAACAACAACAAAAAAAACAGGCAGTAGATGGTAGCATTCCCAGCCCCATCTTATCCTCCCTACAACCACTTCATGAGTTCCTTGATTAATAGGAGCTCCCCCGCACTCACCACCCCGCCAGAGTTTTATTCTTTCTGGGTCCAGCACCTCCACTGTTTTCTTAATATTCCTTTTTGTATTTCTTTACTATGTCTTCTTCTCTCTCTCTTCCCTTCCTTTTCATCTTTTCTGCCTCTGCATTTTCCCTACCTTATCTTCAGTTTCTCTTTTCCCACTTCTTCCTCTCCTTTTTGTTTTTCTCTGTTGATCTTTCTTTACTACTCTTTGGTCTCTTTCTCTTTTCATCTTCCCTTTCCCAGGTTTTGTCTAGTATTTCTATTTTTAAATTTTCTCTTACTTTTCCTTCAATAACTCTATTTTACTGTCCATCTTTTCTCTTCTTAGATATATATATATTTTTCCTTTTACTGCCTGCTTTTTAAAAAAATTTTCTCCTTTACTATTTTTTTTTCACTATTGTTTGCTTTGTTTAATTTTATTCTCTGTGTATGTTTTCTCTCTTGCCCTAACTGAAAGGAGACAGAATCCATGCCCATGCCGCCCAGACAAAACCATGCCCCCTGCGACTCCACCAACTGGGCAGGAGCTAATACCAGTTCCTATACCAACTGATCAGCAGCCAAACCCACACTAAGCTGAGCTGCATGATCAGCAATACAGGGTTAGGCACATTCTTCCATTCTCTAATTATACCCACCAAAATGCAGTTGATGAGAATCTAAGAATAGGCCAACATAAAATCATCAATTAAATGTAAACAGAACAACACCACACTGTCTAGGAGACAACATACAATTTCAGTTCACATGAAGACACAAGAGAGAGTAGCTCAAATAAATGTCCAAGATGCAGAGCTAGAACAAGTTTCTGAGGAAGAAAAGGTAATGAAACTACCTGAGAAAGAATTCAGAAGGATGCTATTTAGGTACTTTCAGTGGATTGAGAGAAAGAAGTAAACAAGGAGAGCACAGAAAAAAAGTTTAGAAGAAATCTGAAAAACACTAAAAGAATAAACACAAAATAAATGAAAATTTTGCAACAATAGAGACCTGCAAAAAGAAATTCAGATTAATTATAAGATTTCAGAAGTGAACAATACATTGAAAGGGCAAAGTAGCAGATTTGAATAGATGGAAATTCAAATTACTGAACTTGAAGATAAGTCTCTCAATACTAAAATTAGAAGAAATAGCAAAGAAAAGAAGGGAAAGAAATCTGAGGAGAGCCTAAGATTTGTGTGGAATGCCATGTAGAGGAATAACACTGGTGATTGGAATTCCAGAACAAGAAGATACAATAACCCCCTTCCAAGACTGAAGCTCAAATGGAACACACGAACAGGTTTGTAAACTTGCTGGTGACCGTGTTGGTCTACTTGTGAGTGGAAGTGGGGTAAAGGCAGTAATGAAGACATGGGCTTAGTTTGACCATGTTACATACACTCCTGTCAATCTTGAGATGAGAGAGAGAAGTAGAAGGGCTGGCTGGTCTGAAGTTTGGGAAGACATGGGAATTCCTGAGCCCATGGACACTGACCTAGCCACAGAGGGCTGGAGCTAAGCGTGAAGTGTCCAGCTGATAGGAATTTGCGGGGGGCATGCAAGAACACTCAAATTTGTAGATAATACCCATTTGACAAAACTTGGATGACTTGATGACCAGATCTTGATTAGAGGAAGTAAAGAAGTTTGATGGAGGAAGTAAGTGTAAATTCGATGAACGTGACCTTTACTTATGGATGTTGTTATTGTTAGGTGCCACCAAGTCAGTACTGACTCATTGCGACCCTATGCACAGCAGAATAAAACACTGCCCGATCCTGGGCCAACCTCACTACTGTTGCCATGCTTGAGTCCATCAATGCTGCCTCCTGGCCAATCCATCTCGTTGATGGTCTTCTTCTTGTTCTCTGACCCTCCACCTTACCAAACATGATATCTTTCTCTAGTGACTAGTCCCTCTTGAAAGTATGTCCAAAGTATGAGAAACGAAGTTTGGCTATCCTGGCATCCAAGGAGCACTCTGGCTGTACTTCTTCCAACACAGATCTATTGGTTCTTTTGGTAGCCTATGGCACTTTCAATATTCTCCTCCAACACTATAATTCAAATGCGTCAATTCTTTTACAGTCCAGCTTTCTCATGCATATGAAGTTATTGAAAATACCATGGCTTGGGCCAGGTGCACTTTAGTCCTCAAGGTGACATCTTTGCTCTTCAATACTTTAAAAAGGTCTTTGCAGCAAATTTGTCTAATGCAATATGCTGTTTGATTTCTTGACTGCTACTTCCATGAGTGTTGATAGTTGATCTAAGAAGAACAAAATCCTTGACAACTTCAATCTTTTCTCCATTAATAAGAATGTTCTTTATTGGTCCAGTGGTGAGGATTTTTTGTTTTCTTTACATTGAGATGCAATCCATACTGAAGGCTGTGCTCTTTGATCTTCATCAGTAAATGTTTTAAGTCCTCTTCACTTTCAGCAAGCAAGGTTGTATCATCTGCATATTGCAGGTTGTTAATGAGTCTTCCTCTAATCCTGATGCCATGTTTTTCTTCATAGTACCCAGCTTCTTGGATGATTTGCTCAGCATACAGGTTGAATAAGTATGGTGAAAGAATACAGCCTTGTCTCACACCTTTCTTAATTTTAAACCATTCAGTGTTCCCATGTTCTGTTTGAATAATTGCTTCTTGGTCCAGGTACAGATTCCTCATGAGCACAATTAAGTGTTCTGAAATACTCATACTTTGCAATGTTGTCCATTGCGTGTCATGAGCCATACAATCAAAAGACTTTGCGAAGTCAATAAAGCACAGGTAAACATTTTTCTAATATTCTCTGCTTTCAATATAGTAACTCAAAATACCAACTGAGAGGGAAGGAGTCTTCACATTAAGGATCAAGACTATCCCCTCAGTACACAGGTTCACAGGGACAAGCAACTTAGACATTGGCTACCTAAAATGGAGGGGCATGAAGTACCTTAAAAAGGCACGAAGTGGCTGGCTTATAAGTTTCAAGAGGGAGGTTAGTTTCAGAGCGAGTGAGGGACGGTAGAATCCCCAGTGAATAGTTTTCCTCTTGTTTAGATGGGTCTGATGAAAAGAGATGGGATGGAATTCATTTGATTCAACAGTAAGTAATTGTTATCATGACTAATTTGAATTGTCACAACTGTAAAGGTAGAAGTTGTGTAATAAAAGAAGGGGAGTAGTTCATCTTACATTCCAGGAACAGGGGATCCTAGGAGTATCAAGAGGGAAGAGCATTAGTGGAACATGGGATCCTAACCAGAGAATTAATGGTACCAGAGATGAAGGCAGAGGTGAATGCATGAAGAGATAGAGCAGCTTAGGACTCTAGACTTATGAAAAGAGAAAGGCTGTGTGCTGTCTTGCAAAATGTGCCCTTTGGTGGTATAAATTATTATAAATGTCTGAGTGTTCTTTAAAAAGGAGCTAAAATGAATAGAGAGAAATATTGTTAACTGATGGTATATGGAGGGGATTGTAATTATTGTAATGGAACAAGGTGTGTGACTTGTTGAATGTAAAACTGATGATCTACCCTGTAAACTTTCATTCAATTCACAATAAAAACTAAAAAAATAATAATAATATGCCCTTTGGTTATTTAAGTGATTATGTATTCCTGCATGTTTTTGTGTACATCAGAAAAACAACAAAAACCCATGATTATATTATATTATACAATATAATCAAATATTGTTAAATGATAATACATAGAGGGGATTGTCATCATTGCAATGAAACAAAATATGATTGGTTGAATGCAAAATTGATGTTCTCCCATGTAAATGATCACTGAATTCACAATGAAAGCTTGAAAAAAAAACACAATTAAAAAAAAAGAAGAGCCGATAAAATCCACTGTGAAAACTGTTGAAGAGCTGTTGGGAGGAATACTTCTTTAACATCATAAAGGCTGAGAAGATATATGTTCAAGAAACCAAGAAAACACCCAATAGGATAGACCCCAAAAGAAAATCACCACAACAAATCATAATCAAACTTGCCAAAGCCAAAGACAAGGGAAGACTTCTGAAAGCAGTTTGGGAAAAATGAAAAGTTACCTACAAAAGAGAACCAAATAAGACTAAGTTCTGATTTCTCAGCAGAAACCATACAGGCAAGAGACAATGGAATAACATATACAAAAACTCTGAAAGAAAAAAAAAATACCAACCAAGAATCATATAGCTAGCAAATCATATATCCTCTAAAATGGCAGTAAAATAAGGGCATTTGTAGATAAATAGAAATTAAAGAATTAAAGGAGTTTGTAATAATCAAACCAACTTTACTTAAAAAAAAAAAACAAAACAAAACAAAAAACACTAAAGGGTGTTCTTTGGACTGAGAACCACCAACTTGTTGTTTTTGTTAAGTGCTGTTGAGTCAACAATTTAAGATTAGCATACATGATAATACCACCTCAAACTCAATTCAGATATGTTGTTGTTGTTGTTAAGTGCCATTGAGTCAGTTCCTACCTATAAGGACCCTATATAGGGTTTCTAAGGAGCAGCTGGTGAGCTTGAACCACCGACCTTGCAGTTCAAACTAACTTTGCAGTCCAGTGCATTTATTTAAAATGAAACAAACCCACAAGACTAAAAACAGGGAACCAGATATAGCAATTTATATTGAAGATTATAACTACAAACATATAGAGGGAATAGTGTAGATTCAGAACTTACAGCAAACAAGGCAGTCAAGTAAATTCCAACATAAAACAGACTATTTTAAACTGGGGGAAGGAATTAATAAATTACAGAGTAACCTCAAAAGATTTAATACACCTCCACATCAAAGTAAAAAGGGAAATCATAAAACTTTAGTTAGCATTAACACAACAGGAATAAAGAAAATGAAAAGAAGACCCACAAACAAAATGAATTCAGCACAGAAAATTACATGAAACAAAGAAACCAGAAGCACCACAAACACACACAGAATGATGCCAATTAGCGTAATGGTTACAAACCGGGCTGCAAACTGCAAGGTCAGCAGTTCAAAACTACCAGCTGTTCCGTGGGAGAAAGATGAGGCTTTCTGCTCCTGTAAAGATTTACAGCCTCGGAACTCTTGTACAGGGTCGCTATGAGTCGGTTCTGACTCCACAGCACATAAGCACCACCACCATTGATAATCCTGGTTTGTCACTGTTGGAAAAGCAGTGGACTGCTAACTGCAAGGCTGGTGTTTCAAACCCACCAACCTCTCCTTAGAAACCCTATTCAGGGTCACTATGAGATAGAACTGACTCCACAGCACACAACAACAACATTGATAATTTCATTGAATGTAAATGGATTAAATGCTCTAGTCAAGAGAAAAAGAGTAACAGAATGGATAAGAAATCAGGATCCTTCAATATGCTGTCTACCTTACAAACAGGCAACAACAGACTTAAAAATCAAAGGACAGAAAAAATACATTAAACAAACGGTAATAAAAAAATGAGCAGGGATGTCAATATGAATCTAATAAAATAGACTTTAAGGAAAAACCAGTATAAGAAACAAAGAAGGATACTATATCATGATGAAAGGCTCCATTGAATGATTGAATGAGAACATAATCATAATAAATATCTATGCTCCATAAGAGTCTCAAAATACATAAATCAAACTCTGATAGAACAGCAACAAATAGAACTGAAGAAAGAAATAGACAACTTAACAATAATCATAGGAGATTTTAATACACCACTTTCAATAAAGGACAGAACAACTAGAAAGAAATTCAACAAAGAAAGAAGAACTAAACAACACAATCAACCAACTTGACCTCACAGACATATACCAAGCACTCAGCCCAACAGCAACACAATACTTTCTTCTCCAGAGCACATGGAACATTATCCAGAATTCACCATGTTAGGCCACAAAGAAAACCTCAGTAAACATCAAAATACTACAAACCATCTTCTCAGGTCACAGAGCTATAAAATTAGAAATAAACAACAGCAAGATCAAGGGGGAAAAAAATCAAATACATAGAAATTGAATTAACACCCCACTTTAAAAACTACTGGATAATAGAAGAAACAAACAATGAAATAAAAAAATTCCTTGAATCATACCAACACCTTTGGGATACAAAAAAAGCAGTGCTCAGAAGGGAATTTATAGCCATAAGTGCACACCTCCAAAAAAGAAGAATGAACCAAAATCTACACTTTAACCTAACATCTCTAGGAATTAGAACAAGAGCAGCAAAGTAAACCCACAACTGCCAGAAGAAAAGAAATAATAAAGGTTATAGCAAAATTACATGAAATAGAAAATAGTAAAACAATAGAAAGAATCAATAAGACAAGAAGTTGGTTCTTTGAGAAGATTCATAAAATCGACAAACCACTGGCAGATCTAACAAAAGAAGATACAGATAATATGGATAAGAACTAATATGAATGACGTCACAATGAAACCAACAGAAATAATAGTATCAGAATACTATGAAGAATTGTACTCCAACAAATTTGAAAAATAAGAACAAATGGACTAATTCCTAGAAACACATGCTCTAACAAAGTGAAATAGAAAACTTGAACAGACCTGTAACCAAAGAAGAAATTGATCTAGTCATTAAAAAATTCTCAACAAAGAAAATAGTTCTTGTGCTGAGTCATCCTGTGTCAAACACCAGTCAGACACCAATTATCACCTTGTTGTTAAGTGCAGTTGAGTTGGTTCTGACTCACAGTGATCCTATATAGAGTTTCTGAGGAGTGGCAGGTGACTTTGAACTGACAACTTTGTGATTCAAACAACCTTGCAGTCCAGTGTTCATCCTGCAGCACCATACCAGAACTCCAGTTATCATTCTGTTGTTGTTAGACCCTAATTAAAGACCCCTGGTCCAGAACTCAGAGAACCATCTTGGTGATATGACCCCTGGTATACACCTTTGCTTGGCTAGCCAAATAAAATCTGCTGCTTTCACTTTCAACTGTTTTGCATCTCTATAGCCACACTGAGGGAGACCTGGGGAAATTCAGTAAGAATGACATTAAGAATATCATGTAAGAGAATTTAAAAGACAAGAACAAAAGAAGATAACAAAATGGATGTCAGAAAAAACTCTGAAATGTGCTCCTCAACTAGAAGAAATGATAAAGTTAAAAGGCTGAACAGAAAATTTAAAAAAAGAAAAAACAAAAACATAACTCAAGAAGCCAAAATTATTATAATGACATGTATAAAGGCATGGGGAGTTAGAAAACCAAAAGGGAAGAACATGCTCAATATTTCTCAAACTGAAAGAAATTAAGGAAAATTCAAGCCTACAGTTGCAATATTGAAGGACTCCATAGGCAAAATATTGAATGATGTAGAAGCATCAAAAGAAGATAGAGGGGGGTTGATGGCAGATCAGGGAGAAGTGCAGTGAGGATCTCCATCAACAATAATAGAATACTGGATGAAGCAGTTTCAGAGTATGGTCCCAGAACTCTGAACCACACGTTGAGGAATATTTAGAAAGTTTGATGGCTTACAGCCAGTGGAATTTGCAGCAGAAGCAAGAAGTCTAGTGCTTTCAGGGATCCGCTGGCCTCAGTGGCTCCCAGAGAGGTTGACTTGGGCAAGACAGAGCAGGTGAAGGACCAGAGCCACCACGGACAACTGACTGAGCCTCAGAGATAAAGGTGTAGACATTTTTTTTTTTTTTTTTTGGTATCTGTTTATTGGTCTCTTGCTGTCTGCACATCTTCATTCTGGTGATTAGAGGGGGAGCCTGAGT
The DNA here is from genome assembly GCF_000296735.1 of Chrysochloris asiatica. Taxonomy (NCBI): domain Eukaryota; kingdom Metazoa; phylum Chordata; class Mammalia; order Afrosoricida; family Chrysochloridae; genus Chrysochloris; species Chrysochloris asiatica. The sequence continues at coordinate 5,254,902 of NW_006408625.1, forward strand.
GAGTGAACACTCCCTAGCCTCCAACCCTAGAAGCGTCTACTATGCATGCACATAGATCTGCTCAGATTTTAAAGGGGAAGGCCCCACTTAAAACCAAACGACAGCACCAAATAGCCACAGGTGGCCCTGAACTATTTATCACTAGGAAAAAGGACTAAATGGGGGTTGTAGAGCAGGTGAGGCACAGACTAAAAAGAAAACTGGCTGAAAATTAAATCTTGAGTTACATTATAACAACCAACAGTGGCATACTGAAATTTCTCAGGCAGCCTTGAAGGTCAGAAGCCAAAAGAGAATCATTAAAGTCATATTCATATTTGGCTACAGAGTTTTTTTCTCCCTCTCTTTTCTGTGATTATAGATTACAGTATCCAATCTATCTTTCTTGCTATTGCTGTTTTGTTTTTTGGTCCCTTCTTTACATTTAGGGGGCTGTTTCTCTCCCCATATTACCCAAAAAGAGATAGCAATTGTGGTCATATAGTCAAGCTGTAATCACACCCTATAAAATACCTCTCTCCAGGCAAAAACCAATACCAGTTGCCATACACCAGATAGGCAGCCAACACCTGTGACAGTTACTCTGAGTTGAGTAATAAGAAGAGTGAAAAGGGAAGCTCATCTCCTGATCACATCTAGCTGGAGGCAATCAGAAAGCATAATGAAATATCATCATACATTCATCTAAGTATTAAGGTCACAGCTAATCATTGAAAATGCCCAAGAAACAGATATGTCCAGAAATAAGATAAAGTGATTGAGACAAATGATCTGGAGGTAGACATACACTATATATTGGAAAGAGGGCAGGCTTTAGAAAACCTGAGAAGGAAATTGAAATATGATCATGAAATGTATCAAAACACTTTAAAGAGGAGCGAAGAAAAATAAGGAAGAAATCAGGAAAGCACAACAGGAGCAATCAAATAAAATAGATACAACATTGGAAACAATTCAAAACCTACAGAAAGAGGTACAAATGATTAATAATAGAATATCAGAAATGGACAAAGCACTGAAAGGACAAAGGAATAGAATTGAAGAGATGGAAGCCAAAACTAGTGATCTGGAAGACAAGTCTCTCAATGCTACTAAGGTAGAAGAGCAGAAAAAAAGATAAGCAGAAACCAGGTTAAAAAATATTTAGAGAAGATCTAAGATTCATGTTGGACAACATGAAGAAGAATAACTTAAGATTCATCAGCACTCTGAAACAGGAAGAATCACACAAATCCACAGAGGAAATAGTTGAAGATCTGCTGGAAGAAAATATCCTTAAGAGCCTGAAAAGTGAAAAGACAAACATTTGAGAAGCTCAATGTGCCCCAGGAGGGATAGACCCCAAAAGAAAATCACCAAGACATATAATAACCAAGCTCTCAAAATTCAAAGATAAGAAAAAAATCCTGAGAGCAGCCAGGGAAAAGAAAAGTGTTACATGTCAGATTAAGCTCAGATCTCTCAGCAGAAACTGCAGGGAAGAAGGAAATGGGGAAACATATATAAAACCCTGAAAGAAAAAAAACTGCCAACCAAGAATCCTGTACCCAGCATCTGTCAATCAAATATGCTGTAATTAAAACATTCCAGGGTAAACAGATTTTGCCAAAGCCAGAACTGTGCTGCAAAATATCCTAAAGGGAGTTATGTGGCCTGAGAATCAACAAGAACAGACAACAACCAGAGATTGGCTTACATGGCCGCCCTCCAAGAATTAAGTTGACAGAAGGAATAGTCGAGAACAGAACAAAACTATAAGAACAGATTCAGAGGATGTGGGAGGTCAGTCTATCATCAAAACTATTACAATATGAAAAAAGGTAAACACATAGGAACAGAGATCCAGGTGGTGAGAAGGTCAGGTAGATTACAGGATAAAATAGACTGTCTTAAATGGAGAGAAAAATTAATGGACTATAAAGTAATATCAAAGAAAATTAATAATTCACATCATACCAAGAAAATGATATTCCAAGAACATGGAAACATTAAAACTATGAGAAACTGACACGAAAGAACACAAAAAATCAGAGCACCAAAAAAAAAACAACAAACAAACAGAATGACAGGAATAAATCCATACTTGTCCATAACTGACTCAACGGCACTTCACAACAACAACAATCTATAATTACACTGAATGTCAACAGAGTAAATGCACCAGTTAAGGGACAGAGAGTGGAAAATGGATAAGAAAACAAGATCCTTCAATATGCTGTCTGCAAGAGACACACCTTACACACAAAGACAAAAACAGATTAAAATTCAAATGATGGAAAAAATATAACAAGCTAATTGCAATAAAAAACGAGCAGGAGTGGCAATACTAATCTCTGATAAAATAAACTTTAAGGCAAAAACCAGCATAATAGATAAAGATAGACATCATTTCATGATTAAAGGGACAATTGAACAAGATGACATAACCATAATAAATATCTATGCCCTCAATTAAAGAGCTCCAAAATATATAAAGCAAACTCTAATAGATTTTAAGAAAAGAAATAGACAAATATATATAAACTCTAATAGATTTTAAGAAAGAAATAGACAAATCTACTATAATAGTAGGCGATTTTAATTTGCCACTTTCAAAAATGGATAGAACAACCAGAAAGAAACTTGAAAAAGACACAGAGGAACTAAACAACACAATCAGCCAACTGGACATTCAACTCAACAACAGTACAATACACATTTTTTTCAAGTGCACATGGAACATTCTCCAGAATAGACCATGTGTTAGGTCACAAAACAAGCCTCCACAAATTTACAAACATCAAAATACTACAAAGTTTCTTCTCAGACCACAATGCTACAAAATTAGAAATCAATAATAGTAAGACCAAGGAAATCAAGTCAAATACATGGAAACTGAATAACACCTTGCTGAAAAGCGACTGGGTAGTAGAAGAAATAAAACGTGAATTCACAAAATTCCTAGAAATAAATGAGAATGAAAACACAACATACCATAATCTTTGGGACACGGCAAAAACAGTGCTGAGAGGACAGTTTATAGCAATAAATGCACACATCCAAAAGAAGAAACAACCAAAATTAACACATTAACACAACATCTCCAACAACTAGAAATAGACCAACAAAGTAAACCTACAGTCAACAGAAGAAAGGAAATAATAAAGATTAGAATAGAAATAAATGAGATAGAAAACAGAAAAACTATACAAAGAATCAACAGGACAAGAAGCTGGTTCTTTGAATGAATGAATAAAACTGACAAACCATTGGCAAACTTAACAAAACAACAGAGGGAGAAGACACAAATAACACGCATAAGAAACCACATCGGTGCTTGTCGCAACAGAACCAATAGAAATAAAAGGATAATAACAGAATATTATGAAGAGTTGTACTCTAATAAATTTGAAAACCTAGAGGACATGGAAACATTTTTAGAAAAGCACAACCTACTTAAACCTTCACAGTGAAGTAGAAAATGTGAACAGACCTATAACAAAGGAAGAAATTGAACAGGTCATCAAAAAACTCCCAACCAAAAAATGTTCAGGTCCAGATGGCTTACCTGGTGAGTTTTACCAAATATTCAAGGAAGAGCTGTCACCAATTCTACTCAAATTATCCCAGAATATAGAAGAGGATGGAAAGCTCTCTAATACATTCTATGAAGCAAGCATAACCCTCATAGGAAAACCAGGAAGGACATCACTAACATAAAAAAATAATAGACCAATATCCCTTATGAACATAGATGCAAAAATTCTCAACAAAATCTTAGCCAACAGAATCCAGAAACACATCAAAACCACATCATTACCAAGTGGGATTCATACCAGGGATGCAAGGATGGTTCAACATCAGAAAAACAATAGATGTAATTCATGGTACAAATAAGATAAAGGAAAAGAACCATATGATCATATTGATTGATGCAGAAAAGGCATTTGGCAAAATCCAACATCCATTCCTGATAAAACACTCAACAAAATAGGAATTGAAGGGAAATTCCTCAACATACTTAAGAGTATATATACAAAACCAACAGCTAACATTACTCTCAATGGAGAGAAACTGAAAGCCTTCCCTTTGCGAACAGGTACCAGACAAGGATGCCCTTTATCACCACTCATATTCAATATTGTTTTGGAAGTCTTAGCAAGAGCTATAAAGCAAGATAGGGAAATTAAAGGCATCCAGATTGGCAAAGAGGAAATAAAACTCTATTTGCAGATGATATGATCCTATGCATAGGAAACCCCCAAAACTCAGCAAAAACCTACTGGAACTCATTGGAAGATTCAGCAAAGTGGCAGGGTACAAGAAATTGTGAAAATGTCAATACTACCCCAAAATCAGTTGGGTTCATCTATACTAATAATGACAACCCTGAAAAGGAAATTAGGGAAGCAATACCATTTACAATAGCTACCCAAAGGATGAAATATTTAAGAATAAATGTAACCAGAGAAACAAAGGACCTATAAAAAGAAAACACTACTACAAGAAACCAAAAGAGACTTACAAAAATGGAAGAATATACCATGCTCTTAGATAGGAAGACTTAAAATTGTGAAAATGTCAATTCTATCCAAAGCAATTGACACATATAATGCAATCCCAATCCAGATTCCAATGAAATTCTTTAGAGAGATGGAAAAAAACAATTACAAACTACGCTGGTTGGTACAAAGTGCGGTGAGACTTGGAGACACCTGAGCTGATGGACAAGGACATAGCCACAGAAGGATATAGTTGAGGGTGAAGCATCCAGCTGATATGAACTGAGGGGAGACACACAAGAACACTCAAACTTACAGATAGTACCCATTTGACCTAGCCTCGATGGCTTGATAATTAGCACTCATCTAGAGGAAGACAAAAATAAAAAGTGATTTTTGATAAAGGAAACAAGTGTAAATTGCTACAATTTGATGAACTTGACCCATACTCATGGAGGTAGTAGCTCTAAATACCAACAGAGAGGGAAGGAGTCTTCACATCAAGTATCAGTGCTATCCCTTCTGTATACAGGGTAGATAGGGAAGGGCATCTTAGAAATTGGCTACCTAAAATGAGGGGGCAATAAAGGCACGAAGTGACTGGCTTACAAGGTTTCAAGAGGGAGTTTAGTTTAAGAGTGTGTGAGGCGAGGACTTCTGTCGCTTCCCTGACCAGGCAGCTCAGGTAGGGCAGTCTTGGGGAAAAGGACAGAATCGAACATAAGAAACCTCTGTCTAGCAGACAGACAGCCTTTGAACAAACATAAGATCCTATATTTCAACATTCTGAACTCGTTTTTTTAAAAAAAATCAAATTGCTGAGGAATTACAGGCATTTTGAGCTTTTGCCTGCCTGCACATGGCTCCCGCTTCCATGCCTGAGCTGGCGACTGCCTCTGCCCCCTGCATACCTTGGAATGCAGGGCTAGAGCAACCCCACTTAGAAGTCTGCATTTCCAGAGAAAAGGAAGCATAAACTAACAAAGCTGAACAAATAGAGAGGGATATCGGCGCAGATATCAGGAAATTTCAGGCACCCACGATACAGAGAGACTGAGAGAGGCATTTTTTACGTCATCAAATACGGACACTACCTCCCTGTAGCGACGACCCGCAGCCCTCTACTGCCCCAGCCTAGACCAGCCCTCTGCCAAGCTGCCGAGTCTCAGGAATGCCCAAGGCACAGGCCCACCCACTGAGGCCAAGGCCCTCCCAAGGCCCAGACACTCCCACTGAGGCCAAGGCCTGCCCTGAGGCCCAACGTGCCCACAGACTGGTCACAAAGGCCCAGGCCCAACCAAGGCCCAAATTGCATACCTGTCTCGTGGCCCAGGTGGTCCACAGCCCGGTCTCCGCAAAAGGTCCAGGGCCCCCAAGGCCCAACCCGCCACGTAGCCAGGTCTCTGAGGCCCAAAGCCTCCGAAGGCCCAACCAGCCGTGTAGCATGGTCGCCAAGGCCCAGTGCCCCTGAGACCCAACCTGCCCTCAGCCCGGTCCCTGAGGCAAAGGCCCCCCGAGGCACATTCCGCCCAACCCGCCCACTGATGCCCGATGCCCAGCTGCTGATACCCAGGCCCCCTGAGGCCCAAACCACCCGCCCAAGGCCCAACCTTCCTACAGGCTGGTCGCTGACACCCAAGCCCCCAGAAGCCCAAACCGCCTGCCCTAGGCTCAACCCACCCACCTGAGACCCAAACGGCCCGCCGCCGAGACCCAGGCCCAACTGAGGCCAAAAAAGTTACTCTGAGTTAAGCAATAAGGAGAGTGAAAAGGGAAGATCACATCTTCCTGGAGGCAATCAGAAAACTTTAAAAATTACCAAAACACATAATTAATTATTAGGGCCACAGATAAACATTAAACGTGTCCAAGAAGCAAAAGCAGATGACCATATTGGCACATGTCCAGAAAAAAGATAAAATATCTGAGACAAATGAACCAGAAGTAGACCTTTTCTCCATGCTGGAAGGAGGGCAGGCCTTGGAGATACCTGAGAAAGAATTCAGAAAAATGATTATAAAATGTCTCAAAACACTTTATAATGGAGTTGAGAAAAATAAGGAAGAAGTCAGAAAAGTGCTACAGGAAAAATCAAAGAAGATCGATACAGCATTGGTAACAACCCAAAACCTACAGGAAGAGGTCCAAACAATCAACAACAAAATGGCAGAAAATTCCCTGAAAGGGCAGAGGAGTAGAATAGATGAGATGGAAGGAAGAATCAGTGAGTTGGAAGACAAATCTCTCAATACAACTAAGATAGAAGAACAAACCCAAAAAAGGGTTAAAAATTCAGAGGAAGGTCTAAGATTCATGTAGGACAACATGAAGAGGAATAACCTAAGAATTATTGGCATTCCTGAACAAAATGAGTCACACAAGTCCACAGAGGAAATACTCGAAGAACTACTGGAAGAAAATTTCTCTAACATCCTCAAGGGCAAAAAGATAGAAATACAAGAAGCCCAGCGAAGTCCAGGAAGGGTGGACCCCAAAAGAAAATCACCAAGTCATATGACAGTCATGCTTTCCAAACTCAAAGACAAGAAGACACTCCTGAAAGCTGCAAGAGAAAACAGAGGGGTCACATACAAGGGCAAACAAGTCAGACTAAGCTCAGACCTTTCAGCAGGAACCATGCAAGTGAGAAGGAAATGGGGAGACATATATAAAACCCTGCAAGAAAAAAATTTCCATCCAAGAATCCTTTATCCATCAAAGCTATCAATCAAATAGGGTGTAATCAAAACATTCCAGGATAAACAGAAGCTATGGGACTTCACCAAAGCCAACCCTGCACTACAAAACATCCTAAAGGGAGTTCTGTGGACCGAGAACCAACAAGAACAGACAACAACCAGAGATTGACATACGTGG